>NW_028123399.1:0-350544 GCF_965194805.1 Balaenoptera borealis | reverse complement strand
ATGACTGAGGTTTGTTTCTGGAACCCTGTTCCCTGGGAACATGACTGAGGTTTGCTTCTGGACACCTTTCTCCTGGGAACATGACTGTGGTTTGATTGTGGAATCCTGTGGCCTGCGAACATGACTGACGTTTGATTCTGGAACCATGTGTCATGGGAATATGACTGAGCTTTGATTCTGGAAATCTGTGGCCTGGGAACTTGACTGAGGTTTGATGGCAGAAACCTGTGGACTGGCAACATGACTGAGGTTTGATTGTAGAACCCTGTGCCCTGGAAACATGACTGCGACCTGATACTTGAAACCCATGGCTTGGGAACTTGACATTGCTTTTATTCTGGAACCCTGTGGCCAGGGAACATGACTGAGGCGAGATTCTGGAATCCTGTGCCCAGGAAACATGACTGTGGCTTGGTACTGGAAACCCATGGCCTAGGAATTTGACATTGGTTTGATTCTGGAACCCTGTGGCCTGGGAACATGACTGAGGCGTGATTCTGGAATCCTGCGGCCTGGGAACATGACATCTGTTTAGATTATGGAATACTGTGCCCTGGGAACCTGACTGAAAGCTTGGTTCTGGAATCCTGTGGACTGGGAACATGACTGAGGTTTGATTCTGGAACCATGTGGCCTGGGAATATGACTGTGGTTTGATTTTGGAAACCATTGGCCTGTGAACATGACTGATGTTAGATTGAGGAATCCTGGGGCCTGGGAACATGACATCACTTTGGATTCTGGTACCCTGTTGCCTGGGAACATGAAATCGGTTTGATTGTGGAAACCTGTGGTCTGGGAATATGACTGAGGTTTGATGGTGGTATCCTATGGCCTGGCAACATGACTGAGGTTTGATTCTGGATCCCTGTGGCCAGGGAACATGACTGAGGCGTGATTCTGGAAAACTGTGGCCTGGGAATATGACTGAGGTTTGATTCTGGAAATCTGTGGCCTGGGAACTTGACTGAGGTTTGATGGCAGAAATCTGTGGACTGGCAACATTACTGAGGTTTGATTGTTGAACCCTGTGCTCTGGAAACATGACTGCGACCTGATACTTGAAACGCATGGCCTGGGAAATTGACATTGGTTTGATTCTGGAACCCTGTGGACTGGGAACATGACTGAGGTTTTATTCTGGAACCCTGTAGCCTGGGAATATAACTGAGGATTGTTTCTGGAACCCGGTGGCCTGGTAACATGACTGAGGCGTGATTCTGGAAAAGTGTGGCCTGGGAATATGACTGAGGTTTGATTCTGGAAATCTGTGGCCTGGGAACTTGACTGAGGTTTGATGGCAGAAATCTGTGGACTGGCAACATTACTGAGGTTTGATTGTAGAACCCTGTGCCCTGGAAACATGACTGCGACCTGATACTTGAAACCCATGGCCTGGGAATTTGACATTGGTTTGATTCTGGAACCCTGTGGCCAGGAACAAGACTGAGGCGTGATTCTGGAATCCTGTTGCCTGGGAACATGACATCTGTTTAGATTGTGGAATACTGGGCCCTGGGAATCTGACTGAGGCTTGGTTTTGGTACCCTGTGGACTGGGAACATGACTGAGGTTTTATTCTGGAACCCTGTAGCCTGCGAAAATAACTGAGGATTGTTTCTCGAACCCTGTGGCCTGGGAACATGACATCAGTGGTTTCTGGAACCCTGTGGCCTGGGAACATGAGAACGATTTGATTCTGGAACCCTGTGGCCTGGGAACATGTCTGAGGTTTGATGGTGGAAACCTGTGGCTTGGCAACATGACTGAGGTTTGTTTCTGGAACCCTGTTCCCTGGGAACATGACTGAGGTTTGATTCTGGACACCTTTGTGCTGGGAACATGACTGTGTTCTGATTGTAGAATCATGGGTCCTGCAAACATGACTGAGGTTTGATTCTGGAACCATGTGTCCTGCGAATATGACTGAGGTTTGATATTGGAAATCTTTGGCCTGGGAACTTGACTGAGGTTTGATGGCAGAAACCTGTGGACTGGCAACATGACTGAGGTTTGATTGTAGAACCCTGTGCCCTGGAAACATGACTGTGGCCTGGTAGTGGAAACCCATGGCCTAGGAGTTTGACATTGGTTTGATTCTGGAACGCTGTGGCCTGGAAACATGACTGAGGCGTGATTCTGGAAAAGTGTGGCCTGGGAATATGACTGAAGTTTGATTCTGGAAATCTGTGGCCTGGGAACTTGACTGAGGTTTGATGGCAGAAATCTGTGGACTGGCAATATGACTGAGGTTTGATTGTAGAACCATGTACCCTGGAAACATGACTGAGACCTGATACTTGAAACCCATGGCCTGGGAACTTGACATTGGTTTGATTCTGGAACCCTGTGGCCAGGAACAAGACTGAGGCGTGATTCTGGAATGCAGTGCCCTGGGAACATGAGATATGTTTAGATTGTGGAATTCTGGGCCCTGGGAACCTGACTGAGGCTTGGTTCTGGAACCCTGTGGACAGGGAACTTGATTGAGGTTTTATTCTGGAATCCTGTGGCCTGGGAACATGACATCAGTGGATTCTGGAACCCTCTGGCCGAGGAACATGTCATCAGTGGATTCTGGAACCCTGTGGCATGGGAACATGAGAACGGTTTGATTCTGGAACCCTGTGGCTTGGGAATATGTCTGAGGTTTGATGGTGGAAACCTGTGGCCTGGCAACATGACTGAGGTTTGTTTCTGGAACCCTGTTCCCTGGGAACATGACTGAGGTTTGCTTCTGGACACCTTTCTCCTGGGAACATGACTGTGGTTTGATAGTGGAATCCTGTGGCCTGCGAACATGACTGAGGTTTGATTCTGGAACCATGTGTCCTGCGAATATGACTGAGGTTTGATATTGGAAATCTTTGGCCTGGGAACTTGACTGAGGTTTGATGGCAGAAACCTGTGGACTGGCAACATGACTGAGGTTTGATTGTAGAACCCTGTGCCCTGGAAACATGACTGTGGCCTGGTAGTGGAAACCCATGGCCTAGGAGTTTGACATTGGTTTGATTCGGGAACGCTGTGGCCTGGAAACATGACTGAGGCGTGATTCTGGAAAAGTGTGGCCTGGGAATATGACTGAAGTTTGATTCTGGAAATCTGTGGCCTGGGAACTTGACTGAGGTTTGATGGCAGAAATCTGTGGACTGGCAATATGACTGAGGTTTGATTGTAGAACCCTGTACCCTGGAAACATGACTGAGACCTGATACTTGAAACCCATGGCCTGGGAACTTGACATTGGTTTGATTCTGGAACCCTGTGGCCAGGAACAAGACTGAGGCGTGATTCTGGAATGCAGTGCCCTGGGAACATGAGATATGTTTAGATTGTGGAATTCTGGGCCCTGGGAACCTGACTGAGGCTTGGTTCTGGAACCCTGTGGACAGGGAAATTGATTGAGGTTTTATTCTGGAATCCTGTGGCCTGGGAACATGACATCAGTGGATTCTGGAACCCTCTGGCCGAGGAACATGTCATCAGTGGATTCTGGAACCCTGTGGCATGGGAACATGAGAACGGTTTGATTCTGGAACCCTGTGGCTTGGGAATATGTCTGAGGTTTGATGGTGGAAACCTGTGGCCTGGCAACATGACTGAGGTTTGTTTCTGGAACCCTGTTCCCTGGGAACATGACTGAGGTTTGCTTCTGGACACCTTTCTCCTGGGAACATGACTGTGGTTTGATTGTGGAATCCTGTGTCCTGCGAACATGACTGAGGTTTGATTCTGGAACCATGTGTCCTGGGAATATGACTGAGCTTTGATTCTGGAAATCTGTGGCCTGGGAACTTGACTGAGGTTTGATGGCAGAAACCTGTGGACTGGCAACATGACTGAGGTTTGATTGTAGAACCCTGTGCCCTGGAAACATGACTGCGACCTGATACTTGAAACCCATGGCTTGGGAACTTGACATTGGTTTGATT
Source organism: Balaenoptera borealis (assembly GCF_965194805.1). Classification (NCBI taxonomy): domain Eukaryota; kingdom Metazoa; phylum Chordata; class Mammalia; order Artiodactyla; family Balaenopteridae; genus Balaenoptera; species Balaenoptera borealis. The sequence continues at coordinate 346,609 of NW_028123399.1, read as the reverse complement.
CTGGAACCCTGTGGCCAGGGAACATGACTGAGGCGAGATTCTGGAATCCTGTGCCCAGGAAACATGACTGTGGTTTGGTACTGGAAACCCATGGCCTAGGAATTTGACATTGGTTTGATTCTGGAACCCTGTGGCCTGGGAACATGACTGAGGCGTGATTCTGGAATCCTGCGGCCTGGGAACATGACATCTGTTTAGATTATGGAATACTGTGCCCTGGGAACCTGACTGAAAGCTTGGTTCTGGAATCCTGTGGACTGGGAACATGACTGAGGTTTGATTCTGGAACCATGTGGCCTGGGAATATGACTGTGGTTTGATTTTGGAAACCATTGGCCTGTGAACATGACTGATGTTAGATTGAGGAATCCTGGGGCCTGGGAACATGACATCACTTTGGATTCTGGTACCCTGTTGCCTGGGAACATGAAATCGGTTTGATTGTGGAAACCTGTGGTCTGGGAATATGACTGAGGTTTGATGGTGGTATCCTATGGCCTGGCAACATGACTGAGGTTTGATTCTGGATCCCTGTGGCCAGGGAACATGACTGAGGCGTGATTCTGGAAAACTGTGGCCTGGGAATATGACTGAGGTTTGACTCTGGAAATCTGTGGCCTGGGAACTTGACTGAGGTTTGATGGCAGAAATCTGTGGACTGGCAACATTACTTAGGTTTGATTGTAGAACCCTGTGCTATGGAAACATGACTGAGACCTGATACTTGAAACGCATGGCCTGGGAAATTGACATTGGTTTGATTCTGGAACCCTGTGGACTGGGAACATGACTGAGGTTTTATTCTGGAACCCTGTAGCCTGGGAATATAACTGAGGATTGTTGCTGGAACCCTGTTGCCTGGGAACATGACTGAGGCGTGATTCTGGAAAAGTGTGGCCTGGGAATATGACTGAGGTTTGATTCTGGAAATCTGTGGCCTGGGAACTTGACTGAGGTTTGATGGCAGAAATCTGTGGACTGGCAACATTACTGAGGTTTGATTGTAGAACCCTGTGCCCTGGAAACATGACTGAGACCTGATACTTGAAACCCATGGCCTGGGAACTTGACATTGGTTTGATTCTGGAACCCTGTGGCCAGGAACAAGATTGAGGCGTGATTCTGGAATGCTGTGCCCTGGGAACATGAGATCTGTTTAGATTGTGGAATTCTGGGCCCTGGGAACCTGACTGAGGCTTGGTTCTGGAACCCTGTGGACAGGGAACTTGATTGAGGTTTTATTCTGGAATCCTGTGGCCTGGGAACATGACATCAGTGGATTCTGGAACCCTGTGGCCGGGGAACATGACATCAGTGGATTCTGGAACCCTGTGGCCTGGGAACATGAGAACGGTTTGATTCTGGAACCCTGTGGCTTGGGAATATGTCTGAGGTTTGATGGTGGAAACCTGTGGCCTGGCAACATGACTGAGGTTTGTTTCTGAAACCCTGTTCCCTGGGAACATGAGTGAGTTTTGCTTCTGGACACCTTTGTCCTGGGAACATGACTGTGGTTTGATTGTGGAACCATGGGTCCTGCAAACATGACTGAGGTTTGATTCTGGAACCATGTGTCCTGGGAATATGACTGAGCTTTGATTCTGGAAATCTGTTGCCTGGGAACTTGACTGAGGTTTGATGGCAGAAATCTGTGGACTGGCAACATGACTGAGGTTTGATTGTAGAACCCTGTGCCCTGGAAACATGACTGCGACCTGATACTTGAAACCCATGGCTTGGGAACTTGACATTGGTTTGATTCTGGAACCCTGTGGCCAGGGAACATAACTGAGGCGAGATTCTGGAATCCTGTGCCCAGGAAACATGACTGTGGCTTGGTACTGGAAACCCATGGCCTAGGAATTTGATATTGGTTTGATTCTGGAACCCTGTGGCCTGGGAACATGACTGAGGCGTGATTCTGGAATCCTGCGGCCTGGGAACATGACATCTGTTTAGATTATGGAATACTGTGCCCTGGGAACCTGACTGAAAGCTTGGTTCTGGAATCCTGTGGACTGGGAACATGACTGAGGTTTGATTCTGGAACCATGTGGCCTGGGAATATGACTGTGGTTTGATTTTGGAAACCATTGGCCTGTGAACATGACTGATGTTAGATTGAGAAATCCTGGGGCCTGGGAAGATGACATCACTTTGGATTCTGGTACCCTGTTGCCTGGGAACATGAAATCGGTTTGATTGTGGAAACCTGTGGTCTGGGAATATGACTGAGGTTTGATGGTGGTACCGTATGGCCTGGCAACATGACTGAGGTTTGATTCTGGATCCCTGTGGCCAGGGAACATGACTGAGGCGTGATTCTGGAAAACTGTGGCCTGGGAATATGACTGAGGTTTGATTCTGGAAATCTGTGGCCTGGGAACTTGACTGAGGTTTGATGGCAGAAATCTGTGGACTGGCAACATTACTGAGGTTTGACTGTTGAACCCTGTGCTCTGGAAACATGACTGCGACCTGATACTTGAAACGCATGGCCTGGGAAATTGACATTGGTTTGATTCTGGAACCCTGTGGACCGGGAACATGACTGAGGTTTTATTCTGGAACCCTGTAGCCTGGGAATATAACTGAGGATTGTTTCTGGAACCCGGTGGCCTGGTAACATGACTGAGGCGTGATTCTGGAAAAGTGTGGCCTGGGAATATGACTGAGGTTTGATTCTGGAAATCTGTGGCCTGGGAACTTGACTGAGGTTTGATGGCAGAAATCTGTGGACTGGCAACATTACTGAGGTTTGATTGTAGAACCCTGTGCCCTGGAAACATGACTGCGACCTGATACTTGAAACCCATGGCCTGGGAATTTGACATTGGTTTGATTCTGGAACCCTGTGGCCAGGAACAAGACTGAGGCGTGATTCTGGAATCCTGTTGCCTGGGAACATGACATCTGTTTAGATTGTGGAATACTGGGCCCTGGGAATCTGACTGAGGCTTGGTTCTGGTACCCTGTGGACTGGGAACATGACTGAGGTTTTATTCTGGAACCCTGTAGCCTGCGAAAATAACTGAGGATTGTTTCTCGAACCCTGTGGCCTGGGAACATGACATCAGTGGTTTCTGGAACCCTGAGGCCTGGGAACATGAGAACGGTTTGATTCTGGAACCCTGTGGCCTGGGAACATGTCTGAGGTTTGATGGTGGAAACCTGTGGCTTGGCAACATGAATGAGGTTTGTTTCTGGAACCCTGTTCCCTGGGAACATGACTGAGGTTTGATTCTGGACACCTTTGTGCTGGGAACATGACTGTGTTCTGATTGTAGAATCATGGGTCTTGCAAACATGACTGAGGTTTGATTCTGGAACCATGTGTCCTGCGAATATGACTGAGGTTTGATATTGGAAATCTTTGGCCTGGGAACTTGACTGAGGTTTGATGGCAGAAACCTGTGGACTGGCAACATGACTGAGGTTTGATTGTAGAACCCTGTGCCCTGGAAACATGACTGTGGCCTGGTAGTGGAAACCCATGGCCTAGGAGTTTGACATATGTTTGATTCTGGAACGCTGTGGCCTGGGAACATGACTGAGGCGTGATTCTGGAAAAGTGTGGCCTGGGAATATGACTGAAGTTTGATTCTGGAAATCTGTGGCCTGGGAACTTGACTGAGGTTTGATGGCAGAAATCTGTGGACTGGCAACATGACTGAGGTTTGATTGTAGAACCCTGTACCCTGGAAACATGACTGAGACCTGATACTTGAAACCCATGGCCTGGGAACTTGACATTGGTTTGATTCTGGAACCCTGTGGCCAGGAACAAGACTGAGGCGTGATTCTGGAATGCTGTGCCCTGGGAACATGACATCTGTTTAGATTGTGGAATACTGGGCCCTGGGAACCTGACTGAGGCTTGGTTCTGGAACCCTGTGGACAGGGAACTTGACTGAGGTTTTATTCTGGAATCCTGTGGCCTGGGAACATGACATCAGTGGATTCTGGAACCCTGTGGCCGGGGAACATGTCATCAGTGGATTCTGGAACCCTGTGGCCTGGGAACATGAGAACGGTTTGATTCTGGAACCCTGTGGCTTGGGAATATGACTGAGGTTTGATGGTGGAAACCTGTGGCCTGGCAACATGACTGAGGTTTGTTTCTGGAACCCTGTTCCCTGGGAACATGACTGAGGTTTGCTTCTGGACACCTTTCTCCTGGGAACATGACTGTGGTTTGATTGTGGAATCCTGTGGCCTGCGAACATGACTGAGGTTTGATTCTGGAACCATGTGTCATGGGAATATGACTGAGCTTTGATTCTGGAAATCTGTGGCCTGGGAACTTGACTGAGGTTTGATGGCAGAAACCTGTGGACTGGCAACATGACTGAGGTTTGATTGTAGAACCCTGTGCCCTGGAAACATGACTGCGACCTGATACTTGAAACCCATGGCTTGGGAACTTGACATTGGTTTGATTCTGGAACCCTGTGGCCAGGGAACATGACTGAGGCGAGATTCTGGAATCCTGTGCCCAGGAAACATGACTGTGGCTTGGTACTGGAAACCCATGGCCTAGGAATTTGACATTGGTTTGATTCTGGAACCCTGTGGCCTGGGAACATGACTGAGGCGTGATTCTGGAATCCTGCGGCCTGGGAACATGACATCTGTTTAGATTGTGGAATACTGTGCCCTGGGAATCTGACTGAGGCTTGGTTCTGGAACCCTGTGGACTGGGAACATGAATGACGTTTTATTCTGGAACCCTGTAGCCTGCGAACATAACTGAGGATTGATTCTGGAACCCTGTGTCCGGGGAACATGACTTCAGTGGATTCTGGAACCCTGTGGCCCGGGAACATGAGAATGGTTTGATTCTGGAACCCTGGGCCTTGGGAATATGTCTGAGGTTTGATGGTGGAAACCTGTGGCTTGGCAACATGACTGAGGTTTGTTTCTGGAACCCTGTTCCCTGGGAACATGACTGAGGTTTGATTCTGGACACCTTTGTGCTGGGAACATGACTGTGTTCTGATTGTAGAATCATGGGTCCTGCAAACATGACTGAGGTTTGATTCTGGAACCATGTGTCCTGCGAATATGACTGAGGTTTGATATTGGAAATCTTTGGCCTGGGAACTTGACTGAGGTTTGATGGCAGAAACCTGTGGACTGGCAACATGACTGAGGTTTGATTGTAGAACCCTGTGCCCTGGAAACATGACTGTGGCCTGGTAGTGGAAACCCATGGCCTAGGAGTTTGACATTGGTTTGATTCTGGAACGCTGTGGCCTGGGAACATGACTGAGGCGTGATTCTGGAAAAGTGTGGCCTGGGAATATGACTGAAGTTTGATTCTGGAAATCTGTGGCCTGGGAACTTGACTGAGGTTTGATGGCAGAAATCTGTGGACTGGCAACATGACTGAGGTTTGATTGTAGAACCCTGTACCCTGGAAACATGACTGAGACCTGATACTTGAAACCCATGGCCTGGGAACTTGACATTGGTTTGATTCTGGAACCCTGTGGCCAGGAACAAGACTGAGGCGTGATTCTGGAATGCTGTGCCCTGGGAACATGACATCTGTTTAGATTGTGGAATACTGGGCCCTGGGAACCTGACTGAGGCTTGGTTCTGGAACCCTGTGGACAGGGAACTTGACTGAGGTTTTATTCTGGAATCCTGTGGCCTGGGAACATGACATCAGTGGATTCTGGAACCCTGTGGCCAGGGAACATGTCATCAGTGGATTCTGGAACCCTGTGGCCTGGGAACATGAGAATGGTTTGATTCTGGAACCCTGTGGCTTGGGAATATGCCTGAGGTTTGATGCTGGAAACCTGTGGCCTGGCAACATGACTGAGGTTTGTTTCTGGAACCCTGTTCCCTGGGAACATGACTGAGGTTTGCTTCTGGACACCTTTCTCCTGGGAACATGACTGTGGTTTGATTGTGGAATCCTGTGGCCTGCGAACATGACTGAGGTTTGATTCTGGAACCATGTGTCATGGGAATATGACTGAGCTTTGATTCTGGAAATCTGTGGCCTGGGAACTTGACTGAGGTTTGATGGCAGAAGCCTGTGGACTGGCAACATGACTGAGGTTTGATTGTAGAACCCTGTGCCCTGGAAACATGACTGCGACCTGATACTTGAAACCCATGGCTTGGGAACTTGACATTGGTTTGATTCTGGAACCCTGTGGCCAGGGAACATGACTGAGGCGAGATTCTGGAATCCTGTGCCCAGGAAACATGACTGTGGCTTGGTACTGGAAACCCATGGCCTAGGAATTTGACATTGGTTTGATTCTGGAACCCTGTGGCCTGGGAACATGACTGAGGCGTGATTCTGGAATCCTGCGGCCTGGGAACATGACATCTGTTTAGATTATGGAATACTGTGCCCTGGGAACCTGACTGAAAGCTTGGTTCTGGAATCCTGTGGACTGGGAACATGACTGAGGTTTGATTCTGGAACCATGTGGCCTGGGAATATGACTGTGGTTTGATTTTGGAAACCATTGGCCTGTGAACATGACTGATGTTAGATTGAGGAATCCTGGGGCCTGGGAACATGACATCACTTTGGATTCTGGTACCCTGTTGCCTGGGAACATGAAATCGGTTTGATTGTGGAAACCTGTGGTCTGGGAATATGACTGAGGTTTGATGGTGGTATCCTATGGCCTGGCAACATGACTGAGGTTTGATTCTGGATCCCTGTGGCCAGGGAACATGACTGAGGCGTGATTCTGGAAAACTGTGGCCTGGGAATATGACTGAGGTTTGATTCTGGAAATCTGTGGCCTGGGAACTTGACTGAGGTTTGATGGCAGAAATCTGTGGACTGGCAACATTACTGAGGTTTGATTGTTGAACCCTGTGCTATGGAAACATGACTGCGACCTGATAATGAAACGCATGGCCTGGGAAATTGACATTGGTTTGATTCTGGAACCCTGTGGACTGGGAACATGACTGAGGTTTTATTCTGGAACCCTGTAGCCTGGGAATATAACTGAGGATTGTTTCTGGAACCCGGTGGCCTGGTAACATGACTGAGGCGTGATTCTGGAAAAGTGTGGCCTGGGAATATGACTGAGGTTTGATTCTGGAAATCTGTGGCCTGGGAACTTGACTGAGGTTTGATGGCAGAAATCTGTGGACTGGCAACATTACTGAGGTTTGATTGTAGAACCCTGTGCCCTGGAAACATGACTGCGACCTGATACTTGAAACCCATGGCCTGGGAATTTGACATTGGTTTGATTCTGGAACCCTGTGGCCAGGAACAAGACTGAGGCGTGATTCTGGAATCCTGTTGCCTGGGAACATGACATCTGTTTAGATTGTGGAATACTGGGCCCTGGGAATCTGACTGAGGCTTGGTTTTGGTACCCTGTGGACTGGGAACATGACTGAGGTTTTATTCTGGAACCCTGTAGCCTGCGAAAATAACTGAGGATTGTTTCTCGAACCCTGTGGCCTGGGAACATGACATCAGTGGTTTCTGGAACCCTGTGGCCTGGGAACATGAGAACGGTTTGATTCTGGAACCCTGTGGCCTGGGAACATGTCTGAGGTTTGATGGTGGAAACCTGTGGCTTGGCAACATGACTGAGGTTTGTTTCTGGAACCCTGTTCCCTGGGAACATGACTGAGGTTTGATTCTGGACACCTTTGTGCTGGGAACATGACTGTGTTCTGATTGTAGAATCATGGGTCCTGCAAACATGACTGAGGTTTGATTCTGGAACCATGTGTCCTGCGAATATGACTGAGGTTTGATATTGGAAATCTTTGGCCTGGGAACTTGACTGAGGTTTGATGGCAGAAACCTGTGGACTGGCAACATGACTGAGGTTTGATTGTAGAACCCTGTGCCCTGGAAACATGACTGTGGCCTGGTAGTGGAAACCCATGGCCTAGGAGTTTGACATTGGTTTGATTCTGGAACGCTGTGGCCTGGAAACATGACCGAGGCGTGATTCTGGAAAAGTGTGGCCTGGGAATATGACTGAAGTTTGATTCTGGAAATCTGTGGCCTGGGAACTTGACTGAGGTTTGATGGCAGAAATCTGTGGACTGGCAATATGACTGAGGTTTGATTGTAGAACCCTGTACCCTGGAAACATGACTGAGACCTGATACTTGAAACCCATGGCGTGGGAACTTGACATTGGTTTGATTCTGGAACCCTGTGGCCAGGAACAAGACTGAGGCGTGATTCTGGAATGCAGTGCCCTGGGAACATGAGATATGTTTAGATTGTGGAATTCTGGGCCCTGGGAACCTGACTGAGGCTTGGTTCTGGAACCCTGTGGACAGGGAACTTGATTGAGGTTTTATTCTGGAATCCTGTGGCCTGGGAACATGACATCAGTGGATTCTGGAACCCTCTGGCCGAGGAACATGTCATCAGTGGATTCTGGAACCCTGTGGCATGGGAACATGAGAACGGTTTGATTCTGGAACCCTGTGGCTTGGGAATATGTCTGAGGTTTGATGGTGGAAACCTGTGGCCTGGCAACATGACTGAGGTTTGTTTCTGGAACCCTGTTCCCTGGGAACATGACTGAGGTTTGCTTCTGGACACCTTTCTCCTGGGAACATGACTGTGGTTTGATTGTGGAATCCTGTGGCCTGCGAACATGACTGAGGTTTGATTCTGGAACCATGTGTCATGGGAATATGACTGAGCTTTGATTCTGGAAATCTGTGGCCTGGGAACTTGACTGAGGTTTGATGGCAGAAACCTGTGGACTGGCAACATGACTGAGGTTTGATTGTAGAACCCTGTGCCCTGGAAACATGACTGCGACCTGATACTTGAAACCCATGGCTTGGGAACTTGACATTGGTTTGATTCTGGAACCCTGTGGCCAGGGAACATGACTGAGGCGAGATTCTGGAATCCTGTGCCCAGGAAACATGACTGTGGCTTGGTACTGGAAACCCATGGCCTAGGAATTTGACATTGGTTTGATTCTGGAACCCTGTGTCCTGGGAACATGACTGAGGCGTGATTCTGGAATCCTGCGGCCTGGGAACATGACATCTGTTTAGATTATGGAATACTGTGCCCTGGGAACCTGACTGAAAGCTTGGTTCTGGAATCCTGTGGACTGGGAACATGACTGAGGTTTGATTCTGGAACCATGTGGCCTGGGAATATGACTGTGGTTTGATTTTGGAAACCATTGGCCTGTGAACATGACTGATGTTAGATTGAGGAATCCTGGGGCCTGGGAACATGACATCACTTTGGATTCTGGTACCCTGTTGCCTGGGAACATGAAATCGGTTTGATTGTGGAAACCTGTGGTCTGGGAATATGACTGAGGTTTGATGGTGGTATCCTATGGCCTGGCAACATGACTGAGGTTTGATTCTGGATCCCTGTGGCCAGGGAACATGACTGAGGCGTGATTCTGGAAAACTGTGGCCTGGGAATATGACTGAGGTTTGACTCTGGAAATCTGTGGCCTGGGAACTTGACTGAGGTTTGATGGCAGAAATCTGTGGACTGGCAACATTACTTAGGTTTGATTGTAGAACCCTGTGCTATGGAAACATGACTGAGACCTGATACTTGAAACGCATGGCCTGGGAAATTGACATTGGTTTGATTCTGGAACCCTGTGGACTGGGAACATGACTGAGGTTTTATTCTGGAACCCTGTAGCCTGGGAATATAACTGAGGATTGTTGCTGGAACCCTGTGGCCTGGGAACATGACTGAGGCGTGATTCTGGAAAAGTGTGGCCTGGGAATATGACTGAGGTTTGATTCTGGAAATCTGTGGCCTGGGAACTTGACTGAGGTTTGATGGCAGAAATCTGTGGACTGGCAACATTACTGAGGTTTGATTGTAGAACCCTGTGCCCTGGAAACATGACTGAGACCTGATACTTGAAACCCATGGCCTGGGAACTTGACATTGGTTTGATTCTGGAACCCTGTGGACAGGAACAAGATTGAGGCGTGATTCTGGAATGCTGTGCCCTGGGAACATGAGATCTGTTTAGATTGTGGAATTCTGGGCCCTGGGAACCTGACTGAGGCTTGGTTCTGGAACCCTGTGGACAGGGAACTTGACTGAGGTTTTATTCTGGAATCCTGTGGCCTGGGAACATGACATCAGTGGATTCTGGAACCCTGTGGCCGGGGAACATGACATCAGTGGATTCTGGAACCCTGTGGCCTGGGAACATGAGAACGGTTTGATTCTGGAACCCTGTGGCTTGGGAATATGTCTGAGGTTTGATGGTGGAAACCTGTGGCTTGGCAACATGACTGAGGTTTGTTTCTGGAACCCTGTTCCCTGGGAACATGACTGAGGTTTGATTCTGGACACCTTTGTGCTGGGAACATGACTGTGTTCTGATTGTAGAATCATGGGTCCTGCAAACATGACTGAGGTTTGATTCTGGAACCATGTGTCCTGCGAATATGACTGAGGTTTGATATTGGAAATCTTTGGCCTGGGAACTTGACTGAGGTTTGATGGCAGAAACCTGTGGACTGGCAACATGACTGAGGTTTGATTGTAGAACCCTGTGCCCTGGAAACATGACTGTGGCCTGGTAGTGGAAACCCATGGCCTAGGAGTTTGACATTGGTTTGATTCTGGAACGCTGTGGCCTGGAAACATGACTGAGGCGTGATTCTGGAAAAGTGTGGCCTGGGAATATGACTGAAGTTTGATTCTGGAAATCTGTGGCCTGGGAACTTGACTGAGGTTTGATGGCAGAAATCTGTGGACTGGCAACATGACTGAGGTTTGATTGTAGAACCCTGTACCCTGGAAACATGACTGAGACCTGATACTTGAAACCCATGGCCTGGGAACTTGACATTGGTTTGATTCTGGAACCCTGTGGCCAGGAACAAGACTGAGGCGTGATTCTGGAATGCTGTGCCCTGGGAACATGACATCTGTTTAGATTGTGGAATACTGGGCCCTGGGAACCTGACTGAGGCTTGGTTCTGGAACCCTGTGGACAGGGAACTTGACTGAGGTTTTATTCTGGAATCCTGTGGCCTGGGAACATGACATCAGTGGATTCTGGAACCCTGTGGCCGGGGAACATGTCATCAGTGGATTCTGGAACCCTGTGGCCTGGGAACATGAGAATGGTTTGATTCTGGAACCCTGTGGCTTGGGAATATGCCTGAGGTTTGATGCTGGAAACCTGTGGCCTGGCAACATGACTGAGGTTTGTTTCTGGAACCCTGTTCCCTGGGAACATGACTGAGGTTTGCTTCTGGACACCTTTCTCCTGGGAACATGACTGTGGTTTGATTGTGGAATCCTGTGTCCTGCGAACATGACTGAGGTTTGATTCTGGAACCATGTGTCATGGGAATATGACTGAGCTTTGATTCTGGAAATCTGTGGCCTGGGAACTTGACTGAGGTTTGATGGCAGAAGCCTGTGGACTGGCAACATGACTGAGGTTTGATTGTAGAACCCTGTGCCCTGGAAACATGACTGCGACCTGATACTTGAAACCCATGGCTTGGGAACTTGACATTGCTTTGATTCTGGAACCCTGTGGCCAGGGAACATGACTGAGGCGAGATTCTGGAATCCTGTGCCCAGGAAACATGACTGTGGCTTGGTACTGGAAACCCATGGCCTAGGAATTTGACATTGGTTTGATTCTGGAACCCTGTGGCCTGGGAACATGACTGAGGCGTGATTCTGGAATCCTGCGGCCTGGGAACATGACATCTGTTTAGATTATGGAATACTGTGCCCTGGGAACCTGACTGAAAGCTTGGTTCTGGAATCCTGTGGACTGGGAACATGACTGAGGTTTGATTCTGGAACCATGTGGCCTGGGAATATGACTGTGGTTTGATTTTGGAAACCATTGGCCTGTGAACATGACTGATGTTAGATTGAGGAATCCTGGGGCCTGGGAACATGACATCACTTTGGATTCTGGTACCCTGTTGCCTGGGAACATGAAATCGGTTTGATTGTGGAAACCTGTGGTCTGGGAATATGACTGAGGTTTGATGGTGGTATCCTATGGCCTGGCAACATGACTGAGGTTTGATTCTGGATCCCTGTGGCCTGGGAATATGACTGAGGTTTGATTCTGGAAATCTGTGGCCTGGGAACTTGACTGAGGTTTGATGGCAGAAATCTGTGGACTGGCAACATTACTGAGGTTTGATTGTTGAACCCTGTGCTCTGGAAACATGACTGCGACCTGATACTTGAAACGCATGGCCTGGGAAATTGACATTGGTTTGATTCTGGAACCCTGTGGACCGGGAACATGACTGAGGTTTTATTCTGGAACCCTGTAGCCTGGGAATATAACTGAGGATTGTTTCTGGAACCCGGTGGCCTGGTAACATGACTGAGGCGTGATTCTGGAAAAGTGTGGCCTGGGAATATGACTGAGGTTTGATTCTGGAAATCTGTGGCCTGGGAACTTGACTGAGGTTTGATGGCAGAAATCTGTGGACTGGCAACATTACTGAGGTTTGATTGTAGAACCCTGTGCCCTGGAAACATGACTGCGACCTGATACTTGAAACCCATGGCCTGGGAATTTGACATTGGTTTGATTCTGGAACCCTGTGGCCAGGAACAAGACTGAGGCGTGATTCTGGAATCCTGTTGCCTGGGAACATGACATCTGTTTAGATTGTGGAATACTGGGCCCTGGGAATCTGACTGAGGCTTGGTTTTGGTACCCTGTGGACTGGGAACATGACTGAGGTTTTATTCTGGAACCCTGTAGCCTGCGAAAATAACTGAGGATTGTTTCTCGAACCCTGTGGCCTGGGAACATGACATCAGTGGTTTCTGGAACCCTGTGGCCTGGGAACATGAGAACGGTTTGATTCTGGAACCCTGTGGCCTGGGAACATGTCTGAGGTTTGATGGTGGAAACCTGTGGCTTGGCAACATGACTGAGGTTTGTTTCTGGAACCCTGTTCCCTGGGAACATGACTGAGGTTTGATTCTGGACACCTTTGTGCTGGGAACATGACTGTGTTCTGATTGTAGAATCATGGGTCCTGCAAACATGACTGAGGTTTGATTCTGGAACCATGTGTCCTGCGAATATGACTGAGGTTTGATATTGGAAATCTTTGGCCTGGGAACTTGACTGAGGTTTGATGGCAGAAACCTGTGGACTGGCAACATGACTGAGGTTTGATTGTAGAACCCTGTGCCCTGGAAACATGACTGTGGCCTGGTAGTGGAAACCCATGGCCTAGGAGTTTGACATTGGTTTGATTCGGGAACGCTGTGGCCTGGAAACATGACTGAGGCGTGATTCTGGAAAAGTGTGGCCTGGGAATATGACTGAAGTTTGATTCTGGAAATCTGTGGCCTGGGAACTTGACTGAGGTTTGATGGCAGAAATCTGTGGACTGGCAATATGACTGAGGTTTGATTGTAGAACCCTGTACCCTGGAAACATGACTGAGACCTGATACTTGAAACCCATGGCGTGGGAACTTGACATTGGTTTGATTCTGGAACCCTGTGGCCAGGAACAAGACTGAGGCGTGATTCTGGAATGCAGTGCCCTGGGAACATGAGATATGTTTAGATTGTGGAATTCTGGGCCCTGGGAACCTGACTGAGGCTTGGTTCTGGAACCCTGTGGACAGGGAACTTGATTGAGGTTTTATTCTGGAATCCTGTGGCCTGGGAACATGACATCAGTGGATTCTGGAACCCTCTGGCCGAGGAACATGTCATCAGTGGATTCTGGAACCCTGTGGCATGGGAACATGAGAACGGTTTGATTCTGGAACCCTGTGGCTTGGGAATATGTCTGAGGTTTGATGGTGGAAACCTGTGGCCTGGCAACATGACTGAGGTTTGTTTCTGGAACCCTGTTCCCTGGGAACATGACTGAGGTTTGCTTCTGGACACCTTTCTCCTGGGAACATGACTGTGGTTTGATTGTGGAATCCTGTGGCCTGCGAACATGACTGAGGTTTGATTCTGGAACCATGTGTCCTGGGAATATGACTGAGCTTTGATTCTGGAAATCTGTGGCCTGGGAACTTGACTGAGGTTTGATGGCAGAAACCTGTGGACTGGCAACATGACTGAGGTTTGATTGTAGAACCCTGTGCCCTGGAAACATGACTGCGACCTGATACTTGAAACCCATGGCTTGGGAACTTGACATTGCTTTGATTCTGGAACCCTGTGGCCAGGGAACATGACTGAGGCGAGATTCTGGAATCCTGTGCCCAGGAAACATGACTGTGGCTTGGTACTGGAAACCCATGGCCTAGGAATTTGACATTGGTTTGATTCTGGAACCCTGTGGCCTGGGAACATGACTGAGGCGTGATTCTGGAATCCTGCGGCCTGGGAACATGACATCTGTTTAGATTATGGAATACTGTGCCCTGGGAACCTGACTGAAAGCTTGGTTCTGGAATCCTGTGGACTGGGAACATGACTGAGGTTTGATTCTGGAACCATGTGGCCTGGGAATATGACTGTGGTTTGATTTTGGAAACCATTGGCCTGTGAACATGACTGATGTTAGATTGAGGAATCCTGGGGCCTGGGAACATGACATCACTTTGGATTCTGGTACCCTGTTGCCTGGGAACATGAAATCGGTTTGATTGTGGAAACCTGTGGTCTGGGAATATGACTGAGGTTTGATGGTGGTATCCTATGGCCTGGCAACATGACTGAGGTTTGATTCTGGATCCCTGTGGCCAGGGAACATGACTGAGGCGTGATTCTGGAAAACTGTGGCCTGGGAATATGACTGAGGTTTGACTCTGGAAATCTGTGGCCTGGGAACTTGACTGAGGTTTGATGGCAGAAATCTGTGGACTGGCAACATTACTTAGGTTTGATTGTAGAACCCTGTGCTCTGGAAACATGACTGAGACCTGATACTTGAAACGCATGGCCTGGGAAATTGACATTGGTTTGATTCTGGAACCCTGTGGACTGGGAACATGACTGAGGTTTTATTCTGGAACCCTGTAGCCTGGGAATATAACTGAGGATTGTTGCTGGAACCCTGTGGCCTGGGAACATGACTGAGGCGTGATTCTGGAAAAGTGTGGCCTGGGAATATGACTGAGGTTTGATTCTGGAAATCTGTGGCCTGGGAACTTGACTGAGGTTTGATGGCAGAAATCTGTGGACTGGCAACATTACTGAGGTTTGATTGTAGAACCCTGTGCCCTGGAAACATGACTGAGACCTGATACTTGAAACCCATGGCCTGGGAACTTGACATTGGTTTGATTCTGGAACCCTGTGGACAGGAACAAGATTGAGGCGTGATTCTGGAATGCTGTGCCCTGGGAACATGAGATCTGTTTAGATTGTGGAATTCTGGGCCCTGGGAACCTGACTGAGGCTTGGTTCTGGAATCCTGTGGACAGGGAACTTGACTGAGGTTTTATTCTGGAATCCTGTGGCCTGGGAACATGACATCAGTGGATTCTGGAACCCTGTGGCCGGGGAACATGACATCAGTGGATTCTGGAACCCTGTGGCCTGGGAACATGAGAACGGTTTGATTCTGGAACCCTGTGGCTTGGGAATATGTCTGAGGTTTGATGGTGGAAACCTGTGGCCTGGCAACATGACTGAGTTTTGTTTCTGAAACCCTGTTCCCTGGGAACATGAGTGAGTTTTGCTTCTGGAAACCTTTGTCCTGGGAACATGACTGTGGTTTGATTGTGGAACCATGGGTCCTGCAAACATGACTGAGGTTTGATTCTGGAACCATGTGTCCTGGGAATATGACTGAGCTTTGATTCTGGAAATCTGTGGTCTGGGAACTTGACTGAGGTTTGATGGCAGAAATCTGTGGACTGGCAACATGACTGAGGTTTGATTGTAGAACCCTGTGCCCTGGAAACATGACTGCGACCTGATACTTGAAACCCATGGCCTGGGAACTTGACATTGGTTTGATTCTGGAACCCTGTGGCCAGGAACAAGACTGAGGCGTGATTCTGGAATGCTGTGCCCTGTGAACATGAGATCTGTTTAGATTGTGGAATTCTGGGCCCTGGGAACCTGACTGAGGCTTGGTTCTGGAACCCTGTGGACAGGGAACTTGACTGAGGTTTTATTCTGGAATCCTGTGGCCTGGGAACATGACATCAGTGGATTCTGGAACCCTGTGGCCGGGGAACATGACATCAGTGGATTCTGGAACCCTGTGGCCTGGGAACATGAGAACGGTTTGATTCTGGAACCCTGTGGCTTGGGAATATGTCTGAGGTTTGATGGTGGAAACCTGTGGCCTGGCAACATGACTGAGGTTTGTTTCTGGAACCCTGTTCCCTGGGAACATGACTGAGGTTTGCTTCTGGACACCTTTCTCCTGGGAACATGACTGTGGTTTGATTGTGGAATCCTGTGGCCTGCGAACATGACTGAGGTTTGATTCTGGAACCATGTGTCCTGGGAATATGACTGAGCTTTGATTCTGGAAATCTGTGGCCTGGGAACTTGACTGAGGTTTGATGGCAGAAACCTGTGGACTGGCAACATGACTGAGGTTTGATTGTAGAACCCTGTGCCCTGGAAACATGACTGCGACCTGATACTTGAAACCCATGGCTTGGGAACTTGACATTGCTTTGATTCTGGAACCCTGTGGCCAGGGAACATGACTGAGGCGAGATTCTGGAATCCTGTGCCCAGGAAACATGACTGTGGCTTGGTACTGGAAACCCATGGCCTAGGAATTTGACATTGGTTTGATTCTGGAACCCTGTGGCCTGGGAACATGACTGAGGCGTGATTCTGGAATCCTGCGGCCTGGGAACATGACATCTGTTTAGATTATGGAATACTGTGCCCTGGGAACCTGACTGAAAGCTTGGTTCTGGAATCCTGTGGACTGGGAACATGACTGAGGTTTGATTCTGGAACCATGTGGCCTGGGAATATGACTGTGGTTTGATTTTGGAAACCATTGGCCTGTGAACATGACTGATGTTAGATTGAGGAATCCTGGGGCCTGGGAACATGACATCACTTTGGATTCTGGTACCCTGTTGCCTGGGAACATGAAATCGGTTTGATTGTGGAAACCTGTGGTCTGGGAATATGACTGAGGTTTGATGGTGGTATCCTATGGCCTGGCAACATGACTGAGGTTTGATTCTGGATCCCTGTGGCCAGGGAACATGACTGAGGCGTGATTCTGGAAAACTGTGGCCTGGGAATATGACTGAGGTTTGATTCTGGAAATCTGTGGCCTGGGAACTTGACTGAGGTTTGATGGCAGAAATCTGTGGACTGGCAACATTACTGAGGTTTGATTGTAGAACCCTGTACCCTGGAAACATGACTGAGACCTGATACTTGAAACCCATGGCCTGGGAACTTGACATTGGTTTGATTCTGGAACCCTGTGGCCAGGAACAAGATTGAGGCGTGATTCTGGAATGCTGTGCCCTGGGAACATGAGATCTGTTTAGATTGTGGAATTCTGGGCCCTGGGAACCTGACTGAGGCTTGGTTCTGGAACCCTGTGGACAGGGAACTTGATTGAGGTTTTATTCTGGAATCCTGTGGCCTGGGAACATGACATCAGTGGATTCTGGAACCCTGTGGCCGGGGAACATGACATCAGTGGATTCTGGAACCCTGTGGCCTGGGAACATGAGAACGGTTTGATTCTGGAACCCTGTGGCTTGGGAATATGTCTGAGGTTTGATGGTGGAAACCTGTGGCCTGGCAACATGACTGAGGTTTGTTTCTGAAACCCTGTTCCCTGGGAACATGAGTGAGTTTTGCTTCTGGACACCTTTGTCCTGGGAACATGACTGTGGTTTGATTGTGGAACCATGGGTCCTGCAAACATGACTGAGGTTTGATTCTGGAACCATGTGTCCTGGGAATATGACTGAGCTTTGATTCTGGAAATCTGTTGCCTGGGAACTTGACTGAGGTTTGATGGCAGAAATCTGTGGACTGGCAACATGACTGAGGTTTGATTGTAGAACCCTGTGCCCTGGAAACATGACTGCGACCTGATACTTGAAACCCATGGCTTGGGAACTTGACATTGGTTTGATTCTGGAACCCTGTGGCCAGGGAACATAACTGAGGCGAGATTCTGGAATCCTGTGCCCAGGAAACATGACTGTGGCTTGGTACTGGAAACCCATGGCCTAGGAATTTGATATTGGTTTGATTCTGGAACCCTGTGGCCTGGGAACATGACTGAGGCGTGATTCTGGAATCCTGCGGCCTGGGAACATGACATCTGTTTAGATTATGGAATACTGTGCCCTGGGAACCTGACTGAAAGCTTGGTTCTGGAATCCTGTGGACTGGGAACATGACTGAGGTTTGATTCTGGAACCATGTGGCCTGGGAATATGACTGTGGTTTGATTTTGGAAACCATTGGCCTGTGAACATGACTGATGTTAGATTGAGAAATCCTGGGGCCTGGGAAGATGACATCACTTTGGATTCTGGTACCCTGTTGCCTGGGAACATGAAATCGGTTTGATTGTGGAAACCTGTGGTCTGGGAATATGACTGAGGTTTGATGGTGGTACCGTATGGCCTGGCAACATGACTGAGGTTTGATTCTGGATCCCTGTGGCCAGGGAACATGACTGAGGCGTGATTCTGGAAAACTGTGGCCTGGGAATATGACTGAGGTTTGATTCTGGAAATCTGTGGCCTGGGAACTTGACTGAGGTTTGATGGCAGAAATCTGTGGACTGGCAACATTACTGAGGTTTGACTGTTGAACCCTGTGCTCTGGAAACATGACTGCGACCTGATACTTGAAACGCATGGCCTGGGAAATTGACATTGGTTTGATTCTGGAACCCTGTGGACCGGGAACATGACTGAGGTTTTATTCTGGAACCCTGTAGCCTGGGAATATAACTGAGGATTGTTTCTGGAACCCGGTGGCCTGGTAACATGACTGAGGCGTGATTCTGGAAAAGTGTGGCCTGGGAATATGACTGAGGTTTGATTCTGGAAATCTGTGGCCTGGGAACTTGACTGAGGTTTGATGGCAGAAATCTGTGGACTGGCAACATTACTGAGGTTTGATTGTAGAACCCTGTGCCCTGGAAACATGACTGCGACCTGATACTTGAAACCCATGGCCTGGGAATTTGACATTGGTTTGATTCTGGAACCCTGTGGCCAGGAACAAGACTGAGGCGTGATTCTGGAATCCTGTTGCCTGGGAACATGACATCTGTTTAGATTGTGGAATACTGGGCCCTGGGAATCTGACTGAGGCTTGGTTCTGGTACCCTGTGGACTGGGAACATGACTGAGGTTTTATTCTGGAACCCTGTAGCCTGCGAAAATAACTGAGGATTGTTTCTCGAACCCTGTGGCCTGGGAACATGACATCAGTGGTTTCTGGAACCCTGAGGCCTGGGAACATGAGAACGGTTTGATTCTGGAACCCTGTGGCCTGGGAACATGTCTGAGGTTTGATGGTGGAAACCTGTGGCTTGGCAACATGAATGAGGTTTGTTTCTGGAACCCTGTTCCCTGGGAACATGACTGAGGTTTGATTCTGGACACCTTTGTGCTGGGAACATGACTGTGTTCTGATTGTAGAATCATGGGTCTTGCAAACATGACTGAGGTTTGATTCTGGAACCATGTGTCCTGCGAATATGACTGAGGTTTGATATTGGAAATCTTTGGCCTGGGAACTTGACTGAGGTTTGATGGCAGAAACCTGTGGACTGGCAACATGACTGAGGTTTGATTGTAGAACCCTGTGCCCTGGAAACATGACTGTGGCCTGGTAGTGGAAACCCATGGCCTAGGAGTTTGACATTGGTTTGATTCGGGAACGCTGTGGCCTGGAAACATGACTGAGGCGTGATTCTGGAAAAGTGTGGCCTGGGAATATGACTGAAGTTTGATTCTGGAAATCTGTGGCCTGGGAACTTGACTGAGGTTTGATGGCAGAAATCTGTGGACTGGCAATATGACTGAGGTTTGATTGTAGAACCCTGTACCCTGGAAACATGACTGAGACCTGATACTTGAAACCCATGGCGTGGGAACTTGACATTGGTTTGATTCTGGAACCCTGTGGCCAGGAACAAGACTGAGGCGTGATTCTGGAATGCAGTGCCCTGGGAACATGAGATATGTTTAGATTGTGGAATTCTGGGCCCTGGGAACCTGACTGAGGCTTGGTTCTGGAACCCTGTGGACAGGGAACTTGATTGAGGTTTTATTCTGGAATCCTGTGGCCTGGGAACATGACATCAGTGGATTCTGGAACCCTCTGGCCGAGGAACATGTCATCAGTGGATTCTGGAACCCTGTGGCATGGGAACATGAGAACGGTTTGATTCTGGAACCCTGTGGCTTGGGAATATGTCTGAGGTTTGATGGTGGAAACCTGTGGCCTGGCAACATGACTGAGGTTTGTTTCTGGAACCCTGTTCCCTGGGAACATGACTGAGGTTTGCTTCTGGACACCTTTCTCCTGGGAACATGACTGTGGTTTGATTGTGGAATCCTGTGGCCTGCGAACATGACTGAGGTTTGATTCTGGAACCATGTGTCCTGGGAATATGACTGAGCTTTGATTCTGGAAATCTGTGGCCTGGGAACTTGACTGAGGTTTGATGGCAGAAACCTGTGGACTGGCAACATGACTGAGGTTTGATTGTAGAACCCTGTGCCCTGGAAACATGACTGCGACCTGATACTTGAAACCCATGGCTTGGGAACTTGACATTGCTTTGATTCTGGAACCCTGTGGCCAGGGAACATGACTGAGGCGAGATTCTGGAATCCTGTGCCCAGGAAACATGACTGTGGCTTGGTACTGGAAACCCATGGCCTAGGAATTTGACATTGGTTTGATTCTGGAACCCTGTGGCCTGGGAACATGACTGAGGCGTGATTCTGGAATCCTGCGGCCTGGGAACATGACATCTGTTTAGATTATGGAATACTGTGCCCTGGGAACCTGACTGAAAGCTTGGTTCTGGAATCCTGTGGACTGGGAACATGACTGAGGTTTGATTCTGGAACCATGTGGCCTGGGAATATGACTGTGGTTTGATTTTGGAAACCATTGGCCTGTGAACATGACTGATGTTAGATTGAGGAATCCTGGGGCCTGGGAACATGACATCACTTTGGATTCTGGTACCCTGTTGCCTGGGAACATGAAATCGGTTTGATTGTGGAAACCTGTGGTCTGGGAATATGACTGAGGTTTGATGGTGGTATCCTATGGCCTGGCAACATGACTGAGGTTTGATTCTGGATCCCTGTGGCCAGGGAACATGACTGAGGCGTGATTCTGGAAAACTGTGGCCTGGGAATATGACTGAGGTTTGACTCTGGAAATCTGTGGCCTGGGAACTTGACTGAGGTTTGATGGCAGAAATCTGTGGACTGGCAACATTACTTAGGTTTGATTGTAGAACCCTGTGCTCTGGAAACATGACTGAGACCTGATACTTGAAACGCATGGCCTGGGAAATTGACATTGGTTTGATTCTGGAACCCTGTGGACTGGGAACATGACTGAGGTTTTATTCTGGAACCCTGTAGCCTGGGAATATAACTGAGGATTGTTGCTGGAACCCTGTGGCCTGGGAACATGACTGAGGCGTGATTCTGGAAAAGTGTGGCCTGGGAATATGACTGAGGTTTGATTCTGGAAATCTGTGGCCTGGGAACTTGACTGAGGTTTGATGGCAGAAATCTGTGGACTGGCAACATTACTGAGGTTTGATTGTAGAACCCTGTGCCCTGGAAACATGACTGAGACCTGATACTTGAAACCCATGGCCTGGGAACTTGACATTGGTTTGATTCTGGAACCCTGTGGACAGGAACAAGATTGAGGCGTGATTCTGGAATGCTGTGCCCTGGGAACATGAGATCTGTTTAGATTGTGGAATTCTGGGCCCTGGGAACCTGACTGAGGCTTGGTTCTGGAATCCTGTGGACAGGGAACTTGACTGAGGTTTTATTCTGGAATCCTGTGGCCTGGGAACATGACATCAGTGGATTCTGGAACCCTGTGGCCGGGGAACATGACATCAGTGGATTCTGGAACCCTGTGGCCTGGGAACATGAGAACGGTTTGATTCTGGAACCCTGTGGCTTGGGAATATGTCTGAGGTTTGATGGTGGAAACCTGTGGCCTGGCAACATGACTGAGTTTTGTTTCTGAAACCCTGTTCCCTGGGAACATGAGTGAGTTTTGCTTCTGGAAACCTTTGTCCTGGGAACATGACTGTGGTTTGATTGTGGAACCATGGGTCCTGCAAACATGACTGAGGTTTGATTCTGGAACCATGTGTCCTGGGAATATGACTGAGCTTTGATTCTGGAAATCTGTGGTCTGGGAACTTGACTGAGGTTTGATGGCAGAAATCTGTGGACTGGCAACATGACTGAGGTTTGATTGTAGAACCCTGTGCCCTGGAAACATGACTGCGACCTGATACTTGAAACCCATGGCCTGGGAACTTGACATTGGTTTGATTCTGGAACCCTGTGGCCAGGAACAAGACTGAGGCGTGATTCTGGAATGCTGTGCCCTGTGAACATGAGATCTGTTTAGATTGTGGAATTCTGGGCCCTGGGAACCTGACTGAGGCTTGGTTCTGGAACCCTGTGGACAGGGAACTTGACTGAGGTTTTATTCTGGAATCCTGTGGCCTGGGAACATGACATCAGTGGATTCTGGAACCCTGTGGCCGGGGAACATGACATCAGTGGATTCTGGAACCCTGTGGCCTGGGAACATGAGAACGGTTTGATTCTGGAACCCTGTGGCTTGGGAATATGTCTGAGGTTTGATGGTGGAAACCTGTGGCCTGGCAACATGACTGAGGTTTGTTTCTGGAACCCTGTTCCCTGGGAACATGACTGAGGTTTGCTTCTGGACACCTTTCTCCTGGGAACATGACTGTGGTTTGATTGTGGAATCCTGTGGCCTGCGAACATGACTGAGGTTTGATTCTGGAACCATGTGTCCTGGGAATATGACTGAGCTTTGATTCTGGAAATCTGTGGCCTGGGAACTTGACTGAGGTTTGATGGCAGAAACCTGTGGACTGGCAACATGACTGAGGTTTGATTGTAGAACCCTGTGCCCTGGAAACATGACTGCGACCTGATACTTGAAACCCATGGCTTGGGAACTTGACATTGCTTTGATTCTGGAACCCTGTGGCCAGGGAACATGACTGAGGCGAGATTCTGGAATCCTGTGCCCAGGAAACATGACTGTGGCTTGGTACTGGAAACCCATGGCCTAGGAATTTGACATTGGTTTGATTCTGGAACCCTGTGGCCTGGGAACATGACTGAGGCGTGATTCTGGAATCCTGCGGCCTGGGAACATGACATCTGTTTAGATTATGGAATACTGTGCCCTGGGAACCTGACTGAAAGCTTGGTTCTGGAATCCTGTGGACTGGGAACATGACTGAGGTTTGATTCTGGAACCATGTGGCCTGGGAATATGACTGTGGTTTGATTTTGGAAACCATTGGCCTGTGAACATGACTGATGTTAGATTGAGGAATCCTGGGGCCTGGGAACATGACATCACTTTGGATTCTGGTACCCTGTTGCCTGGGAACATGAAATCGGTTTGATTGTGGAAACCTGTGGTCTGGGAATATGACTGAGGTTTGATGGTGGTATCCTATGGCCTGGCAACATGACTGAGGTTTGATTCTGGATCCCTGTGGCCAGGGAACATGACTGAGGCGTGATTCTGGAAAACTGTGGCCTGGGAATATGACTGAGGTTTGATTCTGGAAATCTGTGGCCTGGGAACTTGACTGAGGTTTGATGGCAGAAATCTGTGGACTGGCAACATTACTGAGGTTTGATTGTAGAACCCTGTACCCTGGAAACATGACTGAGACCTGATACTTGAAACCCATGGCCTGGGAACTTGACATTGGTTTGATTCTGGAACCCTGTGGCCAGGAACAAGATTGAGGCGTGATTCTGGAATGCTGTGCCCTGGGAACATGAGATCTGTTTAGATTGTGGAATTCTGGGCCCTGGGAACCTGACTGAGGCTTGGTTCTGGAACCCTGTGGACAGGGAACTTGATTGAGGTTTTATTCTGGAATCCTGTGGCCTGGGAACATGACATCAGTGGATTCTGGAACCCTGTGGCCGGGGAACATGACATCAGTGGATTCTGGAACCCTGTGGCCTGGGAACATGAGAACGGTTTGATTCTGGAACCCTGTGGCTTGGGAATATGTCTGAGGTTTGATGGTGGAAACCTGTGGCCTGGCAACATGACTGAGGTTTGTTTCTGAAACCCTGTTCCCTGGGAACATGAGTGAGTTTTGCTTCTGGACACCTTTGTCCTGGGAACATGACTGTGGTTTGATTGTGGAACCATGGGTCCTGCAAACATGACTGAGGTTTGATTCTGGAACCATGTGTCCTGGGAATATGACTGAGCTTTGATTCTGGAAATCTGTTGCCTGGGAACTTGACTGAGGTTTGATGGCAGAAATCTGTGGACTGGCAACATGACTGAGGTTTGATTGTAGAACCCTGTGCCCTGGAAACATGACTGCGACCTGATACTTGAAACCCATGGCTTGGGAACTTGACATTGGTTTGATTCTGGAACCCTGTGGCCAGGGAACATAACTGAGGCGAGATTCTGGAATCCTGTGCCCAGGAAACATGACTGTGGCTTGGTACTGGAAACCCATGGCCTAGGAATTTGATATTGGTTTGATTCTGGAACCCTGTGGCCTGGGAACATGACTGAGGCGTGATTCTGGAATCCTGCGGCCTGGGAACATGACATCTGTTTAGATTATGGAATACTGTGCCCTGGGAACCTGACTGAAAGCTTGGTTCTGGAATCCTGTGGACTGGGAACATGACTGAGGTTTGATTCTGGAACCATGTGGCCTGGGAATATGACTGTGGTTTGATTTTGGAAACCATTGGCCTGTGAACATGACTGATGTTAGATTGAGAAATCCTGGGGCCTGGGAAGATGACATCACTTTGGATTCTGGTACCCTGTTGCCTGGGAACATGAAATCGGTTTGATTGTGGAAACCTGTGGTCTGGGAATATGACTGAGGTTTGATGGTGGTACCGTATGGCCTGGCAACATGACTGAGGTTTGATTCTGGATCCCTGTGGCCAGGGAACATGACTGAGGCGTGATTCTGGAAAACTGTGGCCTGGGAATATGACTGAGGTTTGATTCTGGAAATCTGTGGCCTGGGAACTTGACTGAGGTTTGATGGCAGAAATCTGTGGACTGGCAACATTACTGAGGTTTGACTGTTGAACCCTGTGCTCTGGAAACATGACTGCGACCTGATACTTGAAACGCATGGCCTGGGAAATTGACATTGGTTTGATTCTGGAACCCTGTGGACCGGGAACATGACTGAGGTTTTATTCTGGAACCCTGTAGCCTGGGAATATAACTGAGGATTGTTTCTGGAACCCGGTGGCCTGGTAACATGACTGAGGCGTGATTCTGGAAAAGTGTGGCCTGGGAATATGACTGAGGTTTGATTCTGGAAATCTGTGGCCTGGGAACTTGACTGAGGTTTGATGGCAGAAATCTGTGGACTGGCAACATTACTGAGGTTTGATTGTAGAACCCTGTGCCCTGGAAACATGACTGCGACCTGATACTTGAAACCCATGGCCTGGGAATTTGACATTGGTTTGATTCTGGAACCCTGTGGCCAGGAACAAGACTGAGGCGTGATTCTGGAATCCTGTTGCCTGGGAACATGACATCTGTTTAGATTGTGGAATACTGGGCCCTGGGAATCTGACTGAGGCTTGGTTCTGGTACCCTGTGGACTGGGAACATGACTGAGGTTTTATTCTGGAACCCTGTAGCCTGCGAAAATAACTGAGGATTGTTTCTCGAACCCTGTGGCCTGGGAACATGACATCAGTGGTTTCTGGAACCCTGAGGCCTGGGAACATGAGAACGGTTTGATTCTGGAACCCTGTGGCCTGGGAACATGTCTGAGGTTTGATGGTGGAAACCTGTGGCTTGGCAACATGAATGAGGTTTGTTTCTGGAACCCTGTTCCCTGGGAACATGACTGAGGTTTGATTCTGGACACCTTTGTGCTGGGAACATGACTGTGTTCTGATTGTAGAATCATGGGTCTTGCAAACATGACTGAGGTTTGATTCTGGAACCATGTGTCCTGCGAATATGACTGAGGTTTGATATTGGAAATCTTTGGCCTGGGAACTTGACTGAGGTTTGATGGCAGAAACCTGTGGACTGGCAACATGACTGAGGTTTGATTGTAGAACCCTGTGCCCTGGAAACATGACTGTGGCCTGGTAGTGGAAACCCATGGCCTAGGAGTTTGACATATGTTTGATTCTGGAACGCTGTGGCCTGGGAACATGACTGAGGCGTGATTCTGGAAAAGTGTGGCCTGGGAATATGACTGAAGTTTGATTCTGGAAATCTGTGGCCTGGGAACTTGACTGAGGTTTGATGGCAGAAATCTGTGGACTGGCAACATGACTGAGGTTTGATTGTAGAACCCTGTACCCTGGAAACATGACTGAGACCTGATACTTGAAACCCATGGCCTGGGAACTTGACATTGGTTTGATTCTGGAACCCTGTGGCCAGGAACAAGACTGAGGCGTGATTCTGGAATGCTGTGCCCTGGGAACATGACATCTGTTTAGATTGTGGAATACTGGGCCCTGGGAACCTGACTGAGGCTTGGTTCTGGAACCCTGTGGACAGGGAACTTGACTGAGGTTTTATTCTGGAATCCTGTGGCCTGGGAACATGACATCAGTGGATTCTGGAACCCTGTGGCCGGGGAACATGTCATCAGTGGATTCTGGAACCCTGTGGCCTGGGAACATGAGAACGGTTTGATTCTGGAACCCTGTGGCTTGGGAATATGACTGAGGTTTGATGGTGGAAACCTGTGGCCTGGCAACATGACTGAGGTTTGTTTCTGGAACCCTGTTCCCTGGGAACATGACTGAGGTTTGCTTCTGGACACCTTTCTCCTGGGAACATGACTGTGGTTTGATTGTGGAATCCTGTGGCCTGCGAACATGACTGAGGTTTGATTCTGGAACCATGTGTCATGGGAATATGACTGAGCTTTGATTCTGGAAATCTGTGGCCTGGGAACTTGACTGAGGTTTGATGGCAGAAACCTGTGGACTGGCAACATGACTGAGGTTTGATTGTAGAACCCTGTGCCCTGGAAACATGACTGCGACCTGATACTTGAAACCCATGGCTTGGGAACTTGACATTGGTTTGATTCTGGAACCCTGTGGCCAGGGAACATGACTGAGGCGAGATTCTGGAATCCTGTGCCCAGGAAACATGACTGTGGCTTGGTACTGGAAACCCATGGCCTAGGAATTTGACATTGGTTTGATTCTGGAACCCTGTGGCCTGGGAACATGACTGAGGCGTGATTCTGGAATCCTGCGGCCTGGGAACATGACATCTGTTTAGATTGTGGAATACTGTGCCCTGGGAATCTGACTGAGGCTTGGTTCTGGAACCCTGTGGACTGGGAACATGAATGACGTTTTATTCTGGAACCCTGTAGCCTGCGAACATAACTGAGGATTGATTCTGGAACCCTGTGTCCGGGGAACATGACTTCAGTGGATTCTGGAACCCTGTGGCCCGGGAACATGAGAATGGTTTGATTCTGGAACCCTGGGCCTTGGGAATATGTCTGAGGTTTGATGGTGGAAACCTGTGGCTTGGCAACATGACTGAGGTTTGTTTCTGGAACCCTGTTCCCTGGGAACATGACTGAGGTTTGATTCTGGACACCTTTGTGCTGGGAACATGACTGTGTTCTGATTGTAGAATCATGGGTCCTGCAAACATGACTGAGGTTTGATTCTGGAACCATGTGTCCTGCGAATATGACTGAGGTTTGATATTGGAAATCTTTGGCCTGGGAACTTGACTGAGGTTTGATGGCAGAAACCTGTGGACTGGCAACATGACTGAGGTTTGATTGTAGAACCCTGTGCCCTGGAAACATGACTGTGGCCTGGTAGTGGAAACCCATGGCCTAGGAGTTTGACATTGGTTTGATTCTGGAACGCTGTGGCCTGGGAACATGACTGAGGCGTGATTCTGGAAAAGTGTGGCCTGGGAATATGACTGAAGTTTGATTCTGGAAATCTGTGGCCTGGGAACTTGACTGAGGTTTGATGGCAGAAATCTGTGGACTGGCAACATGACTGAGGTTTGATTGTAGAACCCTGTACCCTGGAAACATGACTGAGACCTGATACTTGAAACCCATGGCCTGGGAACTTGACATTGGTTTGATTCTGGAACCCTGTGGCCAGGAACAAGACTGAGGCGTGATTCTGGAATGCTGTGCCCTGGGAACATGACATCTGTTTAGATTGTGGAATACTGGGCCCTGGGAACCTGACTGAGGCTTGGTTCTGGAACCCTGTGGACAGGGAACTTGACTGAGGTTTTATTCTGGAATCCTGTGGCCTGGGAACATGACATCAGTGGATTCTGGAACCCTGTGGCCAGGGAACATGTCATCAGTGGATTCTGGAACCCTGTGGCCTGGGAACATGAGAATGGTTTGATTCTGGAACCCTGTGGCTTGGGAATATGCCTGAGGTTTGATGCTGGAAACCTGTGGCCTGGCAACATGACTGAGGTTTGTTTCTGGAACCCTGTTCCCTGGGAACATGACTGAGGTTTGCTTCTGGACACCTTTCTCCTGGGAACATGACTGTGGTTTGATTGTGGAATCCTGTGGCCTGCGAACATGACTGAGGTTTGATTCTGGAACCATGTGTCATGGGAATATGACTGAGCTTTGATTCTGGAAATCTGTGGCCTGGGAACTTGACTGAGGTTTGATGGCAGAAGCCTGTGGACTGGCAACATGACTGAGGTTTGATTGTAGAACCCTGTGCCCTGGAAACATGACTGCGACCTGATACTTGAAACCCATGGCTTGGGAACTTGACATTGGTTTGATTCTGGAACCCTGTGGCCAGGGAACATGACTGAGGCGAGATTCTGGAATCCTGTGCCCAGGAAACATGACTGTGGCTTGGTACTGGAAACCCATGGCCTAGGAATTTGACATTGGTTTGATTCTGGAACCCTGTGGCCTGGGAACATGACTGAGGCGTGATTCTGGAATCCTGCGGCCTGGGAACATGACATCTGTTTAGATTATGGAATACTGTGCCCTGGGAACCTGACTGAAAGCTTGGTTCTGGAATCCTGTGGACTGGGAACATGACTGAGGTTTGATTCTGGAACCATGTGGCCTGGGAATATGACTGTGGTTTGATTTTGGAAACCATTGGCCTGTGAACATGACTGATGTTAGATTGAGGAATCCTGGGGCCTGGGAACATGACATCACTTTGGATTCTGGTACCCTGTTGCCTGGGAACATGAAATCGGTTTGATTGTGGAAACCTGTGGTCTGGGAATATGACTGAGGTTTGATGGTGGTATCCTATGGCCTGGCAACATGACTGAGGTTTGATTCTGGATCCCTGTGGCCAGGGAACATGACTGAGGCGTGATTCTGGAAAACTGTGGCCTGGGAATATGACTGAGGTTTGATTCTGGAAATCTGTGGCCTGGGAACTTGACTGAGGTTTGATGGCAGAAATCTGTGGACTGGCAACATTACTGAGGTTTGATTGTTGAACCCTGTGCTATGGAAACATGACTGCGACCTGATAATGAAACGCATGGCCTGGGAAATTGACATTGGTTTGATTCTGGAACCCTGTGGACTGGGAACATGACTGAGGTTTTATTCTGGAACCCTGTAGCCTGGGAATATAACTGAGGATTGTTTCTGGAACCCGGTGGCCTGGTAACATGACTGAGGCGTGATTCTGGAAAAGTGTGGCCTGGGAATATGACTGAGGTTTGATTCTGGAAATCTGTGGCCTGGGAACTTGACTGAGGTTTGATGGCAGAAATCTGTGGACTGGCAACATTACTGAGGTTTGATTGTAGAACCCTGTGCCCTGGAAACATGACTGCGACCTGATACTTGAAACCCATGGCCTGGGAATTTGACATTGGTTTGATTCTGGAACCCTGTGGCCAGGAACAAGACTGAGGCGTGATTCTGGAATCCTGTTGCCTGGGAACATGACATCTGTTTAGATTGTGGAATACTGGGCCCTGGGAATCTGACTGAGGCTTGGTTTTGGTACCCTGTGGACTGGGAACATGACTGAGGTTTTATTCTGGAACCCTGTAGCCTGCGAAAATAACTGAGGATTGTTTCTCGAACCCTGTGGCCTGGGAACATGACATCAGTGGTTTCTGGAACCCTGTGGCCTGGGAACATGAGAACGGTTTGATTCTGGAACCCTGTGGCCTGGGAACATGTCTGAGGTTTGATGGTGGAAACCTGTGGCTTGGCAACATGACTGAGGTTTGTTTCTGGAACCCTGTTCCCTGGGAACATGACTGAGGTTTGATTCTGGACACCTTTGTGCTGGGAACATGACTGTGTTCTGATTGTAGAATCATGGGTCCTGCAAACATGACTGAGGTTTGATTCTGGAACCATGTGTCCTGCGAATATGACTGAGGTTTGATATTGGAAATCTTTGGCCTGGGAACTTGACTGAGGTTTGATGGCAGAAACCTGTGGACTGGCAACATGACTGAGGTTTGATTGTAGAACCCTGTGCCCTGGAAACATGACTGTGGCCTGGTAGTGGAAACCCATGGCCTAGGAGTTTGACATTGGTTTGATTCTGGAACGCTGTGGCCTGGAAACATGACCGAGGCGTGATTCTGGAAAAGTGTGGCCTGGGAATATGACTGAAGTTTGATTCTGGAAATCTGTGGCCTGGGAACTTGACTGAGGTTTGATGGCAGAAATCTGTGGACTGGCAATATGACTGAGGTTTGATTGTAGAACCCTGTACCCTGGAAACATGACTGAGACCTGATACTTGAAACCCATGGCGTGGGAACTTGACATTGGTTTGATTCTGGAACCCTGTGGCCAGGAACAAGACTGAGGCGTGATTCTGGAATGCAGTGCCCTGGGAACATGAGATATGTTTAGATTGTGGAATTCTGGGCCCTGGGAACCTGACTGAGGCTTGGTTCTGGAACCCTGTGGACAGGGAACTTGATTGAGGTTTTATTCTGGAATCCTGTGGCCTGGGAACATGACATCAGTGGATTCTGGAACCCTCTGGCCGAGGAACATGTCATCAGTGGATTCTGGAACCCTGTGGCATGGGAACATGAGAACGGTTTGATTCTGGAACCCTGTGGCTTGGGAATATGTCTGAGGTTTGATGGTGGAAACCTGTGGCCTGGCAACATGACTGAGGTTTGTTTCTGGAACCCTGTTCCCTGGGAACATGACTGAGGTTTGCTTCTGGACACCTTTCTCCTGGGAACATGACTGTGGTTTGATTGTGGAATCCTGTGGCCTGCGAACATGACTGAGGTTTGATTCTGGAACCATGTGTCATGGGAATATGACTGAGCTTTGATTCTGGAAATCTGTGGCCTGGGAACTTGACTGAGGTTTGATGGCAGAAACCTGTGGACTGGCAACATGACTGAGGTTTGATTGTAGAACCCTGTGCCCTGGAAACATGACTGCGACCTGATACTTGAAACCCATGGCTTGGGAACTTGACATTGGTTTGATTCTGGAACCCTGTGGCCAGGGAACATGACTGAGGCGAGATTCTGGAATCCTGTGCCCAGGAAACATGACTGTGGCTTGGTACTGGAAACCCATGGCCTAGGAATTTGACATTGGTTTGATTCTGGAACCCTGTGTCCTGGGAACATGACTGAGGCGTGATTCTGGAATCCTGCGGCCTGGGAACATGACATCTGTTTAGATTATGGAATACTGTGCCCTGGGAACCTGACTGAAAGCTTGGTTCTGGAATCCTGTGGACTGGGAACATGACTGAGGTTTGATTCTGGAACCATGTGGCCTGGGAATATGACTGTGGTTTGATTTTGGAAACCATTGGCCTGTGAACATGACTGATGTTAGATTGAGGAATCCTGGGGCCTGGGAACATGACATCACTTTGGATTCTGGTACCCTGTTGCCTGGGAACATGAAATCGGTTTGATTGTGGAAACCTGTGGTCTGGGAATATGACTGAGGTTTGATGGTGGTATCCTATGGCCTGGCAACATGACTGAGGTTTGATTCTGGATCCCTGTGGCCAGGGAACATGACTGAGGCGTGATTCTGGAAAACTGTGGCCTGGGAATATGACTGAGGTTTGACTCTGGAAATCTGTGGCCTGGGAACTTGACTGAGGTTTGATGGCAGAAATCTGTGGACTGGCAACATTACTGAGGTTTGATTGTTGAACCCTGTGCTCTGGAAACATGACTGCGACCTGATACTTGAAACGCATGGCCTGGGAAATTGACATTGGTTTGATTCTGGAACCCTGTGGACCGGGAACATGACTGAGGTTTTATTCTGGAACCCTGTAGCCTGGGAATATAACTGAGGATTGTTTCTGGAACCCGGTGGCCTGGTAACATGACTGAGGCGTGATTCTGGAAAAGTGTGGCCTGGGAATATGACTGAGGTTTGATTCTGGAAATCTGTGGCCTGGGAACTTGACTGAGGTTTGATGGCAGAAATCTGTGGACTGGCAACATTACTGAGGTTTGATTGTAGAACCCTGTGCCCTGGAAACATGACTGCGACCTGATACTTGAAACCCATGGCCTGGGAATTTGACATTGGTTTGATTCTGGAACCCTGTGGCCAGGAACAAGACTGAGGCGTGATTCTGGAATCCTGTTGCCTGGGAACATGACATCTGTTTAGATTGTGGAATACTGGGCCCTGGGAATCTGACTGAGGCTTGGTTTTGGTACCCTGTGGACTGGGAACATGACTGAGGTTTTATTCTGGAACCCTGTAGCCTGCGAAAATAACTGAGGATTGTTTCTCGAACCCTGTGGCCTGGGAACATGACATCAGTGGTTTCTGGAACCCTGTGGCCTGGGAACATGAGAACGGTTTGATTCTGGAACCCTGTGGCCTGGGAACATGTCTGAGGTTTGATGGTGGAAACCTGTGGCTTGGCAACATGACTGAGGTTTGTTTCTGGAACCCTGTTCCCTGGGAACATGACTGAGGTTTGATTCTGGACACCTTTGTGCTGGGAACATGACTGTGTTCTGATTGTAGAATCATGGGTCCTGCAAACATGACTGAGGTTTGATTCTGGAACCATGTGTCCTGCGAATATGACTGAGGTTTGATATTGGAAATCTTTGGCCTGGGAACTTGACTGAGGTTTGATGGCAGAAACCTGTGGACTGGCAACATGACTGAGGTTTGATTGTAGAACCCTGTGCCCTGGAAACATGACTGTGGCCTGGTAGTGGAAACCCATGGCCTAGGAGTTTGACATTGGTTTGATTCGGGAACGCTGTGGCCTGGAAACATGACTGAGGCGTGATTCTGGAAAAGTGTGGCCTGGGAATATGACTGAAGTTTGATTCTGGAAATCTGTGGCCTGGGAACTTGACTGAGGTTTGATGGCAGAAATCTGTGGACTGGCAATATGACTGAGGTTTGATTGTAGAACCCTGTACCCTGGAAACATGACTGAGACCTGATACTTGAAACCCATGGCCTGGGAACTTGACATTGGTTTGATTCTGGAACCCTGTGGCCAGGAACAAGACTGAGGCGTGATTCTGGAATGCAGTGCCCTGGGAACATGAGATATGTTTAGATTGTGGAATTCTGGGCCCTGGGAACCTGACTGAGGCTTGGTTCTGGAACCCTGTGGACAGGGAACTTGATTGAGGTTTTATTCTGGAATCCTGTGGCCTGGGAACATGACATCAGTGGATTCTGGAACCCTCTGGCCGAGGAACATGTCATCAGTGGATTCTGGAACCCTGTGGCATGGGAACATGAGAACGGTTTGATTCTGGAACCCTGTGGCTTGGGAATATGTCTGAGGTTTGATGGTGGAAACCTGTGGCCTGGCAACATGACTGAGGTTTGTTTCTGGAACCCTGTTCCCTGGGAACATGACTGAGGTTTGCTTCTGGACACCTTTCTCCTGGGAACATGACTGTGGTTTGATTGTGGAATCCTGTGGCCTGCGAACATGACTGAGGTTTGATTCTGGAACCATGTGTCCTGGGAATATGACTGAGCTTTGATTCTGGAAATCTGTGGCCTGGGAACTTGACTGAGGTTTGATGGCAGAAACCTGTGGACTGGCAACATGACTGAGGTTTGATTGTAGAACCCTGTGCCCTGGAAACATGACTGCGACCTGATACTTGAAACCCATGGCTTGGGAACTTGACATTGCTTTGATTCTGGAACCCTGTGGCCAGGGAACATGACTGAGGCGAGATTCTGGAATCCTGTGCCCAGGAAACATGACTGTGGCTTGGTACTGGAAACCCATGGCCTAGGAATTTGACATTGGTTTGATTCTGGAACCCTGTGGCCTGGGAACATGACTGAGGCGTGATTCTGGAATCCTGCGGCCTGGGAACATGACATCTGTTTAGATTATGGAATACTGTGCCCTGGGAACCTGACTGAAAGCTTGGTTCTGGAATCCTGTGGACTGGGAACATGACTGAGGTTTGATTCTGGAACCATGTGGCCTGGGAATATGACTGTGGTTTGATTTTGGAAACCATTGGCCTGTGAACATGACTGATGTTAGATTGAGGAATCCTGGGGCCTGGGAACATGACATCACTTTGGATTCTGGTACCCTGTTGCCTGGGAACATGAAATCGGTTTGATTGTGGAAACCTGTGGTCTGGGAATATGACTGAGGTTTGATGGTGGTATCCTATGGCCTGGCAACATGACTGAGGTTTGATTCTGGATCCCTGTGGCCAGGGAACATGACTGAGGCGTGATTCTGGAAAACTGTGGCCTGGGAATATGACTGAGGTTTGACTCTGGAAATCTGTGGCCTGGGAACTTGACTGAGGTTTGATGGCAGAAATCTGTGGACTGGCAACATTACTTAGGTTTGATTGTAGAACCCTGTGCTCTGGAAACATGACTGAGACCTGATACTTGAAACGCATGGCCTGGGAAATTGACATTGGTTTGATTCTGGAACCCTGTGGACTGGGAACATGACTGAGGTTTTATTCTGGAACCCTGTAGCCTGGGAATATAACTGAGGATTGTTGCTGGAACCCTGTGGCCTGGGAACATGACTGAGGCGTGATTCTGGAAAAGTGTGGCCTGGGAATATGACTGAGGTTTGATTCTGGAAATCTGTGGCCTGGGAACTTGACTGAGGTTTGATGGCAGAAATCTGTGGACTGGCAACATTACTGAGGTTTGATTGTAGAACCCTGTGCCCTGGAAACATGACTGAGACCTGATACTTGAAACCCATGGCCTGGGAACTTGACATTGGTTTGATTCTGGAACCCTGTGGACAGGAACAAGATTGAGGCGTGATTCTGGAATGCTGTGCCCTGGGAACATGAGATCTGTTTAGATTGTGGAATTCTGGGCCCTGGGAACCTGACTGAGGCTTGGTTCTGGAATCCTGTGGACAGGGAACTTGACTGAGGTTTTATTCTGGAATCCTGTGGCCTGGGAACATGACATCAGTGGATTCTGGAACCCTGTGGCCGGGGAACATGACATCAGTGGATTCTGGAACCCTGTGGCCTGGGAACATGAGAACGGTTTGATTCTGGAACCCTGTGGCTTGGGAATATGTCTGAGGTTTGATGGTGGAAACCTGTGGCCTGGCAACATGACTGAGTTTTGTTTCTGAAACCCTGTTCCCTGGGAACATGAGTGAGTTTTGCTTCTGGAAACCTTTGTCCTGGGAACATGACTGTGGTTTGATTGTGGAACCATGGGTCCTGCAAACATGACTGAGGTTTGATTCTGGAACCATGTGTCCTGGGAATATGACTGAGCTTTGATTCTGGAAATCTGTGGTCTGGGAACTTGACTGAGGTTTGATGGCAGAAATCTGTGGACTGGCAACATGACTGAGGTTTGATTGTAGAACCCTGTGCCCTGGAAACATGACTGCGACCTGATACTTGAAACCCATGGCCTGGGAACTTGACATTGGTTTGATTCTGGAACCCTGTGGCCAGGAACAAGACTGAGGCGTGATTCTGGAATGCTGTGCCCTGTGAACATGAGATCTGTTTAGATTGTGGAATTCTGGGCCCTGGGAACCTGACTGAGGCTTGGTTCTGGAACCCTGTGGACAGGGAACTTGACTGAGGTTTTATTCTGGAATCCTGTGGCCTGGGAACATGACATCAGTGGATTCTGGAACCCTGTGGCCGGGGAACATGACATCAGTGGATTCTGGAACCCTGTGGCCTGGGAACATGAGAACGGTTTGATTCTGGAACCCTGTGGCTTGGGAATATGTCTGAGGTTTGATGGTGGAAACCTGTGGCCTGGCAACATGACTGAGGTTTGTTTCTGGAACCCTGTTCCCTGGGAACATGACTGAGGTTTGCTTCTGGACACCTTTCTCCTGGGAACATGACTGTGGTTTGATTGTGGAATCCTGTGGCCTGCGAACATGACTGAGGTTTGATTCTGGAACCATGTGTCCTGGGAATATGACTGAGCTTTGATTCTGGAAATCTGTGGCCTGGGAACTTGACTGAGGTTTGATGGCAGAAACCTGTGGACTGGCAACATGACTGAGGTTTGATTGTAGAACCCTGTGCCCTGGAAACATGACTGCGACCTGATACTTGAAACCCATGGCTTGGGAACTTGACATTGCTTTGATTCTGGAACCCTGTGGCCAGGGAACATGACTGAGGCGAGATTCTGGAATCCTGTGCCCAGGAAACATGACTGTGGCTTGGTACTGGAAACCCATGGCCTAGGAATTTGACATTGGTTTGATTCTGGAACCCTGTGGCCTGGGAACATGACTGAGGCGTGATTCTGGAATCCTGCGGCCTGGGAACATGACATCTGTTTAGATTATGGAATACTGTGCCCTGGGAACCTGACTGAAAGCTTGGTTCTGGAATCCTGTGGACTGGGAACATGACTGAGGTTTGATTCTGGAACCATGTGGCCTGGGAATATGACTGTGGTTTGATTTTGGAAACCATTGGCCTGTGAACATGACTGATGTTAGATTGAGGAATCCTGGGGCCTGGGAACATGACATCACTTTGGATTCTGGTACCCTGTTGCCTGGGAACATGAAATCGGTTTGATTGTGGAAACCTGTGGTCTGGGAATATGACTGAGGTTTGATGGTGGTATCCTATGGCCTGGCAACATGACTGAGGTTTGATTCTGGATCCCTGTGGCCAGGGAACATGACTGAGGCGTGATTCTGGAAAACTGTGGCCTGGGAATATGACTGAGGTTTGATTCTGGAAATCTGTGGCCTGGGAACTTGACTGAGGTTTGATGGCAGAAATCTGTGGACTGGCAACATTACTGAGGTTTGATTGTTGAACCCTGTGCTCTGGAAACATGACTGCGACCTGATACTTGAAACGCATGGCCTGGGAACTTGACATTGGTTTGATTCTGGAACCCTGTGGACTGGGAACATGACTGAGGTTTTATTCTGGAACCCTGTAGCCTGGGAATATAACTGAGGATTGTTTCTGGAACCCGGTGGCCTGGTAACATGACTGAGGCGTGATTCTGGAAAAGTGTGGCCTGGGAATATGACTGAGGTTTGATTCTGGAAATCTGTGACCTGGGAACTTGACTGAGCTTTGATGGCAGAAATCTGTGGACTGGCAACATTACTGAGGTTTGATTGTAGAACCCTGTGCCCTGGAAACATGACTGCGACCTGATACTTGAAACCCATGGCCTGGGAATTTGACATTGGTTTGATTCTGGAACCCTGTGGCCAGGAACAAGACTGAGGCGTGATTCTGGAATCCTGTTGCCTGGGAACATGACATCTGTTTAGATTGTGGAATACTGGGCCCTGGGAATCTGACTGAGGCTTGGTTTTGGTACCCTGTGGACTGGGAACATGACTGAGGTTTTATTCTGGAACCCTGTAGCCTGCGAAAATAACTGAGGATTGTTTCTCGAACCCTGTGGCCTGGGAACATGACATCAGTGGTTTCTGGAACCCTGTGGCCTGGGAACATGAGAACGGTTTGATTCTGGAACCCTGTGGCCTGGGAACATGTCTGAGGTTTGATGGTGGAAACCTGTGGCTTGACAACATGACTGAGGTTTGTTTCTGGAACCCTGTTCCCTGGGAACATGACTGAGGTTTGATTCTGGACACCTTTGTGCTGGGAACATGACTGTGTTCTGATTGTAGAATCATGGGTCCTGCAAACATGACTGAGGTTTGATTCTGGAACCATGTGTCCTGCGAATATGACTGAGGTTTGATATTGGAAATCTTTGGCCTGGGAACTTGACTGAGGTTTGATGGCAGAAACCTGTGGACTGGCAACATGACTGAGGTTTGATTGTAGAACCCTGTGCCCTGGAAACATGACTGTGGCCTGGTAGTGGAAACCCATGGCCTAGGAGTTTGACATTGGTTTGATTCGGGAACGCTGTGGCCTGGAAACATGACTGAGGCGTGATTCTGGAAAAGTGTGGCCTGGGAATATGACTGAAGTTTGATTCTGGAAATCTGTGGCCTGGGAACTTGACTGAGGTTTGATGGCAGAAATCTGTGGACTGGCAATATGACTGAGGTTTGATTGTAGAACCCTGTACCCTGGAAACATGACTGAGACCTGATACTTGAAACCCATGGCCTGGGAACTTGACATTGGTTTGATTCTGGAACCCTGTGGCCAGGAACAAGACTGAGGCGTGATTCTGGAATGCAGTGCCCTGGGAACATGAGATATGTTTAGATTGTGGAATTCTGGGCCCTGGGAACCTGACTGAGGCTTGGTTCTGGAACCCTGTGGACAGGGAACTTGATTGAGGTTTTATTCTGGAATCCTGTGGCCTGGGAACATGACATCAGTGGATTCTGGAACCCTCTGGCCGAGGAACATGTCATCAGTGGATTCTGGAACCCTGTGGCATGGGAACATGAGAACGGTTTGATTCTGGAACCCTGTGGCTTGGGAATATGTCTGAGGTTTGATGGTGGAAACCTGTGGCCTGGCAACATGACTGAGGTTTGTTTCTGGAACCCTGTTCCCTGGGAACATGACTGAGGTTTGCTTCTGGACACCTTTCTCCTGGGAACATGACTGTGGTTTGATTGTGGAATCCTGTGGCCTGCGAACATGACTGAGGTTTGATTCTGGAACCATGTGTCCTGGGAATATGACTGAGCTTTGATTCTGGAAATCTGTGGCCTGGGAACTTGACTGAGGTTTGATGGCAGAAACCTGTGGACTGGCAACATGACTGAGGTTTGATTGTAGAACCCTGTACCCTGGAAACATGACTGCGACCTGATACTTGAAACCCATGGCTTGGGAACTTGACATTGGTTTGATTCTGGAACCCTGTGGCCAGGGAACATGACTGAGGCGAGATTCTGGAATCCTGTGCCCAGGAAACATGACTGTGGCTTGGTACTGGAAACCCATGGCCTAGGAATTTGACATTGGTTTGATTCTGGAACCCTGTGGCCTGGGAACATGACTGAGGCGTGATTCTGGAATCCTGCGGCCTGGGAACATGACATCTGTTTAGATTATGGAATACTGTGCCCTGGGAACCTGACTGAAAGCTTGGTTCTGGAATCCTGTGGACTGGGAACATGACTGAGGTTTGATTCTGGAACCATGTGGCCTGGGAATATGACTGTGGTTTGATTTTGGAAACCATTGGCCTGTGAACATGACTGATGTTAGATTGAGGAATCCTGGGGCCTGGGAACATGACATCACTTTGGATTCTGGTACCCTGTTGCCTGGGAACATGAAATCGGTTTGATTGTGGAAACCTGTGGTCTGGGAATATGACTGAGGTTTGATGGTGGTATCCTATGGCCTGGCAACATGACTGAGGTTTGATTCTGGATCCCTGTGGCCAGGGAACATGACTGAGGCGTGATTCTGGAAAACTGTGGCCTGGGAATATGACTGAGGTTTGACTCTGGAAATCTGTGGCCTGGGAACTTGACTGAGGTTTGATGGCAGAAATCTGTGGACTGGCAACATTACTTAGGTTTGATTGTAGAACCCTGTGCTATGGAAACATGACTGAGACCTGATACTTGAAACGCATGGCCTGGGAAATTGACATTGGTTTGATTCTGGAACCCTGTGGACTGGGAACATGACTGAGGTTTTATTCTGGAACCCTGTAGCCTGGG
Source organism: Balaenoptera borealis (assembly GCF_965194805.1). Lineage (NCBI taxonomy): Eukaryota > Metazoa > Chordata > Mammalia > Artiodactyla > Balaenopteridae > Balaenoptera > Balaenoptera borealis. The sequence continues at coordinate 306,313 of NW_028123399.1, read as the reverse complement.
AATATAACTGAGGATTGTTGCTGGAACCCTGTGGCCTGGGAACATGACTGAGGCGTGATTCTGGAAAAGTGTGGCCTGGGAATATGACTGAGGTTTGATTCTGGAAATCTGTGGCCTGGGAACTTGACTGAGGTTTGATGGCAGAAATCTGTGGACTGGCAACATTACTGAGGTTTGATTGTAGAACCCTGTGCCCTGGAAACATGACTGAGACCTGATACTTGAAACCCATGGCCTGGGAACTTGACATTGGTTTGATTCTGGAACCCTGTGGACAGGAACAAGATTGAGGCGTGATTCTGGAATGCTGTGCCCTGGGAACATGAGATCTGTTTAGATTGTGGAATTCTGGGCCCTGGGAACCTGACTGAGGCTTGGTTCTGGAATCCTGTGGACAGGGAACTTGACTGAGGTTTTATTCTGGAATCCTGTGGCCTGGGAACATGACATCAGTGGATTCTGGAACCCTGTGGCCGGGGAACATGACATCAGTGGATTCTGGAACCCTGTGGCCTGGGAACATGAGAACGGTTTGATTCTGGAACCCTGTGGCTTGGGAATATGTCTGAGGTTTGATGGTGGAAACCTGTGGCCTGGCAACATGACTGAGTTTTGTTTCTGAAACCCTGTTCCCTGGGAACATGAGTGAGTTTTGCTTCTGGAAACCTTTGTCCTGGGAACATGACTGTGGTTTGATTGTGGAACCATGGGTCCTGCAAACATGACTGAGGTTTGATTCTGGAACCATGTGTCCTGGGAATATGACTGAGCTTTGATTCTGGAAATCTGTGGTCTGGGAACTTGACTGAGGTTTGATGGCAGAAATCTGTGGACTGGCAACATGACTGAGGTTTGATTGTAGAACCCTGTGCCCTGGAAACATGACTGCGACCTGATACTTGAAACCCATGGCTTGGGAACTTGACATTGGTTTGATTCTGGGACCCTGTGGCCAGGGAACATGACTGAGGCGAGATTCTGGAATCCTGTGCCCAGGAAACATGACTGTGGCTTGGTAATGGAAACCCATGGCCTAGGAATTTGATATTGGTTTGATTCTGGAACCCTGTGGCCTGGGAACATGACTGAGGCGTGATTCTGGAATCCTGCGGCCTGGGAACATGACATCTGTTTAGATTATGGAATACTGTGCCCTGGGAACCTGACTGAAAGCTTGGTTCTGGAATCCTGTGGACTGGGAACATGACTGAGGTTTGATTCTGGAACCATGTGGCCTGGGAATATGACTGTGGTTTGATTTTGGAAACCATGGGCCTGTGAACATGACTGATGTTAGATTGAGGAATCCTGGGGCCTGGGAACATGACATCACTTTGGATTCTGGTACCCTGTTGCCTGGGAACATGAAATCGGTTTGATTGTGGAAACCTGTGGTCTGGGAATATGACTGAGGTTTGATGGTGGTACCCTATGGCCTGGCAACATGACTGAGGTTTGATTCTGGATCCCTGAGGCCAGGGAACATGACTGAGGCGTGATTCTGGAAAACTGTGGCCTGGGAATATGACTGAGGTTTGACTCTGGAAATCTGTGGCCTGGGAACTTGACTGAGGTTTGATGGCAGAAATCTGTGGACTGGCAACATTACTGAGGTTTGACTGTTGAACCCTGTGCTCTGGAAACATGACTGTGACCTGATACTTGAAACGCATGGCCTGGGAAATTGACATTGGTTTGATTCTGGAACCCTGTGGACTGGGAACATGACTGAGGTTTTATTCTGGAACCCTGTAGCCTGGGAATATAACTGAGGATTGTTTCTGGAACCCGGTGGCCTGGTAACATGACTGAGACGTGATTCTGGAAAAGTGTGGCCTGGGAATATGACTGAGGTTTGATTCTGGAAATCTGTGGCCTGGGAACTTGACTGAGGTTTGATGGCAGAAATCTGTGGACTGGCAACATTACTGAGGTTTGATTGTAGAACCCTGTGCCCTGGAAACATGACTGCGACCTGATACTTGAAACCCATGGCCTGGGAATTTGACATTGGTTTGATTCTGGAACCCTGTGGCCAGGAACAAGACTGAGGCATGATTCTGGAATTCTGTTGCCTGGGAACATGACATCTTTTTAGATTGTGGAATACTGGGCCCTGGGAATCTGACTGAGGCTTGGTTTTGGTACCCTGTGGACTGGGAACATGACTGAGGTTTTATTCTGGAACCCTGTAGCCTGCAAAAATAACTGAGGATTGTTTCTCGAACCCTGTGGCCTGGGAACATGACATCAGTGGATTCTGGAACCCTGTGGCCTGGGAACATGAGAACGGTTTGATTCTGGAACCCTGTGGCCTGGGAACATGTCTGAGGTTTGATGGTGGAAACCAGTGGCTTGGCAACATGACTGAGGTTTGTTTCTGGAACCCTGTTCCCTGGGAACATGAGTGAGTTTTGCTTCTGGACACCTTTGTCCTGGGAACATGACTGTGGTTTGATTGTGGAACCATGGGTCCTGCAAACATGACTGAGGTTTGATTCTGGAACCATGTGTCCTGGGAATATGACTGAGCTTTGATTCTGGAAATCTGTGGCCTGGGAACTTGACTGAGGTTTGATGGCAGAAATCTGTGGACTGGCAACATTACTTAGGTTTGATTGTAGAACCCTGTGCTATGGAAACATGACTGAGACCTGATACTTGAAACGCATGGCCTGGGAAATTGACATTGGTTTGATTCTGGAACCCTGTGGACTGGGAACATGACTGAGGATTTATTCTGGAACCCTGTAGCCTGGGAATATAACTGAGGATTGTTGCTGGAACCCTGTGGCCTGGGAACATGACTGAGGCGTGATTCTGGAAAAGTGTGGCCTGGGAATATGACTGAGGTTTGATTCTGGAAATCTGTGGCCTGGGAACTTGACTGAGGTTTGATGGCAGAAATCTGTGGACTGGCAACATTACTGAGGTTTGAGTGTAGAACCCTGTGCCCTGGAAACATGACTGCGACCTGATACTTGAAACCCATGGCCTGGGAACTTGACATTGGTTTGATTCTGGAACCCTGTGGCCAGGAACAAGACTGAGGCGTGATTCTGGAATGCTGTGCCCTGGGAACATGAGATCTGTTTAGATTGTGGAATTCTGGGCCCTGCGAACCTGACTGAGGCTAGGTTCTGGAACCCTGTGGACAGGGAACTTGACTGAGGTTTTATTCTGGAATCCTGTGGCCTGGGAACATGACATCAGTGGATTCTGGAACCCTGTGGCTGGGGAACATGACATCAGTGGATTCTGGAACCCTGTGGCCTGGGAACATGAGAACGGTTTGATTCTGGAACCCTGTGGCTTGGGAATATGTCTGAGGTTTGATGGTGGAAACCTGTGGCCTGGCAACATGACTGAGGTTTGTTTCTGAAACCCTGTTCCCTGGGAACATGACTGAGGTTTGCTTCTGGACACCTTTCTCCTGGGAACATGACTGTGGTTTGATTGTGGAACCATGGGTCCTGCAAACATGACTGAGGTTTGATTCTGGAACCATGTGTCCTGGGAATATGACTGAGCTTTGATTCTGGAAATCTGTGGCCTGGGAACTTGACTGAGGTTTGATGGCAGAAACCTGTGGACTGGCAACATGACTGAGGTTTGATTGTAGAACCCTGTGCCCTGGAAACATGACTGCGACCTGATACTTGAAACCCATGGCTTGGGAACTTGACATTGGTTTGATTCTGGAACCCTGTGGCCAGGGAACATGACTGAGGCGAGATTCTGGAATCCTGTGCCCAGGAAACATGACTGTGGCTTGGTACTGGAAACCCATGGCCTAGGAATTTGATATTGGTTTGATTCTGGAACCCTGTGGCCTGGGAACATGACTGAGGCGTGATTCTGGAATCCTGCGGCCTGGGAACATGACATCTGTTTAGATTATGGAATACTGTGCCCTGGGAACCTGACTGAAAGCTTGGTTCTGGAATCCTGTGGACTGGGAACATGACTGAGGTTTGATTCTGGAACCATGTGGCCTGGGAATATGACTGTGGTTTGATTTTGGAAACCATTGGCCTGTGAACATGACTGATGTTAGATTGAGGAATCCTGGGGCCTGGGAACATGACATCACTTTGGATTCTGGTACCCTGTTGCCTGGGAACATGAAATCGGTTTGATTGTGGAAACCTGTGGTCTGGGAATATGACTGAGGTTTGATGGTGGTACCCTATGGCCTGGCAACATGACTGAGGTTTGATTCTGGATCCCTGTGGCCAGGGAACATGACTGAGGCGTGATTCTGGAAAACTGTGGCCTGGAAATATGACTGAGGTTTGATTCTGGAAATCTGTGGCCTGGGAACTTGACTGAGGTTTGATGGCAGAAATCTGTGGACTGGCAACATTACTGAGGTTTGACTGTTGAACCCTGTGCTCTGGAAACATGACTGCGACCTGATACTTGAAACGCATGGCCTGGGAAATTGACATTGGTTTGATTCTGGAACCCTGTGGACCGGGAACATGACTGAGGTTTTATTCTGGAACCCTGTAGCCTGGGAATATAACTGAGGATTGTTTCTGGAACCCGGTGGCCTGGTAACATGACTGAGGTGTGATTCTGGAAAAGTGTGGCCTGGGAATATGACTGAGGTTTGATTCTGGAAATCTGTGGCCTGGGAACTTGACTGAGGTTTGATGGCAGAAATCTGTGGACTGGCAACATTACTGAGGTTTGATTGTAGAACCCTGTGCCCTGGAAACATGACTGCGACCTGATACTTGAAACCCATGGCCTGGGAATTTGACATTGGTTTGATTCTGGAACCCTGTGGCCAGGAACAAGACTGAGGCGTGATTCTGGAATTCTGTTGCCTGGGAACATGACATCTGTTTAGATTGTGGAATACTGGGCCCTGGGAATCTGACTGAGGCTTGGTTTTGGTACCCTGTGGACTGGGAACATGACTGAGGTTTTATTCTGGAACCCTGTAGCCTGCAAAAATAACTGAGGATTGTTTCTCGAACCCTGTGGCCTGGGAACATGACATCAGTGGATTCTGGAACCCTGTGGCCTGGGAACATGAGAACGGTTTGATTCTGGAACCCTGTGGCCTGGGAACATGTCTGAGGTTTGATGGTGGAAACCAGTGGCTTGGCAACATGACTGAGGTTTGTTTCTGGAACCCTGTTCCCTGGGAACATGAGTGAGTTTTGCTTCTGGACACCTTTGTCCTGGGAACATGACTGTGGTTTGATTGTGGAACCATGGGTCCTGCAAACATGACTGAGGTTTGATTCTGGAACCATGTGTCCTGGGAATATGACTGAGCTTTGATTCTGGAAATCTGTGGCCTGGGAACTTGACTGAGGTTTGATGGCAGAAATCTGTGGACTGGCAACATTACTTAGGTTTGATTGTAGAACCCTGTGCTATGGAAACATGACTGAGACCTGATACTTGAAACGCATGGCCTGGGAAATTGACATTGGTTTGATTCTGGAACCCTGTGGACTGGGAACATGACTGAGGTTTTATTCTGGAACCCTGTAGCCTGGGAATATAACTGAGGATTGTTGCTGGAACCCTGTGGCCTGGGAACATGACTGAGGCGTGATTCTGGAAAAGTGTGGCCTGGGAATATGACTGAGGTTTGATTCTGGAAATCTGTGGCCTGGGAACTTGACTGAGGTTTGATGGCAGAAATCTGTGGACTGGCAACATTACTGAGGTTTGATTGTAGAACCCTGTGCCCTGGAAACATGACTGCGACCTGATACTTGAAACCCATGGCCTGGGAACTTGACATTGGTTTGATTCTGGAACCCTGTGGCCAGGAACAAGACTGAGGCGTGATTCTGGAATGCTGTGCCCTGGGAACATGAGATCTGTTTAGATTGTGGAATTCTGGGCCCTGGGAACCTGACTGAGGCTTGGTTCTGGAACCCTGTGGACAGGGAACTTGACTGAGGTTTTATTCTGGAATCCTGTGGCCTGGGAACATGACATCAGTGGATTCTGGAACCCTGTGGCCGGGGAACATGACATCAGTGGATTCTGGAACCCTGTGGCCGGGGAACATGAGAACGGTTTGATTCTGGAAGCCTGTGGCTTGGGAATATGTCTGAGGTTTGATGGTGGAAACCTGTGGCTTGGCAACATGACTGAGGTTTGTTTCTGGAACCCTGTTCCCTGGGAACATGAGTGAGTTTTGCTTCTGGACACCTTTGTCCTGGGAACATGACTGTGGTTTGATTGTGGAACCATGGGTCCTGCAAACATGACTGAGGTTTGATTCTGGAACCATGTGTCCTGGGAATATGACTGAGCTTTGATTCTGGAAATCTGTGGCCTGGGAACTTGACTGAGGTTTGATGGCAGAAATCTGTGGACTGGCAACATGACTGAGGTTTGATTGTAGAACCCTGTGCCCTGGAAACATGACTGCGACCTGATACTTGAAACCCATGGCTTGGGAACTTGACATTGGTTTGATTCTGGAACCCTGTGGCCAGGGAACATGACTGAGGCGAGATTCTGGAATCCTGTGCCCAGGAAACATGACTGTGGCTTGGTACTGGAAACCCATGGCCTAGGAATTTGACATTGGTTTGATTCTGGAACCCTGTGGCCTGGGAACATGACTGAGGCGTGATTCTGGAATCCTGCGGCCTGGGAACATGACATCTGTTTAGATTATGGAATACTGTGCCCTGGGAACCTGACTGAAAGCTTGGTTCTGGAATCCTGTGGACTGGGAACATGACTGAGGTTTGATTCTGGAACCATGTGGCCTGGGAATATGACTGTGGTTTGATTTTGGAAACCATTGGCCTGTGAACATGACTGATGTTAGATTGAGGAATCCTGGGGCCTGGGAACATGACATCACTTTGGATTCTGGTACCCTGTTGCCTGGGAACATGAAATCGGTTTGATTGTGGAAACCTGTGGTCTGGGAATATGACTGAGGTTTGATGGTGGTACCCTATGGCCTGGCAACATGACTGAGGTTTGATTCTGGATCCCTGTGGCCAGGGAACATGACTGAGGCGTGATTCTGGAAAACTGTGGCCTGGAAATATGACTGAGGTTTGATTCTGGAAATCTGTGGCCTGGGAACTTGACTGAGGTTTGATGGCAGAAATCTGTGGACTGGCAACATTACTGAGGTTTGATTGTAGAACCCTGTGCCCTGGAAACATGACTGAGACCTGATACTTGAAACCCATGGCCTGGGAACTTGACATTGGTTTGATTCTGGAACCCTGTGGCCAGGAACAAGACTGAGGCGTGATTCTGGAATGCAGTGCCCTGGGAACATGAGATCTGTTTAGATTGTGGAATTCTGGGCCCTGGGAACCTGACTGAGGCTTGGTTCTGGAACCCTGTGGACAGGGAACTTGACTGAGGTTTTATTCTGGAATCCTGTGGCCTGGGAACATGACATCAGTGGATTCTGGAACCCTGTGGCCGGGGAACATGACATCAGTGGATTCTGGAACCCTGTGGCCTGGGAACATGAGAACGGTTTGATTCTGGAACCCTGTGGCTTGGGAATATGTCTGAGGTTTGATGGTGGAAACCTGTGGCCAGGCAACATGACTGAGGTTTGTTTCTGAAACCCTGTTCCCTGGGAACATGAGTGAGTTTTGCTTCTGGACACCTTTGTCCTGGGAACATGACTGTGGTTTGATTGTGGAACCATGGGTCCTGCAAACATGACTGAGGTTTGATTCTGGAACCCTGTGTCCTGGGAATATGACTGAGCTTTGATTCTGGAAATCTGTGGCCTGGGAACTTGACTGAGGTCTGATGGCAGAAATCTGTGGACTGGCAACATGACTGAGGTTTGATTGTAGAACCCTGTGCCCTGGAAACATGACTGCGACCTGATACTTGAAACCCATGGCTTGGGAACTTGACATTGGTTTGATTCTGGGACCCTGTGGCCAGGGAACATGACTGAGGCGAGATTCTGGAATCCTGTGCCCAGGAAACATGACTGTGGCTTGGTACTGGAAACCCATGGGCTAGGAATTTGATATTGGTTTGATTCTGGAACCCTGTGGCCTGGGAACATGACTGAGGCGTGATTCTGGAATCATGCGGCCTGGGAACATGACATCTGTTTAGATTATGGAATACTGTGCCCTGGGAACCTGACTGAAAGCTTGGTTCTGGAATCCTGTGGACTGGGAACATGACTGAGGTTTGATTCTGGAACCATGTGGCCTGGGAATATGACTGTGGTTTGATTTTGGAAACCATTGGCCTGTGAACATGACTGATGTTAGATTGAGGAATCCTGGGGCCTGGGAACATGACATCACTTTGGATTCTGGTACCCTGTTGCCTGGGAACATGAAATCGGTTTGATTGTGGAAACCTGTGGTCTGGGAATATGACTGAGGTTTGATGGTGGTACCCTATGGCCTGGCAACATGACTGAGGTTTGATTCTGGCTCCCTGTGGCCAGGGAACATGACTGAGGGGTGATTCTGGAAAACTGTGGCCTGGGAATATGACTGAGGTTTGATTCTGGAAATCTGTGGCCTGGGAACTTGACTGAGGTTTGATGGCAGAAATCTGTGGACTGGCAACATTACTGAGGTTTGACTGTTGAACCCTGTGCTCTGGAAACATGACTGTGACCTGATACTTGAAACGCATGGCCTGAGAATTTGACATTGGTTTGATTCTGGAACCCTGTGGACTAGGAACATGACTGAGGTTTTATTCTGGAACCCTGTAGCCTGGGAATATAACTGAGGATTGTTTCTGGAACCCGGTGGCCTGGTAACATGACTGAGGCGTGATTCTGGAAAAGTGTGGCCTGGGAATATGACTGAGGTTTGATTCTGGAAATCTGTGGCCTGGGAACTTGACTGAGGTTTGATGGCAGAAATCTGTGGACTGGCAACATTATTGAGGTTTGATTGTATAACCCTGTGCCCTGGAAACATGACTGCGACCTGATACTTGAAACCCATGGCCTGGGAATTTGACATTGGTTTGATTCTGGAACCCTGTGGCCAGGAACAAGACTGAGGCGTGATTCTGGAATCCTGTTGCCTGGGAACATGACATCTGTTTAGATTGTGGAATACTGGGCCCTGGGAATCTGACCGAGGCTTGGTTTTGGTAACCTGTGGACTGGGAACATGACTGAGGTTTTATTCTGGAACCCTGTAGCCTGCGAAAATAACTGAGGATTGTTTCTCGAACCCTGTGGCCTGGGAACATGACATCAGTGGATTCTGGAACCCTGTGGCCTGGGAACATGAGAACGGTTTGATTCTGGAACCCTGTGGCCTGGGAACATGTCTGAGGTTTGATGGTGGAAACCTGTGGCTTGGCAACATGACTGAGGTTTGTTTCTGGAACCCTGTTCCCTGGGAACATGACTGAGGTTTGATTCTGGACACCTTTGTGCTGGGAACATGACTGTGTTCTGATTGTAGAATCATGGGTCCTGCAAACATGACTGAGGTTTGATTCTGGAACCATGTGTCCTGCGAATATGACTGAGGTTTGATATTGGAAATCTTTGGCCTGGGAACTTGACTGAGGTTTGATGGCAGAAACCTGTGGACTGGCAACATGACTGAGGTTTGATTGTAGAACCCTGTGCCCTGGAAACATGACTGTGGCCTGGTAGTGGAAACCCATGGCCTAGGAGTTTGACATTGGTTTGATTCTGGAACGCTGTGGCCTGGGAACATGACTGAGGCGTGATTCTGGAAAAGTGTGGCCTGGGAATATGACTGAAGTTTGATTCTGGAAATCTGTGGCCTGGGAACTTGACTGAGGTTTGATGGCAGAAATCTGTGGACTGGCAACATGACTGAGGTTTGATTGTAGAACCCTGTACCCTGGAAACATGACTGAGACCTGATACTTGAAACCCATGGCCTGGGAACTTGACATTGGTTTGATTCTGGAACCCTGTGGCCAGGAACAAGACTGAGGCGTGATTCTGGAATGCTGTGCCCTGGGAACATGACATCTGTTTAGATTGTGGAATACTGGGCCCTGGGAACCTGACTGAGGCTTGGTTCTGGAACCCTGTGGACAGGGAACTTGACTGAGGTTTTATTCTGGAATCCTGTGGCCTGGGAACATGACATCAGTGGATTCTGGAACCCTGTGGCCGGGGAACATGTCATCAGTGGATTCTGGAACCCTGTGGCCTGGGAACATGAGAATGGTTTGATTCTGGAACCCTGTGGCTTGGGAATATGCCTGAGGTTTGATGGTGTAAACCTGTGGCCTGGCAACATGACTGAGGTTTGTTTCTGGAACCCTGTTCCCTGGGAACATGCCTGAGGTTTGCTTCTGGACACCTTTCTCCTGGGAACATGACTGTGGTTTGATTGTGGAATCCTGTGGCCTGCGAACATGACTGAGGTTTGATTCTGGAACCATGTGTCCTGGGAATATGACTGAGCTTTGATTCTGGAAATCTGTGGCCTGGGAACTTGACTGAGGTTTGATGGCAGAAACCTGTGGACTGGCAACATGACTGAGGTTTGATTGTAGAACCCTGTGCCCTGGAAACATGACTGCGACCTGATACTTGAAACCCATGGCTTGGGAACTTGACATTGCTTTGATTCTTTAACCCTGTAGCCAGGGAACATGACTGAGGCGAGATTCTGGAATCCTGTGCCCAGGAAACATGACTGTGGCTTGGTACTGGAAACCCATGGCCTAGGAATTTGACATTGGTTTGATTCTGGAACCCTGTGGCCTGGGAACATGACTGAGGCGTGATTCTGGAATCCTGCGGCCTGGGAACATGACATCTGTTTAGATTATGGAATACTGTGCCCTGGGAACCTGACTGAAAGCTTGGTTCTGGAATCCTGTGGACTGGGAACATGACTGAGGTTTGATTCTGGAACCATGTGGCCTGGGAATATGACTGTGGTTTGATTTTGGAAACCATTGGCCTGTGAACATGACTGATGTTAGATTGAGGAATCCTGGGGCCTGGGAACATGACATCACTTTGGATTCTGGTACCCTGTTGCCTGGGAACATGAAATCGGTTTGATTGTGGAAACCTGTGGTCTGGGAATATGACTGAGGTTTGATGGTGGTATCCTATGGCCTGGCAACATGACTGAGGTTTGATTCTGGATCCCTGGGGCCAGGGAACATGACTGAGGCGTGATTCTGGGAAACTGTGGCCTGGGAATATGACTGAGGTTTGACTCTGGAAATCTGTGGCCTGGGAACTTGACTGAGGTTTGATGGCAGAAATCTGTGGACTGGCAACATTACTTAGGTTTGATTGTAGAACCCTGTGCTATGGAAACATGACTGAGACCTGATACTTGAAACGCATGGCCTGGGAAATTGACATTGGTTTGATTCTGGAACCCTGTGGACTGGGAACATGACTGAGGTTTTATTCAGGAACCCTGTAGCCTGGGAATATAACTGAGGATTGTTGCTGGAACCCTGTGGCCTGGGAACATGACTGAGGCGTGATTCTGGAAAAGTGTGGCCTGGGAATATGACTGAGGTTTGATTCTGGAAATCTGTGGCCTGGGAACTTGACTGAGGTTTGATGGCAGAAATCTGTGGACTGGCAACATTACTGAGGTTTGATTGTAGAACCCTGTGCCCTGGAAACATGACTGAGACCTGATACTTGAAACCCATGGCCTGGGAACTTGACATTGGTTTGATTCTGGAACCCTGTGGCCAGGAACAAGACTGAGGCGTGATTCTGGAATCCTGTTGCCTGGGAACATGACATCTGTTTAGATTGTGGAATACTGGGCCCTGGGAATCTGACCGAGGCTTGGTTTTGGTAACCTGTGGACTGGGAACATGACTGAGGTTTTATTCTGGAACCCTGTAGCCTGCGAAAATAACTGAGGATTGTTTCTCGAACCCTGTGGCCTGGGAACATGACATCAGTGGATTCTGGAACCCTGTGGCCTGGGAACATGAGAACGGTTTGATTCTGGAACCCTGTGGCCTGGGAACATGTCTGAGGTTTGATGGTGGAAACCTGTGGCTTGGCAACATGACTGAGGTTTGTTTCTGGAACCCTGTTCCCTGGGAACATGACTGAGGTTTGATTCTGGACACCTTTGTGCTGGGAACATGACTGTGTTCTGATTGTAGAATCATGGGTCCTGCAAACATGACTGAGGTTTGATTCTGGAACCATGTGTCCTGCGAATATGACTGAGGTTTGATATTGGAAATCTTTGGCCTGGGAACTTGACTGAGGTTTGATGGCAGAAACCTGTGGACTGGCAACATGACTGAGGTTTGATTGTAGAACCCTGTGCCCTGGAAACATGACTGTGGCCTGGTAGTGGAAACCCATGGCCTAGGAGTTTGACATTGGTTTGATTCTGGAACGCTGTGGCCTGGGAACATGACTGAGGCGTGATTCTGGAAAAGTGTGGCCTGGGAATATGACTGAAGTTTGATTCTGGAAATCTGTGGCCTGGGAACTTGACTGAGGTTTGATGGCAGAAATCTGTGGACTGGCAACATGACTGAGGTTTGATTGTAGAACCCTGTACCCTGGAAACATGACTGAGACCTGATACTTGAAACCCATGGCCTGGGAACTTGACATTGGTTTGATTCTGGAACCCTGTGGCCAGGAACAAGACTGAGGCGTGATTCTGGAATGCTGTGCCCTGGGAACATGACATCTGTTTAGATTGTGGAATACTGGGCCCTGGGAACCTGACTGAGGCTTGGTTCTGGAACCCTGTGGACAGGGAACTTGACTGAGGTTTTATTCTGGAATCCTGTGGCCTGGGAACATGACATCAGTGGATTCTGGAACCCTGTGGCCGGGGAACATGTCATCAGTGGATTCTGGAACCCTGTGGCCTGGGAACATGAGAATGGTTTGATTCTGGAACCCTGTGGCTTGGGAATATGCCTGAGGTTTGATGGTGGAAACCTGTGGCCTGGCAACATGACTGAGGTTTGTTTCTGGAACCCTGTTCCCTGGGAACATGCCTGAGGTTTGCTTCTGGACACCTTTCTCCTGGGAACATGACTGTGGTTTGATTGTGGAATCCTGTGGCCTGCGAACATGACTGAGGTTTGATTCTGGAACCATGTGTCCTGGGAATATGACTGAGCTTTGATTCTGGAAATCTGTGGCCTGGGAACTTGACTGAGGTTTGATGGCAGAAACCTGTGGACTGGCAACATGACTGAGGTTTGATTGTAGAACCCTGTGCCCTGGAAACATGACTGCGACCTGATACTTGAAACCCATGGCTTGGGAACTTGACATTGCTTTGATTCTTTAACCCTGTAGCCAGGGAACATGACTGAGGCGAGATTCTGGAATCCTGTGCCCAGGAAACATGACTGTGGCTTGGTACTGGAAACCCATGGCCTAGGAATTTGACATTGGTTTGATTCTGGAACCCTGTGGCCTGGGAACATGACTGAGGCGTGATTCTGGAATCCTGCGGCCTGGGAACATGACATCTGTTTAGATTATGGAATACTGTGCCCTGGGAACCTGACTGAAAGCTTGGTTCTGGAATCCTGTGGACTGGGAACATGACTGAGGTTTGATTCTGGAACCATGTGGCCTGGGAATATGACTGTGGTTTGATTTTGGAAACCATTGGCCTGTGAACATGACTGATGTTAGATTGAGGAATCCTGGGGCCTGGGAACATGACATCACTTTGGATTCTGGTACCCTGTTGCCTGGGAACATGAAATCGGTTTGATTGTGGAAACCTGTGGTCTGGGAATATGACTGAGGTTTGATGGTGGTATCCTATGGCCTGGCAACATGACTGAGGTTTGATTCTGGATCCCTGGGGCCAGGGAACATGACTGAGGCGTGATTCTGGGAAACTGTGGCCTGGGAATATGACTGAGGTTTGACTCTGGAAATCTGTGGCCTGGGAACTTGACTGAGGTTTGATGGCAGAAATCTGTGGACTGGCAACATTACTTAGGTTTGATTGTAGAACCCTGTGCTATGGAAACATGACTGAGACCTGATACTTGAAACGCATGGCCTGGGAAATTGACATTGGTTTGATTCTGGAACCCTGTGGACTGGGAACATGACTGAGGTTTTATTCAGGAACCCTGTAGCCTGGGAATATAACTGAGGATTGTTGCTGGAACCCTGTGGCCTGGGAACATGACTGAGGCGTGATTCTGGAAAAGTGTGGCCTGGGAATATGACTGAGGTTTGATTCTGGAAATCTGTGGCCTGGGAACTTGACTGAGGTTTGATGGCAGAAATCTGTGGACTGGCAACATTACTGAGGTTTGATTGTAGAACCCTGTGCCCTGGAAACATGACTGAGACCTGATACTTGAAACCCATGGCCTGGGAACTTGACATTGGTTTGATTCTGGAACCCTGTGGCCAGGAACAAGACTGAGGCGTGATTCTGGAATGTTGTGCCCTGGGAACATGAGAATTGTTTAGATTGTGGAATTCTGGGCCCTGGGAACCTGACTGAGGCTTGGTTCTGGAACCCTGTGGACAGGGAACTTGACTGAGGTTTTATTCTGGAATCCTGTGGCCTGGGAACATGACATCAGTGGATTCTGGAACCCTGTGGCCGGGGAACATGATATCAGTGGATTCTGGAACCCTGTGGCCTGGGAACATGAGAACGGTTTGATTCTGGAACCCTGTGGCTTGGGAATATGTCTGAGGTTTGATGGTGGAAACCTGTGGCTTAGCAACATGACTGAGGTTTGTTTCTGGAACCCTGTTCCCTGGGAACATGACTGAGGTTTGATTCTGGACACCTTTGTGCTGGGAACATGACTGTGTTCTGATTGTAGAATCATGGGTCCTGCAAACATGACTGAGGTTTGATTCTGGAACCATGTGTCCTGCGAATATGACTGAGGTTTGATATTGGAAATCTTTGGCCTGGGAACTTGACTGAGGTTTGATGGCAGAAACCTGTGGACTGGCAACATGACTGAGGTTTGATTGTAGAACCCTGTGCCCTGGAAACATGACTGTGGCCTGGTAGTGGAAACCCATGGCCTAGGAGTTTGACATTGGTTTGATTCTGGAACGCTGTGGCCTGGGAACATGACTGAGGCGTGATTCTGGAAAAGTGTGGCCTGGGAATATGACTGAAGTTTGATTCTGGAAATCTGTGGCCTGGGAACTTGACTGAGGTTTGATGGCAGAAATCTGTGGACTGGCAACATGACTGAGGTTTGATTGTAGAACCCTGTACCCTGGAAACATGACTGAGACCTGATACTTGAAACCCATGGCCTGGGAACTTGACATTGGTTTGATTCTGGAACCCTGTGGCCAGGAACAAGACTGAGGCGTGATTCTGGAATGCTGTGCCCTGGGAACATGACATCTGTTTAGATTGTGGAATACTGGGCCCTGGGAACCTGACTGAGGCTTGGTTCTGGAACCCTGTGGACAGGGAACTTGACTGAGGTTTTATTCTGGAATCCTGTGGCCTGGGAACATGACATCAGTGGATTCTGGAACCCTGTGGCCGGGGAACATGTCATCAGTGGATTCTGGAACCCTGTGGCCTGGGAACATGAGAATGGTTTGATTCTGGAACCCTGTGGCTTGGGAATATGCCTGAGGTTTGATGGTGGAAACCTGTGGCCTGGCAACATGACTGAGGTTTGTTTCTGGAACCCTGTTCCCTGGGAACATGACTGAGGTTTGCTTCTGGACACCTTTCTCCTGGGAACATGACTGTGGTTTGATTGTGGAATCCTGTGGCCTGCGAACATGACTGACGTTTGATTCTGGAACCATGTGTCATGGGAATATGACTGAGCTTTGATTCTGGAAATCTGTGGCCTGGGAACTTGACTGAGGTTTGATGGCAGAAATCTGTGGACTGGCAACATGACTGAGGTTTGATTGTAGAACCCTGTGCCCTGGAAACATGACTGCGACCTGATACTTGAAACCCATGGCCTGGGAATTTGACATTGGTTTGATTCTGGAACCCTGTGGCCAGGAACAAGACTGAGGCGTGATTCTGGAATCCTGTTGCCTGGGAACATGACATCTGTTTAGATTGTGGAATACTGGGCCCTGGGAATCTGACTGAGGCTTGGTTTTGGTACCCTGTGGACTGGGAACATGACTGAGGTTTTATTCTGGAAACCTGTAGCCTGCGAAAATAACTGAGGATTGTTTCTCGAACCCTGTGGCCTGGGAACATGACATCAGTGGTTTCTGGAACCCTGTGGCCTGGGAACATGAGAACGGTTTGATTCTGGAACCCTGTGGCCTGGGAACATGTCTGAGGTTTGATGGTGGAAACCTGTGGCTTGGCAACATGACTGAGGTTTGTTTCTGGAACCCTGTTCCCTGGGAACATGACTGAGGTTTGATTCTGGACACCTTTGTGCTGGGAACATGACTGTGTTCTGATTGTAGAATCATGGGTCCTGCAAACATGACTGAGGTTTGATTCTGGAACCATGTGTCCTGCGAATATGACTGAGGTTTGATATTGGAAATCTTTGGCCTGGGAACTTGACTGAGGTTTGATGGCAGAAACCTGTGGACTGGCAACATGACTGAGGTTTGATTGTAGAACCCTGTGCCCTGGAAACATGACTGTGGCCTGGTAGTGGAAACCCATGGCCTAGGAGTTTGACATTGGTTTGATTCTGGAACGCTGTGGCCTGGAAACATGACTGAGGCGTGATTCTGGAAAAGTGTGGCCTGGGAATATGACTGAAGTTTGATTCTGGAAATCTGTGGCCTGGGAACTTGACTGAGGTTTGATGGCAGAAATCTGTGGACTGGCAATATGACTGAGGTTTGATTGTAGAACCCTGTACCCTGGAAACATGACTGAGACCTGATACTTGAAACCCATGGCCTGGGAACTTGACATTGGTTTGATTCTGGAACCCTGTGGCCAGGAACAAGACTGAGGCGTGATTCTGGAATGCAGTGCCCTGGGAACATGAGATATGTTTAGATTGTGGAATTCTGGGCCCTGGGAACCTGACTGAGGCTTGGTTCTGGAACCCTGTGGACAGGGAACTTGATTGAGGTTTTATTCTGGAATCCTGTGGCCTGGGAACATGACATCAGTGGATTCTGGAACCCTCTGGCCGAGGAACATGTCATCAGTGGATTCTGGAACCCTGTGGCCTGGGAACATGAGAACGGTTTGATTCTGGAACCCTGTGGCTTGGGAATATGTCTGAGGTTTGATGGTGGAAACCTGTGGCCTGGCAACATGACTGAGGTTTGTTTCTGGAACCCTGTTCCCTGGGAACATGACTGAGGTTTGCTTCTGGACACCTTTCTCCTGGGAACATGACTGTGGTTTGATTGTGGAATCCTGTGGCCTGCGAACATGACTGAGGTTTGATTCTGGAACCATGTGTCCTGGGAATATGACTGAGCTTTGATTCTGGAAATCTGTGGCCTGGGAACTTGACTGAGGTTTGATGGCAGAAACCTGTGGACTGGCAACATGACTGAGGTTTGATTGTAGAACCCTGTACCCTGGAAACATGACTGCGACCTGATACTTGAAACCCATGGCTTGGGAACTTGACATTGGTTTGATTCTGGAACCCTGTGGCCAGGGAACATGACTGAGGCGAGATTCTGGAATCCTGTGCCCAGGAAACATGACTGTGGCTTGGTACTGGAAACCCATGGCCTAGGAATTTGACATTGGTTTGATTCTGGAACCCTGTGGCCTGGGAACATGACTGAGGCGTGATTCTGGAATCCTGCGGCCTGGGAACATGACATCTGTTTAGATTATGGAATACTGTGCCCTGGGAACCTGACTGAAAGCTTGGTTCTGGAATCCTGTGGACTGGGAACATGACTGAGGTTTGATTCTGGAACCATGTGGCCTGGGAATATGACTGTGGTTTGATTTTGGAAACCATGGGCCTGTGAACATGACTGATGTTAGATTGAGGAATCCTGGGGCCTGGGAACATGACATCACTTTGGATTCTGGTACCCTGTTGCCTGGGAACATGAAATCGGTTTGATTGTGGAAACCTGTGGTCTGGTAATATGACTGAGGTTTGATGGTGGTACCCTATGGCCTGGCAACATGACTGAGGTTTGATTCTGGATCCCTGTGGCCAGGGAACATGACTGAGGCGTGATTCTGGAAAACTGTGGCCTGGGAATATGACTGAGCTTTGATTCTGGAAATCTGTGGCCTGGGAACTTGACTGAGGTTTGATGGCAGAAATCTGTGGACTGGCAACATTACTGAGGTTTGATTGTTGAACCCTGTTCTCTGGAAACATGACTGCGACCTGATACTTGAAACGCATGGCCTGGGAAATTGACATTGGTTTGATTCTGGAACGCTGTGGACTGGGAACATGACTGAGGTTTTATTCTGGAACCCTGTAGCCTGGGAATATAACTGAGGATTGTTTCTGGAACCCGGTGGCCTGGTAACATGACTGAGGCGTGATTCTGGAAAAGTGTGGCCTGGGAATATGGCTGAGGTTTGATTCTGGAAATCTGTGGCCTGGGAACTTGACTGAGGTTTGATGGCAGAAATCTGTGGACTGGCAACATTACTGAGGTTTGATTGTAGAACCCTGTGCCCTGGAAACATGACTGCGACCTGATACTTGAAACCCATGGCCTGGGAATTTGACATTGGTTTGATTCTGGAACCCTGTGGCCAGGAACAAGACTGAGGCGTGATTCTGGAATCCTGTTGCCTGGGAACATGACATCTGTTTAGATTGTGGAATACTGGGCCCTGGGAATCTGACTGAGGCTTGGTTTTGGTACCCTGTGGACTGGGAACATGACTGAGGTTTTATTCTGGAACCCTGTAGCCTGCGAAAATAACTGAGGATTGTTTCTCGAACCCTGTGGCCTGGGAACATGACATCAGTGGTTTCTGGAACCCTGTGGCCTGGGAACATGAGAACGGTTTGATTCTGGAACCCTGTGGCCTGGGAACATGTCTGAGGTTTGATGGTGGAAACCTGTGGCTTGGCAACATGACTGAGGTTTGTTTCTGGAACCCTGTTCCCTGGGAACATGACTGAGGTTTGATTCTGGACACCTTTGTGCTGGGAACATGACTGTGTTCTGATTGTAGAATCATGGGTCCTGCAAACATGACTGAGGTTTGATTCTGGAACCATGTGTCCTGCGAATATGACTGAGGTTTGATATTGGAAATCTTTGGCCTGGGAACTTGACTGAGGTTTGATGGCAGAAACCTGTGGACTGGCAACATGACTGAGGTTTGATTGTAGAACCCTGTGCCCTGGAAACATGACTGTGGCCTGGTAGTGGAAACCCATGGCCTAGGAGTTTGACATTGGTTTGATTCGGGAACGCTGTGGCCTGGAAACATGACTGAGGCGTGATTCTGGAAAAGTGTGGCCTGGGAATATGACTGAAGTTTGATTCTGGAAATCTGTGGCCTGGGAACTTGACTGAGGTTTGATGGCAGAAATCTGTGGACTGGCAATATGACTGAGGTTTGATTGTAGAACCCTGTACCCTGGAAACATGACTGAGACCTGATACTTGAAACCCATGGCGTGGGAACTTGACATTGGTTTGATTCTGGAACCCTGTGGCCAGGAACAAGACTGAGGCGTGATTCTGGAATGCAGTGCCCTGGGAACATGAGATATGTTTAGATTGTGGAATTCTGGGCCCTGGGAACCTGACTGAGGCTTGGTTCTGGAACCCTGTGGACAGGGAACTTGATTGAGGTTTTATTCTGGAATCCTGTGGCCTGGGAACATGACATCAGTGGATTCTGGAACCCTCTGGCCGAGGAACATGTCATCAGTGGATTCTGGAACCCTGTGGCATGGGAACATGAGAACGGTTTGATTCTGGAACCCTGTGGCTTGGGAATATGTCTGAGGTTTGATGGTGGAAACCTGTGGCCTGGCAACATGACTGAGGTTTGTTTCTGGAACCCTGTTCCCTGGGAACATGACTGAGGTTTGCTTCTGGACACCTTTCTCCTGGGAACATGACTGTGGTTTGATTGTGGAATCCTGTGGCCTGCGAACATGACTGAGGTTTGATTCTGGAACCATGTGTCCTGGGAATATGACTGAGCTTTGATTCTGGAAATCTGTGGCCTGGGAACTTGACTGAGGTTTGATGGCAGAAACCTGTGGACTGGCAACATGACTGAGGTTTGATTGTAGAACCCTGTACCCTGGAAACATGACTGCGACCTGATACTTGAAACCCATGGCTTGGGAACTTGACATTGGTTTGATTCTGGAACCCTGTGGCCAGGGAACATGACTGAGGCGAGATTCTGGAATCCTGTTGCCTGGGAACATGACATCTGTTTAGATTGTGGAATACTGGGCCCTGGGAATCTGACTGAGTCTTGGTTTTGGTACCCTGTGGACTGGGAACATGACTGAGGTTTTATTCTGGAACCCTGTAGCCTGCGAAAATAACTGAGGATTGTTTCTCGAACCCTGTGGCCTGGGAACATGACATCAGTGGATTCTGGAACCCAGTGGCCTGGGAACATGAGAACGGTTTGATTCTGGAACCCTGTGGGCTGGGAACATGTCTGAGGTTTGATGGTGGAAACCTGTGGCTTGGCAACATGACTGAGGTTTGTTTCTGGAACCCTGTTCCCTGGGAACATGACTGAGGTTTGATTCTGGACACCTTTGTGCTGGGAACATGACTGTGTTCTGATTGTAGAATCATGGGTCCTGCAAACATGACTGAGGTTTGATTCTGGAACCATGTGTCCTGCGAATATGACTGAGGTTTGATATTGGAAATCTTTGGCCTGGGAACTTGACTGAGGTTTGATGGCAGAAACCTGTGGACTGGCAACATGACTGAGGTTTGATTGTAGAACCCTGTGCCCTGGAAACATGACTGTGGCCTGGTAGTGGAAACCCATGGCCTAGGAGTTTGACATTGGTTTGATTCTGGAACGCTGTGGCCTCGGAACATGACTGAGGCATGATTCTGGAAAAGTGTGGCCTGGGAATATGACTGAAGTTTGATTCTGGAAATCTGTGGCCTGGGAACTTGACTGAGGTTTGATGGCAGAAATCTGTGGACTGGCAACATGACTGAGGTTTGATTGTAGAACCCTGTGCCCTGGAAACATGACTGCGACCTGATACTTGAAACCCATGGCTTGGGAACTTGACATTGGTTTGATTCTGGAACCCTGTGGCCAGGGAACATGACTGAGGCGAGATTCTGGAATCCTGTGCCCAGGAAACATGACTGTGGCTTGGTACTGGAAACCCATGGCCTAGGAATTTGATATTGGTTTGATTCTGGAACCCTGTGGCCTGGGAACATGACTGAGGCGTGATTCTGGAATCCTGCGGCCTGGGAACATGACATCTGTTTAGATTATGGAATACTGTGCCCTGGGAACCTGACTGAAAGCTTGGTTCTGGAATCCTGTGGACTGGGAACATGACTGAGGTTTGATTCTGGAACCATGTGGCCTGGGAATATGACTGTGGTTTGATTTTGGAAACCATGGGCCTGTGAACATGACTGATGTTAGATTGAGGAATCCTGGGGCCTGGGAACATGACATCACTTTGGATTCTGGTACCCTGTTGCCTGGGAACATGAAATCGGTTTGATTGTGGAAACCTGTGGTCTGGGAATATGACTGAGGTTTGATGGTGGTACCCTATGGCCTGGCAACATGACTGAGGTTTGATTCTGGCTCCCTGTGGCCAGGGAACATGACTGAGGCGTGATTCTGGAAAACTGTGGCCTGGAAATATGACTGAGGTTTGATTCTGGAAATCTGTGGCCTGGGAACTTGACTGAGGTTTGATGGCAGAAATCTGTGGACTGGCAACATTACTGAGGTTTGACTGTTGAACCCTGTGCTCTGGAAACATGACTGTGACCTGATACTTGAAACGCATGGCCTGGGAAATTGACATTGGTTTGATTCTGGAACCCTGTGGACTGGGAACATGACTGAGGTTTTATTCTGGAACCCTGTAGCCTGGGAATATAACTGAGGATTGTTTCTGGAACCCGGTGGCCTGGTAACATGACTGAGGCGTGATTCTGGAAAAGTGTGGCCTGGGAATATGACTGAGGTTTGATTCTGGAAATCTGTGGCCTGGGAACTTGACTGAGGTTTGATGGCAGAAATCTGTGGACTGGCAACATTACTGAGGTTTGATTGTAGAACCCTGTGCCCTGGAAACATGACTGCGACCTGATACTTGAAACCCATGGCCTGGGAATTTGACATTGGTTTGATTCTGGAACCCTGTGGCCAGGAACAAGACTGAGGCGTGATTCTGGAATTCTGTTGCCTGGGAACATGACATCTTTTTAGATTGTGGAATACTGGGCCCTGGGAATCTGACTGAGGCTTGGTTTTGGTACCCTGTGGACTGGGAACATGACTGAGGTTTTATTCTGGAACCCTGTAGCCTGCAAAAATAACTGAGGATTGTTTCTCGAACCCTGTGGCCTGGGAACATGACATCAGTGGATTCTGGAACCCTGTGGCCTGGGAACATGAGAACGGTTTGATTCTGGAACCCTGTGGCCTGGGAACATGTCTGAGGTTTGATGGTGGAAACCAGTGGCTTGGCAACATGACTGAGGTTTGTTTCTGGAACCCTGTTCCCTGGGAACATGAGTGAGTTTTGCTTCTGGACACCTTTGTCCTGGGAACATGACTGTGGTTTGATTGTGGAACCATGGGTCCTGCAAACATGACTGAGGTTTGATTCTGGAACCATGTGTCCTGGGAATATGACTGAGCTTTGATTCTGGAAATCTGTGGCCTGGGAACTTGACTGAGGTTTGATGGCAGAAATCTGTGGACTGGCAACATTACTTAGGTTTGATTGTAGAACCCTGTGCTATGGAAACATGACTGAGACCTGATACTTGAAACGCATGGCCTGGGAAATTGACATTGGTTTGATTCTGGAACCCTGTGGACTGGGAACATGACTGAGGTTTTATTCTGGAACCCTGTAGCCTGGGAATATAACTGAGGATTGTTGCTGGAACCCTGTGGCCTGGGAACATGACTGAGGCGTGATTCTGGAAAAGTGTGGCCTGGGAATATGACTGAGGTTTGATTCTGGAAATCTGTGGCCTGGGAACTTGACTGAGGTTTGATGGCAGAAATCTGTGGACTGGCAACATTACTGAGGTTTGATTGTATAACCCTGTGGCCTGGAAACATGACTGCGACCTGATACTTGAAACCCATGGCCTGGGAACTTGACATTGGTTTGATTCTGGAACCCTGTGGCCAGGAACAAGACTGAGGCGTGATTCTGGAATGCTGTGCCCTGGGAACATGAGATCTGTTTAGATTGTGGAATTCTGGGCCCTGGGAACCTGACTGAGGCTTGGTTCTGGAACCCTGTGGACAGGGAACTTGACTGAGGTTTTATTCTGGAATCCTGTGGCCTGGGAACATGACATCAGTGGATTCTGGAACCCTGTGGCCGGGGAACATGACATCAGTGGATTCTGGAACCCTGTGGCCTGGGAACATGAGAACGGTTTGATTCTGGAACCCTGTGGCTTGGGAATATGTCTGAGGTTTGATGGTGGAAACCTGTGGCTTGGCAACATGACTGAGGTTTGTTTCTGGAACCCTGTTCCCTGGGAACATGAGTGAGTTTTGCTTCTGGACACCTTTGTCCTGGGAACATGACTGTGGTTTGATTGTGGAACCATGGGTCCTGCAAACATGACTGAGGTTTGATTCTGGAACCATGTGTCCTGGGAATATGACTGAGCTTTGATTCTGGAAATCTGTGGCCTGGGAACTTGACTGAGGTTTGATGGCAGAAATCTGTGGACTGGCAACATGACTGAGGTTTGATTGTAGAACCCTGTGCCCTGGAAACATGACTGCGACCTGATACTTGAAACCCATGGCTTGGGAACTTGACATTGGTTTGATTCTGGAACCCTGTGGCCAGGGAACATGACTGAGGCGAGATTCTGGAATCCTGTGCCCAGGAAACATGACTGTGGCTTGGTACTGGAAACCCATGGCCTAGGAATTTGATATTGGTTTGATTCTGGAACCCTGTGGCCTGGGAAAATGACTGAGGCGTGATTCTGGAATCCTGCGGCCTGGGAACATGACATCTGTTTAGATTATGGAATACTGTGCCCTGGGAACCTGACTGAAAGCTTGGTTCTGGAATCCTGTGGACTGGGAACATGACTGAGGTTTGATTCTGGAACCATGTGGCCTGGGAATATGACTGTGGTTTGATTTTGGAAACCATTGGCCTGTGAACATGACTGATGTTAGATTGAGGAATCCTGGGGCCTGGGAACATGACATCACTTTGGATTCTGGTACCCTGTTGCCTGGGAACATGAAATCGGTTTGATTGTGGAAACCTGTGGTCTGGGAATATGACTGAGGTTTGATGGTGGTACCCTATGGCCTGGCAACATGACTGAGGTTTGATTCTGGATCCCTGTGGCCAGGGAACATGACTGAGGCGTGATTCTGGAAAACTGTGGCCTGGAAATATGACTGAGGTTTGATTCTGGAAATCTGTGGCCTGGGAACTTGACTGAGGTTTGATGGCAGAAATCTGTGGACTGGCAACATTACTGAGGTTTGACTGTTGAACCCTGTGCTCTGGAAACATGACTGCGACCTGATACTTGAAACGCATGGCCTGGGAAATTGACATTGGTTTGATTCTGGAACCCTGTGGACCGGGAACATGACTGAGGTTTTATTCTGGAACCCTGTAGCCTGGGAATATAACTGAGGATTGTTTCTGGAACCCGGTGGCCTGGTAACATGACTGAGGCGTGATTCTGGAAAAGTGTGGCCTGGGAATATGACTGAGGTTTGATTCTGGAAATCTGTGGCCTGGGAACTTGACTGAGGTTTGATGGCAGAAATCTGTGGACTGGCAACATTACTGAGGTTTGATTGTAGAACCCTGTGCCCTGGAAACATGACTGCGACCTGATACTTGAAACCCATGGCCTGGGAATTTGACATTGGTTTGATTCTGGAACCCTGTGGCCAGGAACAAGACTGAGGCGTGATTCTGGAATCCTGTTGCCTGGGAACATGACATCTGTTTAGATTGTGGAATACTGGGCCCTGGGAATCTGACTGAGGCTTGGTTTTGGTACCCTGTGGACTGGGAACATGACTGAGGTTTTATTCTGGAACCCTGTAGCCTGCGAAAATAACTGAGGATTGTTTCTCGAACCCTGTGGCCTGGGAACATGACATCAGTGGATTCTGGAACCCAGTGGCCTGGGAACATGAGAACGGTTTGATTCTGGAACCCTGTGGGCTGGGAACATGTCTGAGGTTTGATGGTGGAAACCTGTGGCTTGACAACATGACTGAGGTTTGTTTCTGGAACCCTGTTCCCTGGGAACATGACTGAGGTTTGATTCTGGACACCTTTGTGCTGGGAACATGACTGTGTTCTGATTGTAGAATCATGGGTCCTGCAAACATGACTGAGGTTTGATTCTGGAACCATGTGTCCTGCGAATATGACTGAGGTTTGATATTGGAAATCTTTGGCCTGGGAACTTGACTGAGGTTTGATGGGAGAAACCTGTGGACTGGCAACATGACTGAGGTTTGATTGTAGAACCCTGTGCCCTGGAAACATGACTGTGGCCTGGTAGTGGAAACCCATGGCCTAGGAGTTTGACATTGGTTTGATTCGGGAACGCTGTGGCCTGGAAACATGACTGAGGCGTGATTCTGGAAAAGTGTGGCCTGGGAATATGACTGAAGTTTGATTCTGGAAATCTGTGGCCTGGGAACTTGACTGAGGTTTGATGGCAGAAATCTGTGGACTGGCAATATGACTGAGGTTTGATTGTAGAACCCTGTACCCTGGAAACATGACTGAGACCTGATACTTGAAACCCATGGCCTGGGAACTTGACATTGGTTTGATTCTGGAACCCTGTGGCCAGGAACAAGACTGAGGCGTGATTCTGGAATGCAGTGCCCTGGGAACATGAGATATGTTTAGATTGTGGAATTCTGGGCCCTGGGAACCTGACTGAGGCTTGGTTCTGGAACCCTGTGGACAGGGAACTTGATTGAGGTTTTATTCTGGAATCCTGTGGCCTGGGAACATGACATCAGTGGATTCTGGAACCCTCTGGCCGAGGAACATGTCATCAGTGGATTCTGGAACCCTGTGGCATGGGAACATGAGAACGGTTTGATTCTGGAACCCTGTGGCTTGGGAATATGTCTGAGGTTTGATGGTGGAAACCTGTGGCCTGGCAACATGACTGAGGTTTGTTTCTGGAACCCTGTTCCCTGGGAACATGACTGAGGTTTGCTTCTGGACACCTTTCTCCTGGGAACATGACTGTGGTTTGATTGTGGAATCCTGTGGCCTGCGAACATGACTGAGGTTTGATTCTGGAACCATGTGTCCTGGGAATATGACTGAGCTTTGATTCTGGAAATCTGTGGCCTGGGAACTTGACTGAGGTTTGATGGCAGAAACCTGTGGACTGGCAACATGACTGAGGTTTGATTGTAGAACCCTGTGCCCTGGAAACATGACTGCGACCTGATACTTGAAACCCATGGCTTGGGAACTTGACATTGGTTTGATTCTGGAACCCTGTGGCCAGGGAACATGACTGAGGCGAGATTCTGGAATCCTGTGCCCAGGAAACATGACTGTGGCTTGGTACTGGAAACCCATGGCCTAGGAATTTGACATTGGTTTGATTCTGGAACCCTGTGGCCTGGGAACATGACTGAGGCGTGATTCTGGAATCCTGCGGCCTGGGAACATGACATCTGTTTAGATTATGGAATACTGTGCCCTGGGAACCTGACTGAAAGCTTGGTTCTGGAATCCTGTGGACTGGGAACATGACTGAGGTTTGATTCTGGAACCATGTGGCCTGGGAATATGACTGTGGTTTGATTTTGGAAACCATTGGCCTGTGAACATGACTGATGTTAGATTGAGGAATCCTGGGGCCTGGGAACATGACATCACTTTGGATTCTGGTACCCTGTTGCCTGGGAACATGAAATCGGTTTGATTGTGGAAACCTGTGGTCTGGGAATATGACTGAGGTTTGATGGTGGTATCCTATGGCCTGGCAACATGACTGAGGTTTGATTCTGGATCCCTGTGGCCAGGGAACATGACTGAGGCGTGATTCTGGAAAACTGTGGCCTGGGAATATGACTGAGGTTTGACTCTGGAAATCTGTGGCCTGGGAACTTGACTGAGGTTTGATGGCAGAAATCTGTGGACTGGCAACATTACTTAGGTTTGATTGTAGAACCCTGTGCTATGGAAACATGACTGAGACCTGATACTTGAAACGCATGGCCTGGGAAATTGACATTGGTTTGATTCTGGAACCCTGTGGACTGGGAACATGACTGAGGTTTTATTCTGGAACCCTGTAGCCTGGGAATATAACTGAGGATTGTTGCTGGAACCCTGTGGCCTGGGAACATGACTGAGGCGTGATTCTGGAAAAGTGTGGCCTGGGAATATGACTGAGGTTTGATTCTGGAAATCTGTGGCCTGGGAACTTGACTGAGGTTTGATGGCAGAAATCTGTGGACTGGCAACATTACTGAGGTTTGATTGTAGAACCCTGTGCCCTGGAAACATGACTGAGACCTGATACTTGAAACCCATGGCCTGGGAACTTGACATTGGTTTGATTCTGGAACCCTGTGGACAGGAACAAGATTGAGGCGTGATTCTGGAATGCTGTGCCCTGGGAACATGAGATCTGTTTAGATTGTGGAATTCTGGGCCCTGGGAACCTGACTGAGGCTTGGTTCTGGAATCCTGTGGACAGGGAACTTGACTGAGGTTTTATTCTGGAATCCTGTGGCCTGGGAACATGACATCAGTGGATTCTGGAACCCTGTGGCCGGGGAACATGACATCAGTGGATTCTGGAACCCTGTGGCCTGGGAACATGAGAACGGTTTGATTCTGGAACCCTGTGGCTTGGGAATATGTCTGAGGTTTGATGGTGGAAACCTGTGGCCTGGCAACATGACTGAGGTTTGTTTCTGAAACCCTGTTCCCTGGGAACATGACTGAGGTTTGCTTCTGGACACCTTTGTCCTGGGAACATGACTGTGGTTTGATTGTGGAACCATGGGTCCTGCAAACATGACTGAGGTTTGATTCTGGAACCATGTGTCCTGGGAATATGACTGAGCTTTGATTCTGGAAATCTGTGGCCTGGGAACTTGACTGAGGTTTGATGGCAGAAACCTGTGGACTGGCAACATGACTGAGGTTTGATTGTAGAACCCTGTGCCCTGGAAACATGACTGCGACCTGATACTTGAAACCCATGGCTTGGGAACTTGACATTGGTTTGATTCTGGAACCCTGTGGCCAGGGAACATGACTGAGGCGAGATTCTGGAATCCTGTGCCCAGGAAACATGACTGTGGCTTGGTACTGGAAACCCATGGCCTAGGAATTTGATATTGGTTTGATTCTGGAACCCTGTGGCCTGGGAACATGACTGAGGCGTGATTCTGGAATCCTGCGGCCTGGGAACATGACATCTGTTTAGATTATGGAATACTGTGCCCTGGGAACCTGACTGAAAGCTTGGTTCTGGAATCCTGTGGACTGGGAACATGACTGAGGTTTGATTCTGGAACCATGTGGCCTGGGAATATGACTGTGGTTTGATTTTGGAAACCATTGGCCTGTGAACATGACTGATGTTAGATTGAGGAATCCTGGGGCCTGGGAACATGACATCACTTTGGATTCTGGTACCCTGTTGCCTGGGAACATGAAATCGGTTTGATTGTGGAAACCTGTGGTCTGGGAATATGACTGAGGTTTGATGGTGGTACCCTATGGCCTGGCAACATGACTGAGGTTTGATTCTGGATCCCTGTGGCCAGGGAACATGACTGAGGCGTGATTCTGGAAAACTGTGGCCTGGAAATATGACTGAGGTTTGATTCTGGAAATCTGTGGCCTGGGAACTTGACTGAGGTTTGATGGCAGAAATCTGTGGACTGGCAACATTACTGAGGTTTGACTGTTGAACCCTGTGCTCTGGAAACATGACTGCGACCTGATACTTGAAACGCATGGCCTGGGAAATTGACATTGGTTTGATTCTGGAACCCTGTGGACCGGGAACATGACTGAGGTTTTATTCTGGAACCCTGTAGCCTGGGAATATAACTGAGGATTGTTTCTGGAACCCGGTGGCCTGGTAACATGACTGAGGTGTGATTCTGGAAAAGTGTGGCCTGGGAATATGACTGAGGTTTGATTCTGGAAATCTGTGGCCTGGGAACTTGACTGAGGTTTGATGGCAGAAATCTGTGGACTGGCAACATTACTGAGGTTTGATTGTAGAACCCTGTGCCCTGGAAACATGACTGCGACCTGATACTTGAAACCCATGGCCTGGGAATTTGACATTGGTTTGATTCTGGAACCCTGTGGCCAGGAACAAGACTGAGGCGTGATTCTGGAATTCTGTTGCCTGGGAACATGACATCTGTTTAGATTGTGGAATACTGGGCCCTGGGAATCTGACTGAGGCTTGGTTTTGGTACCCTGTGGACTGGGAACATGACTGAGGTTTTATTCTGGAACCCTGTAGCCTGCAAAAATAACTGAGGATTGTTTCTCGAACCCTGTGGCCTGGGAACATGACATCAGTGGATTCTGGAACCCTGTGGCCTGGGAACATGAGAACGGTTTGATTCTGGAACCCTGTGGCCTGGGAACATGTCTGAGGTTTGATGGTGGAAACCAGTGGCTTGGCAACATGACTGAGGTTTGTTTCTGGAACCCTGTTCCCTGGGAACATGAGTGAGTTTTGCTTCTGGACACCTTTGTCCTGGGAACATGACTGTGGTTTGATTGTGGAACCATGGGTCCTGCAAACATGACTGAGGTTTGATTCTGGAACCATGTGTCCTGGGAATATGACTGAGCTTTGATTCTGGAAATCTGTGGCCTGGGAACTTGACTGAGGTTTGATGGCAGAAATCTGTGGACTGGCAACATTACTTAGGTTTGATTGTAGAACCCTGTGCTATGGAAACATGACTGAGACCTGATACTTGAAACGCATGGCCTGGGAAATTGACATTGGTTTGATTCTGGAACCCTGTGGACTGGGAACATGACTGAGGTTTTATTCTGGAACCCTGTAGCCTGGGAATATAACTGAGGATTGTTGCTGGAACCCTGTGGCCTGGGAACATGACTGAGGCGTGATTCTGGAAAAGTGTGGCCTGGGAATATGACTGAGGTTTGATTCTGGAAATCTGTGGCCTGGGAACTTGACTGAGGTTTGATGGCAGAAATCTGTGGACTGGCAACATTACTGAGGTTTGATTGTAGAACCCTGTGCCCTGGAAACATGACTGCGACCTGATACTTGAAACCCATGGCCTGGGAACTTGACATTGGTTTGATTCTGGAACCCTGTGGCCAGGAACAAGACTGAGGCGTGATTCTGGAATGCTGTGCCCTGGGAACATGAGATCTGTTTAGATTGTGGAATTCTGGGCCCTGGGAACCTGACTGAGGCTTGGTTCTGGAACCCTGTGGACAGGGAACTTGACTGAGGTTTTATTCTGGAATCCTGTGGCCTGGGAACATGACATCAGTGGATTCTGGAACCCTGTGGCCGGGGAACATGACATCAGTGGATTCTGGAACCCTGTGGCCGGGGAACATGAGAACGGTTTGATTCTGGAAGCCTGTGGCTTGGGAATATGTCTGAGGTTTGATGGTGGAAACCTGTGGCTTGGCAACATGACTGAGGTTTGTTTCTGGAACCCTGTTCCCTGGGAACATGAGTGAGTTTTGCTTCTGGACACCTTTGTCCTGGGAACATGACTGTGGTTTGATTGTGGAACCATGGGTCCTGCAAACATGACTGAGGTTTGATTCTGGAACCATGTGTCCTGGGAATATGACTGAGCTTTGATTCTGGAAATCTGTGGCCTGGGAACTTGACTGAGGTTTGATGGCAGAAATCTGTGGACTGGCAACATGACTGAGGTTTGATTGTAGAACCCTGTGCCCTGGAAACATGACTGCGACCTGATACTTGAAACCCATGGCTTGGGAACTTGACATTGGTTTGATTCTGGAACCCTGTGGCCAGGGAACATGACTGAGGCGAGATTCTGGAATCCTGTGCCCAGGAAACATGACTGTGGCTTGGTACTGGAAACCCATGGCCTAGGAATTTGACATTGGTTTGATTCTGGAACCCTGTGGCCTGGGAACATGACTGAGGCGTGATTCTGGAATCCTGCGGCCTGGGAACATGACATCTGTTTAGATTATGGAATACTGTGCCCTGGGAACCTGACTGAAAGCTTGGTTCTGGAATCCTGTGGACTGGGAACATGACTGAGGTTTGATTCTGGAACCATGTGGCCTGGGAATATGACTGTGGTTTGATTTTGGAAACCATTGGCCTGTGAACATGACTGATGTTAGATTGAGGAATCCTGGGGCCTGGGAACATGACATCACTTTGGATTCTGGTACCCTGTTGCCTGGGAACATGAAATCGGTTTGATTGTGGAAACCTGTGGTCTGGGAATATGACTGAGGTTTGATGGTGGTACCCTATGGCCTGGCAACATGACTGAGGTTTGATTCTGGATCCCTGTGGCCAGGGAACATGACTGAGGCGTGATTCTGGAAAACTGTGGCCTGGAAATATGACTGAGGTTTGATTCTGGAAATCTGTGGCCTGGGAACTTGACTGAGGTTTGATGGCAGAAATCTGTGGACTGGCAACATTACTGAGGTTTGATTGTAGAACCCTGTGCCCTGGAAACATGACTGAGACCTGATACTTGAAACCCATGGCCTGGGAACTTGACATTGGTTTGATTCTGGAACCCTGTGGCCAGGAACAAGACTGAGGCGTGATTCTGGAATGCAGTGCCCTGGGAACATGAGATCTGTTTAGATTGTGGAATTCTGGGCCCTGGGAACCTGACTGAGGCTTGGTTCTGGAACCCTGTGGACAGGGAACTTGACTGAGGTTTTATTCTGGAATCCTGTGGCCTGGGAACATGACATCAGTGGATTCTGGAACCCTGTGGCCGGGGAACATGACATCAGTGGATTCTGGAACCCTGTGGCCTGGGAACATGAGAACGGTTTGATTCTGGAACCCTGTGGCTTGGGAATATGTCTGAGGTTTGATGGTGGAAACCTGTGGCCAGGCAACATGACTGAGGTTTGTTTCTGAAACCCTGTTCCCTGGGAACATGAGTGAGTTTTGCTTCTGGACACCTTTGTCCTGGGAACATGACTGTGGTTTGATTGTGGAACCATGGGTCCTGCAAACATGACTGAGGTTTGATTCTGGAACCCTGTGTCCTGGGAATATGACTGAGCTTTGATTCTGGAAATCTGTGGCCTGGGAACTTGACTGAGGTCTGATGGCAGAAATCTGTGGACTGGCAACATGACTGAGGTTTGATTGTAGAACCCTGTGCCCTGGAAACATGACTGCGACCTGATACTTGAAACCCATGGCTTGGGAACTTGACATTGGTTTGATTCTGGGACCCTGTGGCCAGGGAACATGACTGAGGCGAGATTCTGGAATCCTGTGCCCAGGAAACATGACTGTGGCTTGGTACTGGAAACCCATGGGCTAGGAATTTGATATTGGTTTGATTCTGGAACCCTGTGGCCTGGGAACATGACTGAGGCGTGATTCTGGAATCATGCGGCCTGGGAACATGACATCTGTTTAGATTATGGAATACTGTGCCCTGGGAACCTGACTGAAAGCTTGGTTCTGGAATCCTGTGGACTGGGAACATGACTGAGGTTTGATTCTGGAACCATGTGGCCTGGGAATATGACTGTGGTTTGATTTTGGAAACCATTGGCCTGTGAACATGACTGATGTTAGATTGAGGAATCCTGGGGCCTGGGAACATGACATCACTTTGGATTCTGGTACCCTGTTGCCTGGGAACATGAAATCGGTTTGATTGTGGAAACCTGTGGTCTGGGAATATGACTGAGGTTTGATGGTGGTACCCTATGGCCTGGCAACATGACTGAGGTTTGATTCTGGCTCCCTGTGGCCAGGGAACATGACTGAGGGGTGATTCTGGAAAACTGTGGCCTGGGAATATGACTGAGGTTTGATTCTGGAAATCTGTGGCCTGGGAACTTGACTGAGGTTTGATGGCAGAAATCTGTGGACTGGCAACATTACTGAGGTTTGACTGTTGAACCCTGTGCTCTGGAAACATGACTGTGACCTGATACTTGAAACGCATGGCCTGAGAATTTGACATTGGTTTGATTCTGGAACCCTGTGGACTAGGAACATGACTGAGGTTTTATTCTGGAACCCTGTAGCCTGGGAATATAACTGAGGATTGTTTCTGGAACCCGGTGGCCTGGTAACATGACTGAGGCGTGATTCTGGAAAAGTGTGGCCTGGGAATATGACTGAGGTTTGATTCTGGAAATCTGTGGCCTGGGAACTTGACTGAGGTTTGATGGCAGAAATCTGTGGACTGGCAACATTATTGAGGTTTGATTGTATAACCCTGTGCCCTGGAAACATGACTGCGACCTGATACTTGAAACCCATGGCCTGGGAATTTGACATTGGTTTGATTCTGGAACCCTGTGGCCAGGAACAAGACTGAGGCGTGATTCTGGAATCCTGTTGCCTGGGAACATGACATCTGTTTAGATTGTGGAATACTGGGCCCTGGGAATCTGACCGAGGCTTGGTTTTGGTAACCTGTGGACTGGGAATATGACTGAGGTTTTATTCTGGAACCCTGTAGCCTTCGAAAATAACTGAGGATTGTTTCTCGAACCCTGTGGCCTGGGAACATGACATCAGTGGATTCTGGAACCCTGTGGCCTGGGAACATGAGAACGGTTTGATTCTGGAACCCTGTGGCCTGGGAACATGTCTGAGGTTTGATGGTGGAAACCTGTGGCTTGGCAACATGACTGAGGTTTGTTTCTGGAACCCTGTTCCCTGGGAACATGACTGAGGTTTGATTCTGGACACCTTTGTGCTGGGAACATGACTGTGTTCTGATTGTAGAATCATGGGTCCTGCAAACATGACTGAGGTTTGATTCTGGAACCATGTGTCCTGCGAATATGACTGAGGTTTGATATTGGAAATCTTTGGCCTGGGAACTTAACTGAGGTTTGATGGCAGAAACCTGTGGACTGGCAACATGACTGAGGTTTGATTGTAGAACCCTGTGCCCTGGAAACATGACTGTGGCCTGGTAGTGGAAACCCATGGCCTAGGAGTTTGACATTGGTTTGATTCTGGAACGCTGTGGCCTGGGAACATGACTGAGGCGTGATTCTGGAAAAGTGTGGCCTGGGAATATGACTGAAGTTTGATTCTGGAAATCTGTGGCCTGGGAACTTGACTGAGGTTTGATGGCAGAAATCTGTGGACTGGCAACATGACTGAGGTTTGATTGTAGAACCCTGTACCCTGGAAACATGACTGAGACCTGATACTTGAAACCCATGGCCTGGGAACTTGACATTGGTTTGATTCTGGAACCCTGTGGCCAGGAACAAGACTGAGGCGTGATTCTGGAATGCTGTGCCCTGGGAACATGACATCTGTTTAGATTGTGGAATACTGGGCCCTGGGAACCTGACTGAGGCTTGGTTCTGGAACCCTGTGGACAGGGAACTTGACTGAGGTTTTATTCTGGAATCCTGTGGCCTGGGAACATGACATCAGTGGATTCTGGAACCCTGTGGCCGGGGAACATGTCATCAGTGGATTCTGGAACCCTGTGGCCTGGGAACATGAGAATGGTTTGATTCTGGAACCCTGTGGCTTGGGAATATGCCTGAGGTTTGATGGTGGAAACCTGTGGCCTGGCAACATGACTGAGGTTTGTTTCTGGAACCCTGTTCCCTGGGAACATGCCTGAGGTTTGCTTCTGGACACCTTTCTCCTGGGAACATGACTGTGGTTTGATTGTGGAATCCTGTGGCCTGCAAACATGACTGAGGTTTGATTCTGGAACCATGTGTCCTGGGAATATGACTGAGCTTTGATTCTGGAAATCTGTGGCCTGGGAACTTGACTGAGGTTTGATGGCAGAAACCTGTGGACTGGCAACATGACTGAGGTTTGATTGTAGAACCCTGTGCCCTGGAAACATGACTGCGACCTGATACTTGAAACCCATGGCTTGGGAACTTGACATTGCTTTGATTCTTTAACCCTGTAGCCAGGGAACATGACTGAGGCGAGATTCTGGAATCCTGTGCCCAGGAAACATGACTGTGGCTTGGTACTGGAAACCCATGGCCTAGGAATTTGACATTGGTTTGATTCTGGAACCCTGTGGCCTGGGAACATGACTGAGGCGTGATTCTGGAATCCTGCGGCCTGGGAACATGACATCTGTTTAGATTATGGAATACTGTGCCCTGGGAACCTGACTGAAAGCTTGGTTCTGGAATCCTGTGGACTGGGAACATGACTGAGGTTTGATTCTGGAACCATGTGGCCTGGGAATATGACTGTGGTTTGATTTTGGAAACCATTGGCCTGTGAACATGACTGATGTTAGATTGAGGAATCCTGGGGCCTGGGAACATGACATCACTTTGGATTCTGGTACCCTGTTGCCTGGGAACATGAAATCGGTTTGATTGTGGAAACCTGTGGTCTGGGAATATGACTGAGGTTTGATGGTGGTATCCTATGGCCTGGCAACATGACTGAGGTTTGATTCTGGATCCCTGGGGCCAGGGAACATGACTGAGGCGTGATTCTGGGAAACTGTGGCCTGGGAATATGACTGAGGTTTGACTCTGGAAATCTGTGGCCTGGGAACTTGACTGAGGTTTGATGGCAGAAATCTGTGGACTGGCAACATTACTTAGGTTTGATTGTAGAACCCTGTGCTATGGAAACATGACTGAGACCTGATACTTGAAACGCATGGCCTGGGAAATTGACATTGGTTTGATTCTGGAACCCTGTGGACTGGGAACATGACTGAGGTTTTATTCAGGAACCCTGTAGCCTGGGAATATAACTGAGGATTGTTGCTGGAACCCTGTGGCCTGGGAACATGACTGAGGCGTGATTCTGGAAAAGTGTGGCCTGGGAATATGACTGAGGTTTGATTCTGGAAATCTGTGGCCTGGGAACTTGACTGAGGTTTGATGGCAGAAATCTGTGGACTGGCAACATTACTGAGGTTTGATTGTAGAACCCTGTGCCCTGGAAACATGACTGAGACCTGATACTTGAAACCCATGGCCTGGGAACTTGACATTGGTTTGATTCTGGAACCCTGTGGCCAGGAACAAGACTGAGGCGTGATTCTGGAATGTTGTGCCCTGGGAACATGAGAATTGTTTAGATTGTGGAATTCTGGGCCCTGGGAACCTGACTGAGGCTTGGTTCTGGAACCCTGTGGACAGGGAACTTGACTGAGGTTTTATTCTGGAATCCTGTGGCCTGGGAACATGACATCAGTGGATTCTGGAACCCTGTGGCCGGGGAACATGATATCAGTGGATTCTGGAACCCTGTGGCCTGGGAACATGAGAACGGTTTGATTCTGGAACCCTGTGGCTTGGGAATATGTCTGAGGTTTGATGGTGGAAACCTGTGGCTTAGCAACATGACTGAGGTTTGTTTCTGGAACCCTGTTCCCTGGGAACATGACTGAGGTTTGATTCTGGACACCTTTGTGCTGGGAACATGACTGTGTTCTGATTGTAGAATCATGGGTCCTGCAAACATGACTGAGGTTTGATTCTGGAACCATGTGTCCTGCGAATATGACTGAGGTTTGATATTGGAAATCTTTGGCCTGGGAACTTGACTGAGGTTTGATGGCAGAAACCTGTGGACTGGCAACATGACTGAGGTTTGATTGTAGAACCCTGTGCCCTGGAAACATGACTGTGGCCTGGTAGTGGAAACCCATGGCCTAGGAGTTTGACATTGGTTTGATTCTGGAACGCTGTGGCCTGGGAACATGACTGAGGCGTGATTCTGGAAAAGTGTGGCCTGGGAATATGACTGAAGTTTGATTCTGGAAATCTGTGGCCTGGGAACTTGACTGAGGTTTGATGGCAGAAATCTGTGGACTGGCAACATGACTGAGGTTTGATTGTAGAACCCTGTACCCTGGAAACATGACTGAGACCTGATACTTGAAACCCATGGCCTGGGAACTTGACATTGGTTTGATTCTGGAACCCTGTGGCCAGGAACAAGACTGAGGCGTGATTCTGGAATGCTGTGCCCTGGGAACATGACATCTGTTTAGATTGTGGAATACTGGGCCCTGGGAACCTGACTGAGGCTTGGTTCTGGAACCCTGTGGACAGGGAACTTGACTGAGGTTTTATTCTGGAATCCTGTGGCCTGGGAACATGACATCAGTGGATTCTGGAACCCTGTGGCCGGGGAACATGTCATCAGTGGATTCTGGAACCCTGTGGCCTGGGAACATGAGAATGGTTTGATTCTGGAACCCTGTGGCTTGGGAATATGCCTGAGGTTTGATGGTGGAAACCTGTGGCCTGGCAACATGACTGAGGTTTGTTTCTGGAACCCTGTTCCCTGGGAACATGACTGAGGTTTGCTTCTGGACACCTTTCTCCTGGGAACATGACTGTGGTTTGATTGTGGAATCCTGTGGCCTGCGAACATGACTGACGTTTGATTCTGGAACCATGTGTCATGGGAATATGACTGAGCTTTGATTCTGGAAATCTGTGGCCTGGGAACTTGACTGAGGTTTGATGGCAGAAACCTGTGGACTGGCAACATGACTGAGGTTTGATTGTAGAACCCTGTGCCCTGGAAACATGACTGCGACCTGATACTTGAAACCCATGGCTTGGGAACTTGACATTGGTTTGATTCTGGAACCCTGTGGCCAGGGAACATGACTGAGGCGAGATTCTGGAATCCTGTGCCCAGGAAACATGACTGTGGCTTGGTACTGGAAACCCATGGCCTAGGAATTTGACATTGGTTTGATTCTGGAACCCTGTGGCCTGGGAACATGACTGAGGCGTGATTCTGGAATCCTGCGGCCTGGGAACATGACATCTGTTTAGATTATGGAATACTGTGCCCTGGGAACCTGACTGAAAGCTTGGTTCTGGAATCCTGTGGACTGGGAACATGACTGAGGTTTGATTCTGGAACCATGTGGCCTGGGAATATGACTGTGGTTTGATTTTGGAAACCATTGGCCTGTGAACATGACTGATGTTAGATTGAGGAATCCTGGGGCCTGGGAACATGACATCACTTTGGATTCTGGTACCCTGTTGCCTGGGAACATGAAATCGGTTTGATTGTGGAAACCTGTGGTCTGGGAATATGACTGAGGTTTGATGGTGGTATCCTATGGCCTGGCAACATGACTGAGGTTTGATTCTGGATCCCTGTGGCCAGGGAACATGACTGAGGCGTGATTCTGGAAAACTGTGGCCTGGGAATATGACTGAGGTTTGATTCTGGAAATCTGTGGCCTGGGAACTTGACTGAGGTTTGATGGCAGAAATCTGTGGACTGGCAACATTACTGAGGTTTGATTGTTGAACCCTGTGCTCTGGAAACATGACTGCGACCTGATACTTGAAACGCATGGCCTGGGAAATTGACATTGGTTTGATTCTGGAACCCTGTGGACTGGGAACATGACTGAGGTTTTATTCTGGAACCCTGTAGCCTGGGAATATAACTGAGGATTGTTTCTGGAACCCGGTGGCCTGGTAACATGACTGAGGCGTGATTCTGGAAAAGTGTGGCCTGGGAATATGACTGAGGTTTGATTCTGGAAATCTGTGGCCTGGGAACTTGACTGAGGTTTGATGGCAGAAATCTGTGGACTGGCAACATTACTGAGGTTTGATTGTAGAACCCTGTGCCCTGGAAACATGACTGCGACCTGATACTTGAAACCCATGGCCTGGGAATTTGACATTGGTTTGATTCTGGAACCCTGTGGCCAGGAACAAGACTGAGGCGTGATTCTGGAATCCTGTTGCCTGGGAACATGACATCTGTTTAGATTGTGGAATACTGGGCCCTGGGAATCTGACTGAGGCTTGGTTTTGGTACCCTGTGGACTGGGAACATGACTGAGGTTTTATTCTGGAAACCTGTAGCCTGCGAAAATAACTGAGGATTGTTTCTCGAACCCTGTGGCCTGGGAACATGACATCAGTGGTTTCTGGAACCCTGTGGCCTGGGAACATGAGAACGGTTTGATTCTGGAACCCTGTGGCCTGGGAACATGTCTGAGGTTTGATGGTGGAAACCTGTGGCTTGGCAACATGACTGAGGTTTGTTTCTGGAACCCTGTTCCCTGGGAACATGACTGAGGTTTGATTCTGGACACCTTTGTGCTGGGAACATGACTGTGTTCTGATTGTAGAATCATGGGTCCTGCAAACATGACTGAGGTTTGATTCTGGAACCATGTGTCCTGCGAATATGACTGAGGTTTGATATTGGAAATCTTTGGCCTGGGAACTTGACTGAGGTTTGATGGCAGAAACCTGTGGACTGGCAACATGACTGAGGTTTGATTGTAGAACCCTGTGCCCTGGAAACATGACTGTGGCCTGGTAGTGGAAACCCATGGCCTAGGAGTTTGACATTGGTTTGATTCTGGAACGCTGTGGCCTGGAAACATGACTGAGGCGTGATTCTGGAAAAGTGTGGCCTGGGAATATGACTGAAGTTTGATTCTGGAAATCTGTGGCCTGGGAACTTGACTGAGGTTTGATGGCAGAAATCTGTGGACTGGCAATATGACTGAGGTTTGATTGTAGAACCCTGTACCCTGGAAACATGACTGAGACCTGATACTTGAAACCCATGGCCTGGGAACTTGACATTGGTTTGATTCTGGAACCCTGTGGCCAGGAACAAGACTGAGGCGTGATTCTGGAATGCAGTGCCCTGGGAACATGAGATATGTTTAGATTGTGGAATTCTGGGCCCTGGGAACCTGACTGAGGCTTGGTTCTGGAACCCTGTGGACAGGGAACTTGATTGAGGTTTTATTCTGGAATCCTGTGGCCTGGGAACATGACATCAGTGGATTCTGGAACCCTCTGGCCGAGGAACATGTCATCAGTGGATTCTGGAACCCTGTGGCCTGGGAACATGAGAACGGTTTGATTCTGGAACCCTGTGGCTTGGGAATATGTCTGAGGTTTGATGGTGGAAACCTGTGGCCTGGCAACATGACTGAGGTTTGTTTCTGGAACCCTGTTCCCTGGGAACATGACTGAGGTTTGCTTCTGGACACCTTTCTCCTGGGAACATGACTGTGGTTTGATTGTGGAATCCTGTGGCCTGCGAACATGACTGAGGTTTGATTCTGGAACCATGTGTCCTGGGAATATGACTGAGCTTTGATTCTGGAAATCTGTGGCCTGGGAACTTGACTGAGGTTTGATGGCAGAAACCTGTGGACTGGCAACATGACTGAGGTTTGATTGTAGAACCCTGTACCCTGGAAACATGACTGCGACCTGATACTTGAAACCCATGGCTTGGGAACTTGACATTGGTTTGATTCTGGAACCCTGTGGCCAGGGAACATGACTGAGGCGAGATTCTGGAATCCTGTGCCCAGGAAACATGACTGTGGCTTGGTACTGGAAACCCATGGCCTAGGAATTTGACATTGGTTTGATTCTGGAACCCTGTGGCCTGGGAACATGACTGAGGCGTGATTCTGGAATCCTGCGGCCTGGGAACATGACATCTGTTTAGATTATGGAATACTGTGCCCTGGGAACCTGACTGAAAGCTTGGTTCTGGAATCCTGTGGACTGGGAACATGACTGAGGTTTGATTCTGGAACCATGTGGCCTGGGAATATGACTGTGGTTTGATTTTGGAAACCATGGGCCTGTGAACATGACTGATGTTAGATTGAGGAATCCTGGGGCCTGGGAACATGACATCACTTTGGATTCTGGTACCCTGTTGCCTGGGAACATGAAATCGGTTTGATTGTGGAAACCTGTGGTCTGGTAATATGACTGAGGTTTGATGGTGGTACCCTATGGCCTGGCAACATGACTGAGGTTTGATTCTGGATCCCTGTGGCCAGGGAACATGACTGAGGCGTGATTCTGGAAAACTGTGGCCTGGGAATATGACTGAGCTTTGATTCTGGAAATCTGTGGCCTGGGAACTTGACTGAGGTTTGATGGCAGAAATCTGTGGACTGGCAACATTACTGAGGTTTGATTGTTGAACCCTGTTCTCTGGAAACATGACTGCGACCTGATACTTGAAACGCATGGCCTGGGAAATTGACATTGGTTTGATTCTGGAACGCTGTGGACTGGGAACATGACTGAGGTTTTATTCTGGAACCCTGTAGCCTGGGAATATAACTGAGGATTGTTTCTGGAACCCGGTGGCCTGGTAACATGACTGAGGCGTGATTCTGGAAAAGTGTGGCCTGGGAATATGGCTGAGGTTTGATTCTGGAAATCTGTGGCCTGGGAACTTGACTGAGGTTTGATGGCAGAAATCTGTGGACTGGCAACATTACTGAGGTTTGATTGTAGAACCCTGTGCCCTGGAAACATGACTGCGACCTGATACTTGAAACCCATGGCCTGGGAATTTGACATTGGTTTGATTCTGGAACCCTGTGGCCAGGAACAAGACTGAGGCGTGATTCTGGAATCCTGTTGCCTGGGAACATGACATCTGTTTAGATTGTGGAATACTGGGCCCTGGGAATCTGACTGAGGCTTGGTTTTGGTACCCTGTGGACTGGGAACATGACTGAGGTTTTATTCTGGAACCCTGTAGCCTGCGAAAATAACTGAGGATTGTTTCTCGAACCCTGTGGCCTGGGAACATGACATCAGTGGTTTCTGGAACCCTGTGGCCTGGGAACATGAGAACGGTTTGATTCTGGAACCCTGTGGCCTGGGAACATGTCTGAGGTTTGATGGTGGAAACCTGTGGCTTGGCAACATGACTGAGGTTTGTTTCTGGAACCCTGTTCCCTGGGAACATGACT
Source organism: Balaenoptera borealis (assembly GCF_965194805.1). NCBI lineage: Eukaryota > Metazoa > Chordata > Mammalia > Artiodactyla > Balaenopteridae > Balaenoptera > Balaenoptera borealis. Next base: position 264,266 of record NW_028123399.1, on the reverse strand, counting down.
GAGGTTTGATTCTGGACACCTTTGTGCTGGGAACATGACTGTGTTCTGATTGTAGAATCATGGGTCCTGCAAACATGACTGAGGTTTGATTCTGGAACCATGTGTCCTGCGAATATGACTGAGGTTTGATATTGGAAATCTTTGGCCTGGGAACTTGACTGAGGTTTGATAGCAGAAACCTGTGGACTGGCAACATGACTGAGGTTTGATTGTAGAACCCTGTGCCCTGGAAACATGACTGTGGCCTGGTAGTGGAAACCCATGGCCTAGGAGTTTGACATTGGTTTGATTCGGGAACGCTGTGGCCTGGAAACATGACTGAGGCGTGATTCTGGAAAAGTGTGGCCTGGGAATATGACTGAAGTTTGATTCTGGAAATCTGTGGCCTGGGAACTTGACTGAGGTTTGATGGCAGAAATCTGTGGACTGGCAATATGACTGAGGTTTGATTGTAGAACCCTGTACCCTGGAAACATGACTGAGACCTGATACTTGAAACCCATGGCGTGGGAACTTGACATTGGTTTGATTCTGGAACCCTGTGGCCAGGAACAAGACTGAGGCGTGATTCTGGAATGCAGTGCCCTGGGAACATGAGATATGTTTAGATTGTGGAATTCTGGGCCCTGGGAACCTGACTGAGGCTTGGTTCTGGAACCCTGTGGACAGGGAACTTGATTGAGGTTTTATTCTGGAATCCTGTGGCCTGGGAACATGACATCAGTGGATTCTGGAACCCTCTGGCCGAGGAACATGTCATCAGTGGATTCTGGAACCCTGTGGCATGGGAACATGAGAACGGTTTGATTCTGGAACCCTGTGGCTTGGGAATATGTCTGAGGTTTGATGGTGGAAACCTGTGGCCTGGCAACATGACTGAGGTTTGTTTCTGGAACCCTGTTCCCTGGGAACATGACTGAGGTTTGCTTCTGGACACCTTTCTCCTGGGAACATGACTGTGGTTTGATTGTGGAATCCTGTGGCCTGCGAACATGACTGAGGTTTGATTCTGGAACCATGTGTCCTGGGAATATGACTGAGCTTTGATTCTGGAAATCTGTGGCCTGGGAACATGACTGAGGTTTGATGGCAGAAACCTGTGGACTGGCAACATGACTGAGGTTTGATTGTAGAACCCTGTACCCTGGAAACATGACTGCGACCTGATACTTGAAACCCATGGCTTGGGAACTTGACATTGGTTTGATTCTGGAACCCTGTGGCCAGGGAACATGACTGAGGCGAGATTCTGGAATCCTGTTGCCTGGGAACATGACATCTGTTTAGATTGTGGAATACTGGGCCCTGGGAATCTGACTGAGGCTTGGTTTTGGTACCCTGTGGACTGGGAACATGACTGAGGTTTTATTCTGGAACCCTGTAGCCTGCGAAAATAACTGAGGATTGTTTCTCGAACCCTGTGGCCTGGGAACATGACATCAGTGGATTCTGGAACCCAGTGGCCTTGGAACATGAGAACGGTTTGATTCTGGAACCCTGTGGGCTGGGAACATGTCTGAGGTTTGATGGTGGAAACCTGTGGCTTGGCAACATGACTGAGGTTTGTTTCTGGAACCCTGTTCCCTGGGAACATGACTGAGGTTTGATTCTGGACACCTTTGTGCTGGGAACATGACTGTGTTCTGATTGTAGAATCATGGGTCCTGCAAACATGACTGAGGTTTGATTCTGGAACCATGTGTCCTGCGAATATGACTGAGGTTTGATATTGGAAATCTTTGGCCTGGGAACTTGACTGAGGTTTGATGGCAGAAACCTGTGGACTGGCAACATGACTGAGGTTTGATTGTAGAACCCTGTGCCCTGGAAACATGACTGTGGCCTGGTAGTGGAAACCCATGGCCTAGGAGTTTGACATTGGTTTGATTCTGGAACGCTGTGGCCTCGGAACATGACTGAGGCATGATTCTGGAAAAGTGTGGCCTGGGAATATGACTGAAGTTTGATTCTGGAAATCTGTGGCCTGGGAACTTGACTGAGGTTTGATGGCAGAAATCTGTGGACTGGCAACATGACTGAGGTTTGATTGTAGAACCCTGTGCCCTGGAAACATGACTGCGACCTGATACTTGAAACCCATGGCTTGGGAACTTGACATGGGTTTGATTCTGGAACCCTGTGGCCAGGGAACATGACTGAGGCGAGATTCTGGAATCCTGTGCCCAGGAAACATGACTGTGGCTTGGTACTGGAAACCCATGGCCTAGGAATTTGATATTGGTTTGATTCTGGAACCCTGTGGCCTGGGAACATGACTGAGGCGTGATTCTGGAATCCTGCGGCCTGGGAACATGACATCTGTTTAGATTATGGAATACTGTGCCCTGGGAACCTGACTGAAAGCTTGGTTCTGGAATCCTGTGGACTGGGAACATGACTGAGGTTTGATTCTGGAACCATGTGGCCTGGGAATATGACTGTGGTTTGATTTTGGAAACCATGGGCCTGTGAACATGACTGATGTTAGATTGAGGAATCCTGGGGCCTGGGAACATGACATCACTTTGGATTCTGGTACCCTGTTGCCTGGGAACATGAAATCGGTTTGATTGTGGAAACCTGTGGTCTGGGAATATGACTGAGGTTTGATGGTGGTACCCTATGGCCTGGCAACATGACTGAGGTTTGATTCTGGCTCCCTGTGGCCAGGGAACATGACTGAGGCGTGATTCTGGAAAACTGTGGCCTGGAAATATGACTGAGGTTTGATTCTGGAAATCTGTGGCCTGGGAACTTGACTGAGGTTTGATGGCAGAAATCTGTGGACTGGCAACATTACTGAGGTTTGACTGTTGAACCCTGTGCTCTGGAAACATGACTGTGACCTGATACTTGAAACGCATGGCCTGGGAAATTGACATTGGTTTGATTCTGGAACCCTGTGGACTGGGAACATGACTGAGGTTTTATTCTGGAACCCTGTAGCCTGGGAATATAACTGAGGATTGTTTCTGGAACCCGGTGGCCTGGTAACATGACTGAGGCGTGATTCTGGAAAAGTGTGGCCTGGGAATATGACTGAGGTTTGATTCTGGAAATCTGTGGCCTGGGAACTTGACTGAGGTTTGATGGCAGAAATCTGTGGACTGGCAACATTACTGAGGTTTGATTGTAGAACCCTGTGCCCTGGAAACATGACTGCGACCTGATACTTGAAACCCATGGCCTGGGAATTTGACATTGGTTTGATTCTGGAACCCTGTGGCCAGGAACAAGACTGAGGCGTGATTCTGGAATTCTGTTGCCTGGGAACATGACATCTTTTTAGATTGTGGAATACTGGGCCCTGGGAATCTGACTGAGGCTTGGTTTTGGTACCCTGTGGACTGGGAACATGAGTGAGGTTTTATTCTGGAACCCTGTAGCCTGCAAAAATAACTGAGGATTGTTTCTCGAACCCTGTGGCCTGGGAACATGACATCAGTGGATTCTGGAACCCTGTGGCCTGGGAACATGAGAACGGTTTGATTCTGGAACCCTGTGGCCTGGGAACATGTCTGAGGTTTGATGGTGGAAACCAGTGGCTTGGCAACATGACTGAGGTTTGTTTCTGGAACCCTGTTCCCTGGGAACATGAGTGAGTTTTGCTTCTGGACACCTTTGTCCTGGGAACATGACTGTGGTTTGATTGTGGAACCATGGGTCCTGCAAACATGACTGAGGTTTGATTCTGGAACCATGTGTCCTGGGAATATGACTGAGCTTTGATTCTGGAAATCTGTGGCCTGGGAACTTGACTGAGGTTTGATGGCAGAAATCTGTGGACTGGCAACATTACTTAGGTTTGATTGTAGAACCCTGTGCTATGGAAACATGACTGAGACCTGATACTTGAAACGCATGGCCTGGGAAATTGACATTGGTTTGATTCTGGAACCCTGTGGACTGGGAACATGACTGAGGTTTTATTCTGGAACCCTGTAGCCTGGGAATATAACTGAGGATTGTTGCTGGAACCCTGTGGCCTGGGAACATGACTGAGGCGTGATTCTGGAAAAGTGTGGCCTGGGAATATGACTGAGGTTTGATTCTGGAAATCTGTGGCCTGGGAACTTGACTGAGGTTTGATGGCAGAAATCTGTGGACTGGCAACATTACTGAGGTTTGATTGTATAACCCTGTGCCCTGGAAACATGACTGCGACCTGATACTTGAAACCCATGGCCTGGGAACTTGACATTGGTTTGATTCTGGAACCCTGTGGCCAGGAACAAGACTGAGGCGTGATTCTGGAATGCTGTGCCCTGGGAACATGAGATCTGTTTAGATTGTGGAATTCTGGGCCCTGGGAACCTGACTGAGGCTTGGTTCTGGAACCCTGTGGACAGGGAACTTGACTGAGGTTTTATTCTGGAATCCTGTGGCCTGGGAACATGACATCAGTGGATTCTGGAACCCTGTGGCCGGGGAACATGACATCAGTGGATTCTGGAACCCTGTGGCCTGGGAACATGAGAACGGTTTGATTCTGGAACCCTGTGGCTTGGGAATATGTCTGAGGTTTGATGGTGGAAACCTGTGGCTTGGCAACATGACTGAGGTTTGTTTCTGGAACCCTGTTCCCTGGGAACATGAGTGAGTTTTGCTTCTGGACACCTTTGTCCTGGGAACATGACTGTGGTTTGATTGTGGAACCATGGGTCCTGCAAACATGACTGAGGTTTGATTCTGGAACCATGTGTCCTGGGAATATGACTGAGCTTTGATTCTGGAAATCTGTGGCCTGGGAACTTGACTGAGGTTTGATGGCAGAAATCTGTGGACTGGCAACATGACTGAGGTTTGATTGTAGAACCCTGTGCCCTGGAAACATGACTGCGACCTGATACTTGAAACCCATGGCTTGGGAACTTGACATTGGTTTGATTCTGGAACCCTGTGGCCAGGGAACATGACTGAGGCGAGATTCTGGAATCCTGTGCCCAGGAAACATGACTGTGGCTTGGTACTGGAAACCCATGGCCTAGGAATTTGATATTGGTTTGATTCTGGAACCCTGTGGCCTGGGAAAATGACTGAGGCGTGATTCTGGAATCCTGCGGCCTGGGAACATGACATCTGTTTAGATTATGGAATACTGTGCCCTGGGAACCTGACTGAAAGCTTGGTTCTGGAATCCTGTGGACTGGGAACATGACTGAGGTTTGATTCTGGAACCATGTGGCCTGGGAATATGACTGTGGTTTGATTTTGGAAACCATTGGCCTGTGAACATGACTGATGTTAGATTGAGGAATCCTGGGGCCTGGGAACATGACATCACTTTGGATTCTGGTACCCTGTTGCCTGGGAACATGAAATCGGTTTGATTGTGGAAACCTGTGGTCTGGGAATATGACTGAGGTTTGATGGTGGTACCCTATGGCCTGGCAACATGACTGAGGTTTGATTCTGGATCCCTGTGGCCAGGGAACATGACTGAGGCGTGATTCTGGAAAACTGTGGCCTGGAAATATGACTGAGGTTTGATTCTGGAAATCTGTGGCCTGGGAACTTGACTGAGGTTTGATGGCAGAAATCTGTGGACTGGCAACATTACTGAGGTTTGACTGTTGAACCCTGTGCTCTGGAAACATGACTGCGACCTGATACTTGAAACGCATGGCCTGGGAAATTGACATTGGTTTGATTCTGGAACCCTGTGGACCGGGAACATGACTGAGGTTTTATTCTGGAACCCTGTAGCCTGGGAATATAACTGAGGATTGTTTCTGGAACCCGGTGGCCTGGTAACATGACTGAGGCGTGATTCTGGAAAAGTGTGGCCTGGGAATATGACTGAGGTTTGATTCTGGAAATCTGTGGCCTGGGAACTTGACTGAGGTTTGATGGCAGAAATCTGTGGACTGGCAACATTACTGAGGTTTGATTGTAGAACCCTGTGCCCTGGAAACATGACTGCGACCTGATACTTGAAACCCATGGCCTGGGAATTTGACATTGGTTTGATTCTGGAACCCTGTGGCCAGGAACAAGACTGAGGCGTGATTCTGGAATCCTGTTGCCTGGGAACATGACATCTGTTTAGATTGTGGAATACTGGGCCCTGGGAATCTGACTGAGGCTTGGTTTTGGTACCCTGTGGACTGGGAACATGACTGAGGTTTTATTCTGGAACCCTGTAGCCTGCGAAAATAACTGAGGATTGTTTCTCGAACCCTGTGGCCTGGGAACATGACATCAGTGGATTCTGGAACCCAGTGGCCTGGGAACATGAGAACGGTTTGATTCTGGAACCCTGTGGGCTGGGAACATGTCTGAGGTTTGATGGTGGAAACCTGTGGCTTGGCAACATGACTGAGGTTTGTTTCTGGAACCCTGTTCCCTGGGAACATGACTGAGGTTTGATTCTGGACACCTTTGTGCTGGGAACATGACTGTGTTCTGATTGTAGAATCATGGGTCCTGCAAACATGACTGAGGTTTGATTCTGGAACCATGTGTCCTGCGAATATGACTGAGGTTTGATATTGGAAATCTTTGGCCTGGGAACTTGACTGAGGTTTGATGGCAGAAACCTGTGGACTGGCAACATGACTGAGGTTTGATTGTAGAACCCTGTGCCCTGGAAACATGACTGTGGCCTGGTAGTGGAAACCCATGGCCTAGGAGTTTGACATTGGTTTGATTCTGGAACGCTGTGGCCTCGGAACATGACTGAGGCATGATTCTGGAAAAGTGTGGCCTGGGAATATGACTGAAGTTTGATTCTGGAAATCTGTGGCCTGGGAACTTGACTGAGGTTTGATGGCAGAAATCTGTGGACTGGCAACATGACTGAGGTTTGATTGTAGAACCCTGTGCCCTGGAAACATGACTGCGACCTGATACTTGAAACCCATGGCTTGGGAACTTGACATTGGTTTGATTCTGGAACCCTGTGGCCAGGGAACATGACTGAGGCGAGATTCTGGAATCCTGTGCCCAGGAAACATGACTGTGGCTTGGTACTGGAAACCCATGGCCTAGGAATTTGATATTGGTTTGATTCTGGAACCCTGTGGCCTGGGAACATGACTGAGGCGTGATTCTGGAATCCTGCGGCCTGGGAACATGACATCTGTTTAGATTATGGAATACTGTGCCCTGGGAACCTGACTGAAAGCTTGGTTCTGGAATCCTGTGGACTGGGAACATGACTGAGGTTTGATTCTGGAACCATGTGGCCTGGGAATATGACTGTGGTTTGATTTTGGAAACCATGGGCCTGTGAACATGACTGATGTTAGATTGAGGAATCCTGGGGCCTGGGAACATGACATCACTTTGGATTCTGGTACCCTGTTGCCTGGGAACATGAAATCGGTTTGATTGTGGAAACCTGTGGTCTGGGAATATGACTGAGGTTTGATGGTGGTACCCTATGGCCTGGCAACATGACTGAGGTTTGATTCTGGCTCCCTGTGGCCAGGGAACATGACTGAGGCGTGATTCTGGAAAACTGTGGCCTGGAAATATGACTGAGGTTTGATTCTGGAAATCTGTGGCCTGGGAACTTGACTGAGGTTTGATGGCAGAAATCTGTGGACTGGCAACATTACTGAGGTTTGACTGTTGAACCCTGTGCTCTGGAAACATGACTGTGACCTGATACTTGAAACGCATGGCCTGAGAAATTGACATTGGTTTGATTCTGGAACCCTGTGGACTGGGAACATGACTGAGGTTTTATTCTGGAACCCTGTAGCCTGGGAATATAACTGAGGATTGTTTCTGGAACCCGGTGGCCTGGTAACATGACTGAGGCGTGATTCTGGAAAAGTGTGGCCTGGGAATATGACTGAGGTTTGATTCTGGAAATCTGTGGCCTGGGAACTTGACTGAGGTTTGATGGCAGAAATCTGTGGACTGGCAACATTACTGAGGTTTGATTGTATAACCCTGTGCCCTGGAAACATGACTGCGACCTGATACTTGAAACCCATGGCCTGGGAATTTGACATTGGTTTGATTCTGGAACCCTGTGGCCAGGAACAAGACTGAGGCGTGATTCTGGAATTCTGTTGCCTGGGAACATGACATCTTTTTAGATTGTGGAATACTGGGCCCTGGGAATCTGACTGAGGCTTGGTTTTGGTACCCTGTGGACTGGGAACATGACTGAGGTTTTATTCTGGAACCCTGTAGCCTGCAAAAATAACTGAGGATTGTTTCTCGAACCCTGTGGCCTGGGAACATGACATCAGTGGATTCTGGAACCCTGTGGCCTGGGAACATGAGAACGGTTTGATTCTGGAACCCTGTGGCCTGGGAACATGTCTGAGGTTTGATGGTGGAAACCTGTGGCTTGGCAACATGACTGAGGTTTGTTTCTGGAACCCTGTTCCCTGGGAACATGAGTGAGTTTTGCTTCTGGACACCTTTGTCCTGGGAACATGACTGTGGTTTGATTGTGGAACCATGGGTCCTGCAAACATGACTGAGGTTTGATTCTGGAACCATGTGTCCTGGGAATATGACTGAGCTTTGATTCTGGAAATCTGTGGCCTGGGAACTTGACTGAGGTTTGATGGCAGAAATCTGTGGACTGGCAACATTACTTAGGTTTGATTGTAGAACCCTGTGCTATGGAAACATGACTGAGACCTGATACTTGAAACGCATGGCCTGGGAAATTGACATTGGTTTGATTCTGGAACCCTGTGGACTGGGAACATGACTGAGGTTTTATTCTGGAACCCTGTAGCCTGGGAATATAACTGAGGATTGTTGCTGGAACCCTGTGGCCTGGGAACATGACTGAGGCGTGATTCTGGAAAAGTGTGGCCTGGGAATATGACTGAGGTTTGATTCTGGAAATCTGTGGCCTGGGAACTTGACTGAGGTTTGATGGCAGAAATCTGTGGACTGGCAACATTACTGAGGTTTGATTGTATAACCCTGTGCCCTGGAAACATGACTGCGACCTGATACTTGAAACCCATGGCCTGGGAACTTGACATTGGTTTGATTCTGGAACCCTGTGGCCAGGAACAAGACTGAGGCGTGATTCTGGAATGCTGTGCCCTGGGAACATGAGATCTGTTTAGATTGTGGAATTCTGGGCCCTGGGAACCTGACTGAGGCTTGGTTCTGGAACCCTGTGGACAGGGAACTTGACTGAGGTTTTATTCTGGAATCCTGTGGCCTGGGAACATGACATCAGTGGATTCTGGAACCCTGTGGCCGGGGAACATGACATCAGTGGATTCTGGAACCCTGTGGCCTGGGAACATGAGAACGGTTTGATTCTGGAACCCTGTGGCTTGGGAATATGTCTGAGGTTTGATGGTGGAAACCTGTGGCTTGGCAACATGACTGAGGTTTGTTTCTGGAACCCTGTTCCCTGGGAACATGAGTGAGTTTTGCTTCTGGACACCTTTGTCCTGGGAACATGACTGTGGTTTGATTGTGGAACCATGGGTCCTGCAAACATGACTGAGGTTTGATTCTGGAACCATGTGTCCTGGGAATATGACTGAGCTTTGATTCTGGAAATCTGTGGCCTGGGAACTTGACTGAGGTTTGATGGCAGAAATCTGTGGACTGGCAACATGACTGAGGTTTGATTGTAGAACCCTGTGCCCTGGAAACATGACTGCGACCTGATACTTGAAACCCATGGCTTGGGAACTTGACATTGGTTTGATTCTGGAACCCTGTGGCCAGGGAACATGACTGAGGCGAGATTCTGGAATCCTGTGCCCAGGAAACATGACTGTGGCTTGGTACTGGAAACCCATGGCCTAGGAATTTGATATTGGTTTGATTCTGGAACCCTGTGGCCTGGGAACATGACTGAGGCGTGATTCTGGAATCCTGCGGCCTGGGAACATGACATCTGTTTAGATTATGGAATACTGTGCCCTGGGAACCTGACTGAAAGCTTGGTTCTGGAATCCTGTGGACTGGGAACATGACTGAGGTTTGATTCTGGAACCATGTGGCCTGGGAATATGACTGTGGTTTGATTTTGGAAACCATGGGCCTGTGAACATGACTGATGTTAGATTGAGGAATCCTGGGGCCTGGGAACATGACATCACTTTGGATTCTGGTACCCTGTTGCCTGGGAACATGAAATCGGTTTGATTGTGGAAACCTGTGGTCTGGGAATATGACTGAGGTTTGATGGTGGTACCCTATGGCCTGGCAACATGACTGAGGTTTGATTCTGGCTCCCTGTGGCCAGGGAACATGACTGAGGCGTGATTCTGGAAAACTGTGGCCTGGAAATATGACTGAGGTTTGATTCTGGAAATCTGTGGCCTGGGAACTTGACTGAGGTTTGATGGCAGAAATCTGTGGACTGGCAACATTACTGAGGTTTGACTGTTGAACCCTGTGCTCTGGAAACATGACTGCGACCTGATACTTGAAACGCATGGCCTGGGAAATTGACATTGGTTTGATTCTGGAACCCTGTGGACCGGGAACATGACTGAGGTTTTATTCTGGAACCCTGTAGCCTGGGAATATAACTGAGGATTGTTTCTGGAACCCGGTGGCCTGGTAACATGACTGAGGCGTGATTCTGGAAAAGTGTGGCCTGGGAATATGACTGAGGTTTGATTCTGGAAATCTGTGGCCTGGGAACTTGACTGAGGTTTGATGGCAGAAATCTGTGGACTGGCAACATTACTGAGGTTTGATTGTAGAACCCTGTGCCCTGGAAACATGACTGCGACCTGATACTTGAAACCCATGGCCTGGGAATTTGACATTGGTTTGATTCTGGAACCCTGTGGCCAGGAACAAGACTGAGGCGTGATTCTGGAATCCTGTTGCCTGGGAACATGACATCTGTTTAGATTGTGGAATACTGGGCCCTGGGAATCTGACTGAGGCTTGGTTTTGGTACCCTGTGGACTGGGAACATGACTGAGGTTTTATTCTGGAACCCTGTAGCCTGCGAAAATAACTGAGGATTGTTTCTCGAACCCTGTGGCCTGGGAACATGACATCAGTGGATTCTGGAACCCAGTGGCCTGGGAACATGAGAACGGTTTGATTCTGGAACCCTGTGGCCTGGGAACATGTCTGAGGTTTGATGGTGGAAACCTGTGGCTTGGCAACATGACTGAGGTTTGTTTCTGGAACCCTGTTCCCTGGGAACATGACTGAGGTTTGATTCTGGACACCTTTGTGCTGGGAACATGACTGTGTTCTGATTGTAGAATCATGGGTCCTGCAAACATGACTGAGGTTTGATTCTGGAACCATGTGTCCTGCGAATATGACTGAGGTTTGATATTGGAAATCTTTGGCCTGGGAACTTGACTGAGGTTTGATGGCAGAAACCTGTGGACTGGCAACATGACTGAGGTTTGATTGTAGAACCCTGTGCCCTGAAAACATGACTGTGGCCTGGTAGTGGAAACCCATGGCCTAGGAGTTTGACATTGGTTTGATTCTGGAACGCTGTGGCCTGGGAACATGACTGAGGCATGATTCTGGAAAAGTGTGGCCTGGGAATATGACTGAAGTTTGATTCTGGAAATCTGTGGCCTGGGAACTTGACTGAGGTTTGATGGCAGAAATCTGTGGACTGGCAACATGACTGAGGTTTGATTGTAGAACCCTGTGCCCTGGAAACATGACTGCGACCTGATACTTGAAACCCATGGCTTGGGAACTTGACATTGGTTTGATTCTGGAACCCTGTGGCCAGGGAACATGACTGAGGCGAGATTCTGGAATCCTGTGCCCAGGAAACATGACTGTGGCTTGGTACTGGAAACCCATGGCCTAGGAATTTGATATTGGTTTGATTCTGGAACCCTGTGGCCTGGGAACATGACTGAGGCGTGATTCTGGAATCCTGCGGCCTGGGAACATGACATCTGTTTAGATTATGGAATACTGTGCCCTGGGAACCTGACTGAAAGCTTGGTTCTGGAATCCTGTGGACTGGGAACATGACTGAGGTTTGATTCTGGAACCATGTGGCCTGGGAATATGACTGTGGTTTGATTTTGGAAACCATGGGCCTGTGAACATGACTGATGTTAGATTGAGGAATCCTGGGGCCTGGGAACATGACATCACTTTGGATTCTGGTACCCTGTTGCCTGGGAACATGAAATCGGTTTGATTGTGGAAACCTGTGGTCTGGGAATATGACTGAGGTTTGATGGTGGTACCCTATGGCCTGGCAACATGACTGAGGTTTGATTCTGGCTCCCTGTGGCCAGGGAACATGACTGAGGCGTGATTCTGGAAAACTGTGGCCTGGAAATATGACTGAGGTTTGATTCTGGAAATCTGTGGCCTGGGAACTTGACTGAGGTTTGATGGCAGAAATCTGTGGACTGGCAACATTACTGAGGTTTGACTGTTGAACCCTGTGCTCTGGAAACATGACTGTGACCTGATACTTGAAACGCATGGCCTGAGAAATTGACATTGGTTTGATTCTGGAACCCTGTGGACTGGGAACATGACTGAGGTTTTATTCTGGAACCCTGTAGCCTGGGAATATAACTGAGGATTGTTTCTGGAACCCGGTGGCCTGGTAACATGACTGAGGCGTGATTCTGGAAAAGTGTGGCCTGGGAATATGACTGAGGTTTGATTCTGGAAATCTGTGGCCTGGGAACTTGACTGAGGTTTGATGGCAGAAATCTGTGGACTGGCAACATTACTGAGGTTTGATTGTATAACCCTGTGCCCTGGAAACATGACTGCGACCTGATACTTGAAACCCATGGCCTGGGAATTTGACATTGGTTTGATTCTGGAACCCTGTGGCCAGGAACAAGACTGAGGCGTGATTCTGGAATTCTGTTGCCTGGGAACATGACATCTTTTTAGATTGTGGAATACTGGGCCCTGGGAATCTGACTGAGGCTTGGTTTTGGTACCCTGTGGACTGGGAACATGACTGAGGTTTTATTCTGGAACCCTGTAGCCTGCAAAAATAACTGAGGATTGTTTCTCGAACCCTGTGGCCTGGGAACATGACATCAGTGGATTCTGGAACCCTGTGGCCTGGGAACATGAGAACGGTTTGATTCTGGAACCCTGTGGCCTGGGAACATGTCTGAGGTTTGATGGTGGAAACCAGTGGCTTGGCAACATGACTGAGGTTTGTTTCTGGAACCCTGTTCCCTGGGAACATGAGTGAGTTTTGCTTCTGGACACCTTTGTCCTGGGAACATGACTGTGGTTTGATTGTGGAACCATGGGTCCTGCAAACATGACTGAGGTTTGATTCTGGAACCATGTGTCCTGGGAATATGACTGAGCTTTGATTCTGGAAATCTGTGGCCTGGGAACTTGACTGAGGTTTGATTCTGGAACCATGTGTCCTGGGAATATGACTGAGCTTTGATTCTGGAAATCTGTGGCCTGGGAACTTGACTGAGGTTTGATGGCAGAAATCTGTGGACTGGCAACATTACTTAGGTTTGATTGTAGAACCCTGTGCTATGGAAACATGACTGAGACCTGATACTTGAAACGCATGGCCTGGGAAATTGACATTGGTTTGATTCTGGAACCCTGTGGACTGGGAACATGACTGAGGTTTTATTCTGGAACCCTGTAGCCTGGGAATATAACTGAGGATTGTTGCTGGAACCCTGTGGCCTGGGAACATGACTGAGGCGTGATTCTGGAAAAGTGTGGCCTGGGAATATGACTGAGGTTTGATTCTGGAAATCTGTGGCCTGGGAACTTGACTGAGGTTTGATGGCAGAAATCTGTGGACTGGCAACATTACTGAGGTTTGATTGTATAACCCTGTGCCCTGGAAACATGACTGCGACCTGATACTTGAAACCCATGGCCTGGGAACTTGACATTGGTTTGATTCTGGAACCCTGTGGCCAGGAACAAGACTGAGGCGTGATTCTGGAATGCTGTGCCCTGGGAACATGAGATCTGTTTAGATTGTGGAATTCTGGGCCCTGGGAACCTGACTGAGGCTTGGTTCTGGAACCCTGTGGACAGGGAACTTGACTGAGGTTTTATTCTGGAATCCTGTGGCCTGGGAACATGACATCAGTGGATTCTGGAACCCTGTGGCCGGGGAACATGACATCAGTGGATTCTGGAACCCTGTGGCCTGGGAACATGAGAACGGTTTGATTCTGGAACCCTGTGGCTTGGGAATATGTCTGAGGTTTGATGGTGGAAACCTGTGGCTTGGCAACATGACTGAGGTTTGTTTCTGGAACCCTGTTCCCTGGGAACATGAGTGAGTTTTGCTTCTGGACACCTTTGTCCTGGGAACATGACTGTGGTTTGATTGTGGAACCATGGGTCCTGCAAACATGACTGAGGTTTGATTCTGGAACCATGTGTCCTGGGAATATGACTGAGCTTTGATTCTGGAAATCTGTGGCCTGGGAACTTGACTGAGGTTTGATGGCAGAAATCTGTGGACTGGCAACATGACTGAGGTTTGATTGTAGAACCCTGTGCCCTGGAAACATGACTGCGACCTGATACTTGAAACCCATGGCTTGGGAACTTGACATTGGTTTGATTCTGGAACCCTGTGGCCAGGGAACATGACTGAGGCGAGATTCTGGAATCCTGTGCCCAGGAAACATGACTGTGGCTTGGTACTGGAAACCCATGGCCTAGGAATTTGACATTGGTTTGATTCTGGAACCCTGTGGCCTGGGAAAATGACTGAGGCGTGATTCTGGAATCCTGCGGCCTGGGAACATGACATCTGTTTAGATTATGGAATACTGTGCCCTGGGAACCTGACTGAAAGCTTGGTTCTGGAATCCTGTGGACTGGGAACATGACTGAGGTTTGATTCTGGAACCATGTGGCCTGGGAATATGACTGTGGTTTGATTTTGGAAACCATTGGCCTGTGAACATGACTGATGTTAGATTGAGGAATCCTGGGGCCTGGGAACATGACATCACTTTGGATTCTGGTACCCTGTTGCCTGGGAACATGAAATCGGTTTGATTGTGGAAACCTGTGGTCTGGGAATATGACTGAGGTTTGATGGTGGTACCCTATGGCCTGGCAACATGACTGAGGTTTGATTCTGGATCCCTGTGGCCAGGGAACATGACTGAGGCGTGATTCTGGAAAACTGTGGCCTGGAAATATGACTGAGGTTTGATTCTGGAAATCTGTGGCCTGGGAACTTGACTGAGGTTTGATGGCAGAAATCTGTGGACTGGCAACATTACTGAGGTTTGACTGTTGAACCCTGTGCTCTGGAAACATGACTGCGACCTGATACTTGAAACGCATTGCCTGGGAAATTGACATTGGTTTGATTCTGGAACCCTGTGGACCGGGAACATGACTGAGGTTTTATTCTGGAACCCTGTAGCCTGGGAATATAACTGAGGATTGTTTCTGGAACCCGGTGGCCTGGTAACATGACTGAGGCGTGATTCTGGAAAAGTGTGGCCTGGGAATATGACTGAGGTTTGATTCTGGAAATCTGTGGCCTGGGAACTTGACTGAGGTTTGATGGCAGAAATCTGTGGACTGGCAACATTACTGAGGTTTGATTGTAGAACCCTGTGCCCTGGAAACATGACTGCGACCTGATACTTGAAACCCATGGCCTGGGAATTTGACATTGGTTTGATTCTGGAACCCTGTGGCCAGGAACAAGACTGAGGCGAGATTCTGGAATTCTGTTGCCTGGGAACAAGACATCTGTTTAGATTGTGGAATACTGGGCCCTGGGAATCTGACTGAGGCTTGGTTTTGGTACCCTGTGGACTGGGAACATGACTGAGGTTTTATTCTGGAACCCTGTAGCCTGCGAAAATAACTGAGGATTGTTTCTCGAACCCTGTGGCCTGGGAACATGACATCAGTGGATTCTGGAACCCTGTGGCCTGGGAACATGAGAACAGTTTGATTCTGGAACCCTGTGGCCTGGGAACATGTCTGAGGTTTGATGGTGGAAACCTGTGGCTTGGCAACATGACTGAGGTTTGTTTCTGGAACCCTGTTCCCTGGGAACATGACTGAGGTTTGATTTGGACACCTTTGTGCTGGGAACATGACTGTGTTCTGATTGTAGAATCATGGGTCCTGCAAACATGACTGAGGTTTGATTCTGGAACCATGTGTCCTGCGAATATGACTGAGGTTTGATATTGGAAATCTTTGGCCTGGGAACTTGACTGAGGTTTGATGGCAGAAACCTGTGGACTGGCAACATGACTGAGGTTTGATTGTAGAACCCTGTGCCCTGGAAATATGACTGTGGCCTGGTAGTGGAAACCCATGGCCTAGGAGTTTGACATTGGTTTGATTCTGGAACGCTGTGGCCTGGGAACATGACTGAGGCGTGATTCTGGAAAAGTGTGGCCTGGGAATATGACTGAAGTTTGATTCTGGAAATCTGTGGCCTGGGAACTTGACTGAGGTTTGATGGCAGAAATCTGTGGACTGGCAACATGACTGAGGTTTGATTGTAGAACCCTGTACCCTGGAAACATGACTGAGACCTGATACTTGAAACCCATGGCCTGGGAACTTGACATTGGTTTGATTCTTTAACCCTGTAGCCAGGGAACATGACTGAGGCGAGATTCTGGAATCCTGTGCCCAGGAAACATGACTGTGGCTTGGTACTGGAAACCCATGGCCTAGGAATTTGACATTGGTTTGATTCTGGAACCCTGTGGCCTGGGAACATGACTGAGGCGTGATTCTGGAATCCTGCGGCCTGGGAACATGACATCTGTTTAGATTATGGAATACTGTGCCCTGGGAACCTGACTGAAAGCTTGGTTCTGGAATCCTGTGGACTGGGAACATGACTGAGGTTTGATTCTGGAACCATGTGGCCTGGGAATATGACTGTGGTTTGATTTTGGAAACCATTGGCCTGTGAACATGACTGATGTTAGATTGAGGAATCCTGGGGCCTGGGAACATGACATCACTTTGGATTCTGGTACCCTGTTGCCTGGGAACATGAAATCGGTTTGATTGTGGAAACCTGTGGTCTGGGAATATGACTGAGGTTTGATGGTGGTATCCTATGGCCTGGCAACATGACTGAGGTTTGATTCTGGATCCCTGGGGCCAGGGAACATGACTGAGGCGTGATTCTGGAAAACTGTGGCCTGGGAATATGACTGAGGTTTGACTCTGGAAATCTGTGGCCTGGGAACTTGACTGAGGTTTGATGGCAGAAATCTGTGGACTGGCAACATTACTTAGGTTTGATTGTAGAACCCTGTGCTATGGAAACATGACTGAGACCTGATACTTGAAACGCATGGCCTGGGAAATTGACATTGGTTTGATTCTGGAACCCTGTGGACTGGGAACATGACTGAGGTTTTATTCTGGAACCCTGTAGCCTGGGAATATAACTGAGGATTGTTGCTGGAACCCTGTGGCCTGGGAACATGACTGTGGCGTGATTCTGGAAAAGTGTGGCCTGGGAATATGACTGAGGTTTGATTCTGGAAATCTGTGGCCTGGGAACTTGACTGAGGTTTGATGGCAGAAATCTGTGGACTGGCAACATTACTGAGGTTTGATTGTAGAACCCTGTGCCCTGGAAACATGACTGAGACCTGATACTTGAAACCCATGGCCTGGGAACTTGACATTGGTTTGATTCTGGAACCCTGTGGCCAGGAACAAGACTGAGGCGTGATTCTGGAATGTTGTGCCCTGGGAACATGAGATCTGTTTAGATTGTGGAATTCTGGGCCCTGGGAACCTGACTGAGGCTTGGTTCTGGAACCCTGTGGACAGGGAACTTGACTGAGGTTTTATTCTGGAATCCTGTGGCCTGGGAACATGACATCAGTGGATTCTGGAACCCTGTGGCCGGGGAACATGACATCAGTGGATTCTGGAACCCTGTGGCCTGGGAACATGAGAATGGTTTGATTCTGGAACCCTGTGGCCTGGGAACATGTCTGAGGTTTGATGGTGGAAACCTGTGGCTTGGCAACATGACTGAGGTTTGTTTCTGGAACCCTGTTCCCTGGGAACATGACTGAGGTTTGATTCTGGACACCTTTGTGCTGGAACATGACTGTGTTCTGATTGTAGAATCATGGGTCCTGCAAACATGACTGAGGTTTGATTCTGGAACCATGTGTCCTGCGAATATGACTGAGGTTTGATATTGGAAATCTTTGGCCTGGGAACTTGACTGAGGTTTGATGGCAGAAACCTGTGGACTGGCAACATGACTGAGGTTTGATTGTAGAACCCTCTGCCCTGGAAACATGACTGTGGCCTGGTAGTGGAAACCCATGGCCTAGGAGTTTGACATTGGTTTCATTCTGGAACGCTGTGGCCTGGGAACATGACTGAGGCGTGATTCTGGAAAAGTGTGGCCTGGGAATATGACTGAAGTTTGATTCTGGAAATCTGTGGCCTGGGAACTTGACTGAGGTTTGATGGCAGAAATCTGTGGACTGGCAACATGACTGAGGTTTGATTGTAGAACCCTGTACCCTGGAAACATGACTGAGACCTGATACTTGAAACCCATGGCCTGGGAACTTGACATTGGTTTGATTCTGGAACCCTGTGGCCAGGAACAAGACTGAGGCGTGATTCTGGAATGCTGTGCCCTGGGAACATGACATCTGTTTAGATTGTGGAATACTGGGCCCTGGGAACCTGACTGAGGCTTGGTTCTGGAACCCTGTGGACAGGGAACTTGACTGAGGTTTTATTCTGGAATCCTGTGGCCTGGGAACATGACATCAGTGGATTCTGGAACCCTGTGGCCGGGGAACATGTCATCAGTGGATTCTGGAACCCTGTGGCCTGGGAACATGAGAATGGTTTGATTCTGGAACCCTGTGGCTTGGGAATATGCCTGAGGTTTGATGGTGGAAACCTGTGGCCTGGCAACATGACTGAGGTTTGTTTCTGGAACCCTGTTCCCTGGGAACATGACTGAGGTTTGCTTCTGGACACCTTTCTCCTGGGAACATGACTGTGGTTTGATTGTGGAATCCTGTGGCCTGCGAACATGACTGAGGTTTGATTCTGGAACCATGTGTCCTGGGAATATGACTGAGCTTTGATTCTGGAAATCTGTGGCCTGGGAACTTGACTGAGGTTTGATGGCAGAAACCTGTGGACTGGCAACATGACTGAGGTTTGATTGTAGAACCCTGTGCCCTGGAAACATGACTGCGACCTGATACTTGAAACCCATGGCTTGGGAACTTGACATTGCTTTGATTCTTTAACCCTGTAGCCAGGGAACATGACTGAGGCGAGATTCTGGAATCCTGTGCCCAGGAAACATGACTGTGGCTTGGTACTGGAAACCCATGGCCTAGGAATTTGACATTGGTTTGATTCTGGAACCCTGTGGCCTGGGAACATGACTGAGGCGTGATTCTGGAATCCTGCGGCCTGGGAACATGACATCTGTTTAGATTATGGAATACTGTGCCCTGGGAACCTGACTGAAAGCTTGGTTCTGGAATCCTGTGGACTGGGAACATGACTGAGGTTTGATTCTGGAACCATGTGGCCTGGGAATATGACTGTGGTTTGATTTTGGAAACCATTGGCCTGTGAACATGACTGATGTTAGATTGAGGAATCCTGGGGCCTGGGAACATGACATCACTTTGGATTCTGGTACCCTGTTGCCTGGGAACATGAAATCGGTTTGATTGTGGAAACCTGTGGTCTGGGAATATGACTGAGGTTTGATGGTGGTATCCTATGGCCTGGCAACATGACTGAGGTTTGATTCTGGATCCCTGTGGCCAGGGAACATGACTGAGGCGTGATTCTGGAAAACTGTGGCCTGGGAATATGACTGAGGTTTGACTCTGGAAATCTGTGGCCTGGGAACTTGACTGAGGTTTGATGGCAGAAATCTGTGGACTGGCAACATTACTTAGGTTTGATTGTAGAACCCTGTGCTATGGAAACATGACTGCGACCTGATACTTGAAACGCATGGCCTGGGAAATTGACATTGGTTTGATTCTGGAACCCTGTGGACTGGGAACATGACTGAGGTTTTATTCAGGAACCCTGTAGCCTGGGAATATAACTGAGGATTGTTGCTGGAACCCTGTGGCCTGGGAACATGACTGAGGCGTGATTCTGGAAAACTGTGGCCTGGGAATATGACTGAGCTTTGATTCTGGAAATCTGTGGCCTGGGAACTTGACTGAGGTTTGATGGCAGAAATCTGTGGACTGGCAACATGACTGAGGTTTGATTGTAGAACCCTGTGCCCTGGAAACATGACTGCGACCTGATACTTGAAACCCATGGCTTGGGAACTTGACATTGCTTTGATTCTTTAACCCTGTAGCCAGGGAACATGACTGAGGCGAGATTCTGGAATCCTGTGCCCAGGAAACATGACTGTGGCTTGGTACTGGAAACCCATGGCCTAGGAATTTGACATTGGTTTGATTCTGGAACCCTGTGGCCTGGGAACATGACTGAGGCGTGATTCTGGAATCCTGCGGCCTGGGAACATGACATCTGTTTAGATTATGGAATACTGTGCCCTGGGAACCTGACTGAAAGCTTGGTTCTGGAATCCTGTGGACTGGGAACATGACTGAGGTTTGATTCTGGAACCATGTGGCCTGGGAATATGACTGTGGTTTGATTTTGGAAACCATTGGCCTGTGAACATGACTGATGTTAGATTGAGGAATCCTGGGGCCTGGGAACATGACATCACTTTGGATTCTGGTACCCTGTTGCCTGGGAACATGAAATCGGTTTGATTGTGGAAACCTGTGGTCTGGGAATATGACTGAGGTTTGATGGTGGTATCCTATGGCCTGGCAACATGACTGAGGTTTGATTCTGGATCCCTGGGGCCAGGGAACATGACTGAGGCGTGATTCTGGAAAACTGTGGCCTGGGAATATGACTGAGGTTTGACTCTGGAAATCTGTGGCCTGGGAACTTGACTGAGGTTTGATGGCAGAAATCTGTGGACTGGCAACATTACTTAGGTTTGATTGTAGAACCCTGTGCTATGGAAACATGACTGAGACCTGATACTTGAAACGCATGGCCTGGGAAATTGACATTGGTTTGATTCTGGAACCCTGTGGACTGGGAACATGACTGAGGTTTTATTCAGGAACCCTGTAGCCTGGGAATATAACTGAGGATTGTTGCTGGAACCCTGTGGCCTGGGAACATGACTGAGGCGTGATTCTGGAAAACTGTGGCCTGGGAATATGACTGAGCTTTGATTCTGGAAATCTGTGGCCTGGGAACTTGACTGAGGTTTGATGGCAGAAACCTGTGGACTGGCAACATGACTGAGGTTTGATTGTAGAACCCTGTGCCCTGGAAAAATGACTGCGACCTGATACTTGAAACCCATGGCTTGGGAACTTGACATTGCTTTTATTCTGGAACCCTGTGGCCAGGGAACATGACTGAGGCGAGATTCTGGAATCCTGTGCCCAGGAAACATGACTGTGGCTTGGTACTGGAAACCCATGGCCTAGGAATTTGACATTGGTTTGATTCTGGAACCCTGTGGCCTGGGAACATGAGAACGGTTTGATTCTGGAACCCTGTGGCCTGGGAACATGTCTGAGGTTTGATGGTGGAAACCTGTGGCTTGGCAACATGACTGAGGTTTGTTTCTGGAACCCTGTTCCCTGGGAACATGACTGAGGTTTGATTTGGACACCTTTGTGCTGGGAACATGACTGTGTTCTGATTGTAGAATCATGGGTCCTGCAAACATGACTGAGGTTTGATTCTGGAACCATGTGTCCTGCGAATATGACTGAGGTTTGATATTGGAAATCTTTGGCCTGGGAACTTGACTGAGGTTTGATGGCAGAAACCTGTGGACTGGCAACATGACTGAGGTTTGATTGTAGAACCCTGTGCCCTGGAAATATGACTGTGGCCTGGTAGTGGAAACCCATGGCCTAGGAGTTTGACATTGGTTTGATTCTGGAACGCTGTGGCCTGGGAACATGACTGAGGCGTGATTCTGGAAAAGTGTGGCCTGGGAATATGACTGAAGTTTGATTCTGGAAATCTGTGGCCTGGGAACTTGACTGAGGTTTGATGGCAGAAATCTGTGGACTGGCAACATGACTGAGGTTTGATTGTAGAACCCTGTACCCTGGAAACATGACTGAGACCTGATACTTGAAACCCATGGCCTGGGAACTTGACATTGGTTTGATTCTTTAACCCTGTAGCCAGGGAACATGACTGAGGCGAGATTCTGGAATCCTGTGCCCAGGAAACATGACTGTGGCTTGGTACTGGAAACCCATGGCCTAGGAATTTGACATTGGTTTGATTCTGGAACCCTGAGGCCTGGGAACATGACTGAGGCGTGATTCTGGAATCCTGCGGCCTGGGAACATGACATCTGTTTAGATTATGGAATACTGTGCCCTGGGAACCTGACTGAAAGCTTGGTTCTGGAATCCTGTGGACTGGGAACATGACTGAGGTTTGATTCTGGAACCATGTGGCCTGGGAATATGACTGTGGTTTGATTTTGGAAACCATTGGCCTGTGAACATGACTGATGTTAGATTGAGGAATCCTGGGGCCTGGGAACATGACATCACTTTGGATTCTGGTACCCTGTTGCCTGGGAACATGAAATCGGTTTGATTGTGGAAACCTGTGGTCTGGGAATATGACTGAGGTTTGATGGTGGTATCCTATGGCCTGGCAACATGACTGAGGTTTGATTCTGGATCCCTGTGGCCAGGGAACATGACTGAGGCGTGATTCTGGAAAACTGTGGCCTGGGAATATGACTGAGGTTTGACTCTGGAAATCTGTGGCCTGGGAACTTGACTGAGGTTTGATGGCAGAAATCTGTGGACTGGCAACATTACTTAGGTTTGATTGTAGAACCCTGTGCTATGGAAACATGACTGAGACCTGATACTTGAAACGCATGGCCTGGGAAATTGACATTGGTTTGATTCTGGAACCCTGTGGACTGGGAACATGACTGAGGTTTTATTCTGGAACCCTGTAGCCTGGGAATATAACTGAGGATTGTTGCTGGAACCCTGTGGCCTGGGAACATGACTGTGGCGTGGTTCTGGAAAAGTGTGGCCTGGGAATATGACTGAGGTTTGATTCTGGAAATCTGTGGCCTGGGAACTTGACTGAGGTTTGATGGCAGAAATCTGTGGACTGGCAACATTACTGAGGTTTGATTGTAGAACCCTGTGCCCTGGAAACATGACTGAGACCTGATACTTGAAACCCATGGCCTGGGAACTTGACATTGGTTTGATTCTGGAACCCTGTGGCCAGGAACAAGACTGAGGCGTGATTCTGGAATGTTGTGCCCTGGGAACATGAGATCTGTTTAGATTGTGGAATTCTGGGCCCTGGGAACCTGACTGAGGCTTGGTTCTGGAACCCTGTGGACAGGGAACTTGACTGAGGTTTTATTCTGGAATCCTGTGGCCTGGGAACATGACATCAGTGGATTCTGGAACCCTGTGGCCTGGGAACATGAGAACGGTTTGATTCTGGAACCCTGTGGCTTGGGAATATGTCTGAGGTTTGATGGTGGAAACCTGTGGCTTGGCAACATGACTGAGGTTTGTTTCTGGAACCCTGTTCCCTGGGAACATGAGTGAGTTTTGCTTCTGGACACCTTTGTCCTGGGAACATGACTGTGGTTTGATTGTGGAACCATGGGTCCTGCAAACATGACTGAGGTTTGATTCTGGAACCATGTGTCCTGGGAATATGACTGAGCTTTGATTCTGGAAATCTGTGGCCTGGGAACTTGACTGAGGTTTGATGGCAGAAATCTGTGGACTGGCAACATGACTGAGGTTTGATTGTAGAACCCTGTGCCCTGGAAACATGACTGCGACCTGATACTTGAAACCCATGGCTTGGGAACTTGACATTGGTTTGATTCTGGAACCCTGTGGCCAGGGAACATGACTGAGGCGAGATTCTGGAATCCTGTGCCCAGGAAACATGACTGTGGCTTGGTACTGGAAACCCATGGCCTAGGAATTTGATATTGGTTTGATTCTGGAACCCTGTGGCCTGGGAAAATGACTGAGGCGTGATTCTGGAATCCTGCGGCCTGGGAACATGACATCTGTTTAGATTATGGAATACTGTGCCCTGGGAACCTGACTGAAAGCTTGGTTCTGGAATCCTGTGGACTGGGAACATGACTGAGGTTTGATTCTGGAACCATGTGGCCTGGGAATATGACTGTGGTTTGATTTTGGAAACCATTGGCCTGTGAACATGACTGATGTTAGATTGAGGAATCCTGGGGCCTGGGAACATGACATCACTTTGGATTCTGGTACCCTGTTGCCTGGGAACATGAAATCGGTTTGATTGTGGAAACCTGTGGTCTGGGAATATGACTGAGGTTTGATGGTGGTACCCTATGGCCTGGCAACATGACTGAGGTTTGATTCTGGATCCCTGTGGCCAGGGAACATGACTGAGGCGTGATTCTGGAAAACTGTGGCCTGGAAATATGACTGAGGTTTGATTCTGGAAATCTGTGGCCTGGGAACTTGACTGAGGTTTGATGGCAGAAATCTGTGGACTGGCAACATTACTGAGGTTTGACTGTTGAACCCTGTGCTCTGGAAACATGACTGCGACCTGATACTTGAAACGCATGGCCTGGGAAATTGACATTGGTTTGATTCTGGAACCCTGTGGACCGGGAACATGACTGAGGTTTTATTCTGGAACCCTGTAGCCTGGGAATATAACTGAGGATTGTTTCTGGAACCCGGTGGCCTGGTAACATGACTGAGGCGTGATTCTGGAAAAGTGTGGCCTGGGAATATGACTGAGGTTTGATTCTGGAAATCTGTGGCCTGGGAACTTGACTGAGGTTTGATGGCAGAAATCTGTGGACTGGCAACATTACTGAGGTTTGATTGTAGAACCCTGTGCCCTGGAAACATGACTGCGACCTGATACTTGAAACCCATGGCCTGGGAATTTGACATTGGTTTGATTCTGGAACCCTGTGGCCAGGAACAAGACTGAGGCGAGATTCTGGAATTCTGTTGCCTGGGAACAAGACATCTGTTTAGATTGTGGAATACTGGGCCCTGGGAATCTGACTGAGGCTTGGTTTTGGTTCCCTGTGGACTGGGAACATGACTGAGGTTTTATTCTGGAACCCTGTAGCCTGCGAAAATAACTGAGGATTGTTTCTCGAACCCTGTGGCCTGGGAACACGACATCAGTGGATTCTGGAACCCTGTGGCCTGGGAACATGAGAACGGTTTGATTCTGGAACCCTGTGGCCTGGGAACATGTCTGAGGTTTGATGGTGGAAACCTGTGGCCTGGCAACATGACTGAGGTTTGTTTCTGGAACCCTGTTCCCTGGGAACATGACTGAGGTTTGATTTGGACACCTTTGTGCTGGGAACATGACTGTGTTCTGATTGTAGAATCATGGGTCCTGCAAACATGACTGAGGTTTGATTCTGGAACCATGTGTCCTGCGAATATGACTGAGGTTTGATATTGGAAATCTTTGGCCTGGGAACTTGACTGAGGTTTGATGGCAGAAACCTGTGGACTGGCAACATGACTGAGGTTTGATTGTAGAACCCTGTGCCCTGGAAATATGACTGTGGCCTGGTAGTGGAAACCCATGGCCTAGGAGTTTGACATTGGTTTGATTCTGGAACGCTGTGGCCTGGGAACATGACTGAGGCGTGATTCTGGAAAAGTGTGGCCTGGGAATATGACTGAAGTTTGATTCTGGAAATCTGTGGCCTGGGAACTTGACTGAGGTTTGATGGCAGAAATCTGTGGACTGGCAACATGACTGAGGTTTGATTGTAGAACCCTGTACCCTGGAAACATGACTGAGACCTGATACTTGAAACCCATGGCCTGGGAACTTGACATTGGTTTGATTCTTTAACCCTGTAGCCAGGGAACATGACTGAGGCGAGATTCTGGAATCCTGTGCCCAGGAAACATGACTGTGGCTTGGTACTGGAAACCCATGGCCTAGGAATTTGACATTGGTTTGATTCTGGAACCCTGTGGCCTGGGAACATGACTGAGGCGTGATTCTGGAATCCTGCGGCCTGGGAACATGACATCTGTTTAGATTATGGAATACTGTGCCCTGGGAACCTGACTGAAAGCTTGGTTCTGGAATCCTGTGGACTGGGAACATGACTGAGGTTTGATTCTGGAACCATGTGGCCTGGGAATATGACTGTGGTTTGATTTTGGAAACCATTGGCCTGTGAACATGACTGATGTTAGATTGAGGAATCCTGGGGCCTGGGAACATGACATCACTTTGGATTCTGGTACCCTGTTGCCTGGGAACATGAAATCGGTTTGATTGTGGAAACCTGTGGTCTGGGAATATGACTGAGGTTTGATGGTGGTATCCTATGGCCTGGCAACATGACTGAGGTTTGATTCTGGATCCCTGGGGCCAGGGAACATGACTGAGGCGTGATTCTGGAAAACTGTGGCCTGGGAATATGACTGAGGTTTGACTCTGGAAATCTGTGGCCTGGGAACTTGACTGAGGTTTGATGGCAGAAATCTGTGGACTGGCAACATTACTTAGGTTTGATTGTAGAACCCTGTGCTATGGAAACATGACTGAGACCTGATACTTGAAACGCATGGCCTGGGAAATTGACATTGGTTTGATTCTGGAACCCTGTGGACTGGGAACATGACTGAGGTTTTATTCTGGAACCCTGTAGCCTGGGAATATAACTGAGGATTGTTGCTGGAACCCTGTGGCCTGGGAACATGACTGTGGCGTGATTCTGGAAAAGTGTGGCCTGGGAATATGACTGAGGTTTGATTCTGGAAATCTGTGGCCTGGGAACTTGACTGAGGTTTGATGGCAGAAATCTGTGGACTGGCAACATTACTGAGGTTTGATTGTAGAACCCTGTGCCCTGGAAACATGACTGAGACCTGATACTTGAAACCCATGGCCTGGGAACTTGACATTGGTTTGATTCTGGAACCCTGTGGCCAGGAACAAGACTGAGGCGTGATTCTGGAATGTTGTGCCCTGGGAACATGAGATCTGTTTAGATTGTGGAATTCTGGGCCCTGGGAACCTGACTGAGGCTTGGTTCTGGAACCCTGTGGACAGGGAACTTGACTGAGGTTTTATTCTGGAATCCTGTGGCCTGGGAACATGACATCAGTGGATTCTGGAACCCTGTGGCCGGGGAACATGACATCAGTGGATTCTGGAACCCTGTGGCCTGGGAACATGAGAACGGTTTGATTCTGGAACCCTGTGGCCTGGGAACATGTCTGAGGTTTGATGGTGGAAACCTGTGGCTTGGCAACATGACTGAGGTTTGTTTCTGGAACCCTGTTCCCTGGGAACATGACTGAGGTTTGATTCTGGACACCTTTGTGCTGGGAACATGACTGTGTTCTGATTGTAGAATCATGGGTCCTGCAAACATGACTGAGGTTTGATTCTGGAACCATGTGTCCTGCGAATATGACTGAGGTTTGATATTGGAAATCTTTGGCCTGGGAACTTGACTGAGGTTTGATGGCAGAAACCTGTGGACTGGCAACATGACTGAGGTTTGATTGTAGAACCCTCTGCCCTGGAAACATGACTGTGGCCTGGTAGTGGAAACCCATGGCCTAGGAGTTTGACATTGGTTTCATTCTGGAACGCTGTGGCCTGGGAACATGACTGAGGCGTGATTCTGGAAAAGTGTGGCCTGGGAATATGACTGAAGTTTGATTCTGGAAATCTGTGGCCTGGGAACTTGACTGAGGTTTGATGGCAGAAATCTGTGGACTGGCAACATGACTGAGGTTTGATTGTAGAACCCTGTACCCTGGAAACATGACTGAGACCTGATACTTGAAACCCATGGCCTGGGAACTTGACATTGGTTTGATTCTGGAACCCTGTGGCCAGGAACAAGACTGAGGCGTGATTCTGGAATGCTGTGCCCTGGGAACATGACATCTGTTTAGATTGTGGAATACTGGGCCCTGGGAACCTGACTGAGGCTTGGTTCTGGAACCCTGTGGACAGGGAACTTGACTGAGGTTTTATTCTGGAATCCTGTGGCCTGGGAACATGACATCAGTGGATTCTGGAACCCTGTGGCCGGGGAACATGTCATCAGTGGATTCTGGAACCCTGTGGCCTGGGAACATGAGAATGGTTTGATTCTGGAACCCTGTGGCTTGGGAATATGCCTGAGGTTTGATGGTGGAAACCTGTGGCCTGGCAACATGACTGAGGTTTGTTTCTGGAACCCTGTTCCCTGGGAACATGACTGAGGTTTGCTTCTGGACACCTTTCTCCTGGGAACATGACTGTGGTTTGATTGTGGAATCCTGTGGCCTGCGAACATGACTGAGGTTTGATTCTGGAACCATGTGTCCTGGGAATATGACTGAGCTTTGATTCTGGAAATCTGTGGCCTGGGAACTTGACTGAGGTTTGATGGCAGAAACCTGTGGACTGGCAACATGACTGAGGTTTGATTGTAGAACCCTGTGCCCTGGAAACATGACTGCGACCTGATACTTGAAACCCATGGCTTGGGAACTTGACATTGCTTTGATTCTTTAACCCTGTAGCCAGGGAACATGACTGAGGCGAGATTCTGGAATCCTGTGCCCAGGAAACATGACTGTGGCTTGGTACTGGAAACCCATGGCCTAGGAATTTGACATTGGTTTGATTCTGGAACCCTGTGGCCTGGGAACATGACTGAGGCGTGATTCTGGAATCCTGCGGCCTGGGAACATGACATCTGTTTAGATTATGGAATACTGTGCCCTGGGAACCTGACTGAAAGCTTGGTTCTGGAATCCTGTGGACTGGGAACATGACTGAGGTTTGATTCTGGAACCATGTGGCCTGGGAATATGACTGTGGTTTGATTTTGGAAACCATTGGCCTGTGAACATGACTGATGTTAGATTGAGGAATCCTGGGGCCTGGGAACATGACATCACTTTGGATTCTGGTACCCTGTTGCCTGGGAACATGAAATCGGTTTGATTGTGGAAACCTGTGGTCTGGGAATATGACTGAGGTTTGATGGTGGTATCCTATGGCCTGGCAACATGACTGAGGTTTGATTCTGGATCCCTGGGGCCAGGGAACATGACTGAGGCGTGATTCTGGAAAACTGTGGCCTGGGAATATGACTGAGGTTTGACTCTGGAAATCTGTGGCCTGGGAACTTGACTGAGGTTTGATGGCAGAAATCTGTGGACTGGCAACATTACTTAGGTTTGATTGTAGAACCCTGTGCTATGGAAACATGACTGCGACCTGATACTTGAAACGCATGGCCTGGGAAATTGACATTGGTTTGATTCTGGAACCCTGTGGACTGGGAACATGACTGAGGATTTATTCAGGAACCCTGTAGCCTGGGAATATAACTGAGGATTGTTGCTGGAACCCTGTGGCCTGGGAACATGACTGAGGCGTGATTCTGGAAAACTGTGGCCTGGGAATATGACTGAGCTTTGATTCTGGAAATCTGTGGCCTGGGAACTTGACTGAGGTTTGATGGCAGAAACCTGTGGACTGGCAACATGACTGAGGTTTGATTGTAGAACCCTGTGCCCTGGAAACATGACTGCGACCTGATACTTGAAACCCATGGCTTGGGAACTTGACATTGCTTTTATTCTGGAACCCTGTGGCCAGGGAACATGACTGAGGCGAGATTCTGGAATCCTGTGCCCAGGAAACATGACTGTGGCTTGGTACTGGAAACCCATGGCCTAGGAATTTGACATTGGTTTGATTCTGGAACCCTGTGGCCTGGGAACATGAGAACGGTTTGATTCTGGAACCCTGTGGCCTGGGAACATGTCTGAGGTTTGATGGTGGAAACCTGTGGCTTGGCAACATGACTGAGGTTTGTTTCTGGAACCCTGTTCCCTGGGAACATGACTGAGGTTTGATTTGGACACCTTTGTGCTGGGAACATGACTGTGTTCTGATGGTAGAATCATGGGTCCTGCAAACATGACTGAGGTTTGATTCTGGAACCATGTGTCCTGCGAATATGACTGAGGTTTGATATTGGAAATCTTTGGCCTGGGAACTTGACTGAGGTTTGATGGCAGAAACCTGTGGACTGGCAACATGACTGAGGTTTGATTGTAGAACCCTGTGCCCTGGAAATATGACTGTGGCCTGGTAGTGGAAACCCATGGCCTAGGAGTTTGACATTGGTTTGATTCTGGAACGCTGTGGCCTGGGAACATGACTGAGGCGTGATTCTGGAAAAGTGTGGCCTGGGAATATGACTGAAGTTTGATTCTGGAAATCTGTGGCCTGGGAACTTGACTGAGGTTTGATGGCAGAAATCTGTGGACTGGCAACATGACTGAGGTTTGATTGTAGAACCCTGTACCCTGGAAACATGACTGAGACCTGATACTTGAAACCCATGGCCTGGGAACTTGACATTGGTTTGATTCTTTAACCCTGTAGCCAGGGAACATGACTGAGGCGAGATTCTGGAATCCTGTGCCCAGGAAACATGACTGTGGCTTGGTACTGGAAACCCATGGCCTAGGAATTTGACATTGGTTTGATTCTGGAACCCTGAGGCCTGGGAACATGACTGAGGCGTGATTCTGGAATCCTGCGGCCTGGGAACATGACATCTGTTTAGATTATGGAATACTGTGCCCTGGGAACCTGACTGAAAGCTTGGTTCTGGAATCCTGTGGACTGGGAACATGACTGAGGTTTGATTCTGGAACCATGTGGCCTGGGAATATGACTGTGGTTTGATTTTGGAAACCATTGGCCTGTGAACATGACTGATGTTAGATTGAGGAATCCTGGGGCCTGGGAACATGACATCACTTTGGATTCTGGTACCCTGTTGCCTGGGAACATGAAATCGGTTTGATTGTGGAAACCTGTGGTCTGGGAATATGACTGAGGTTTGATGGTGGTATCCTATGGCCTGGCAACATGACTGAGGTTTGATTCTGGATCCCTGTGGCCAGGGAACATGACTGAGGCGTGATTCTGGAAAACTGTGGCCTGGGAATATGACTGAGGTTTGACTCTGGAAATCTGTGGCCTGGGAACTTGACTGAGGTTTGATGGCAGAAATCTGTGGACTGGCAACATTACTTAGGTTTGATTGTAGAACCCTGTGCTATGGAAACATGACTGAGACCTGATACTTGAAACGCATGGCCTGGGAAATTGACATTGGTTTGATTCTGGAACCCTGTGGACTGGGAACATGACTGAGGTTTTATTCTGGAACCCTGTAGCCTGGGAATATAACTGAGGATTGTTGCTGGAACCCTGTGGCCTGGGAACATGACTGTGGCGTGATTCTGGAAAAGTGTGGCCTGGGAATATGACTGAGGTTTGATTCTGGAAATCTGTGGCCTGGGAACTTGACTGAGGTTTGATGGCAGAAATCTGTGGACTGGCAACATTACTGAGGTTTGATTGTAGAACCCTGTGCCCTGGAAACATGACTGAGACCTGATACTTGAAACCCATGGCCTGGGAACTTGACATTGGTTTGATTCTGGAACCCTGTGGCCAGGAACAAGACTGAGGCGTGATTCTGGAATGTTGTGCCCTGGGAACATGAGATCTGTTTAGATTGTGGAATTCTGGGCCCTGGGAACCTGACTGAGGCTTGGTTCTGGAACCCTGTGGACAGGGAACTTGACTGAGGTTTTATTCTGGAATCCTGTGGCCTGGGAACATGACATCAGTGGATTCTGGAACCCTGTGGCCTGGGAACATGAGAACGGTTTGATTCTGGAAGCCTGTGGCTTGGGAATATGTCTGAGGTTTGATGGTGGAAACCTGTGGCTTGGCAACATGACTGAGGTTTGTTTCTGGAACCCTGTTCCCTGGGAACATGAGTGAGTTTTGCTTCTGGACACCTTTGTCCTGGGAACATGACTGTGGTTTGATTGTGGAACCATGGGTCCTGCAAACATGACTGAGGTTTGATTCTGGAACCATGTGTCCTGGGAATATGACTGAGCTTTGATTCTGGAAATCTGTGGCCTGGGAACTTGACTGAGGTTTGATGGCAGAAATCTGTGGACTGGCAACATGACTGAGGTTTGATTGTAGAACCCTGTGCCCTGGAAACATGACTGCGACCTGATACTTGAAACCCATGGCTTGGGAACTTGACATTGGTTTGATTCTGGAACCCTGTGGCCAGGGAACATGACTGAGGCGAGATTCTGGAATCCTGTGCCCAGGAAACATGACTGTGGCTTGGTACTGGAAACCCATGGCCTAGGAATTTGATATTGGTTTGATTCTGGAACCCTGTGGCCTGGGAAAATGACTGAGGCGTGATTCTGGAATCCTGCGGCCTGGGAACATGACATCTGTTTAGATTATGGAATACTGTGCCCTGGGAACCTGACTGAAAGCTTGGTTCTGGAATCCTGTGGACTGGGAACATGACTGAGGTTTGATTCTGGAACCATGTGGCCTGGGAATATGACTGTGGTTTGATTTTGGAAACCATTGGCCTGTGAACATGACTGATGTTAGATTGAGGAATCCTGGGGCCTGGGAACATGACATCACTTTGGATTCTGGTACCCTGTTGCCTGGGAACATGAAATCGGTTTGATTGTGGAAACCTGTGGTCTGGGAATATGACTGAGGTTTGATGGTGGTACCCTATGGCCTGGCAACATGACTGAGGTTTGATTCTGGATCCCTGTGGCCAGGGAACATGACTGAGGCGTGATTCTGGAAAACTGTGGCCTGGAAATATGACTGAGGTTTGATTCTGGAAATCTGTGGCCTGGGAACTTGACTGAGGTTTGATGGCAGAAATCTGTGGACTGGCAACATTACTGAGGTTTGACTGTTGAACCCTGTGCTCTGGAAACATGACTGCGACCTGATACTTGAAACGCATGGCCTGGGAAATTGACATTGGTTTGATTCCGGAACCCTGTGGACTGGGAACATGACTGAGGTTTTATTCTGGAACCCTGTAGCCTGGGAATATAACTGAGGATTGTTTCTGGAACCCGGTGGCCTGGTAACATGACTGAGGCGTGATTCTGGAAAAGTGTGGCCTGGGAATATGACTGAGGTTTGATTCTGGAAATCTGTGGCCTGGGAACTTGACTGAGGTTTGATGGCAGAAATCTGTGGACTGGCAACATTACTGAGGTTTGATTGTAGAACCCTGTGCCCTGGAAACATGACTGCGACCTGATACTTGAAACCCATGGCCTGGGAATTTGACATTGGTTTGATTCTGGAACCCTGTGGCCAGGAACAAGACTGAGGCGAGATTCTGGAATTCTGTTGCCTGGGAACAAGACATCTGTTTAGATTGTGGAATACTGGGCCCTGGGAATCTGACTGAGGCTTGGTTTTGGTACCCTGTGGACTGGGAACATGACTGAGGTTTTATTCTGGAACCCTGTAGCCTGCGAAAATAACTGAGGATTGTTTCTCGAACCCTGTGGCCTGGGAACATGACATCAGTGGATTCTGGAACCCTGTGGCCTGGGAACATGAGAACGGTTTGATTCTGGAACCCTGTGGCCTGGGAACATGTCTGAGGTTTGATGGTGGAAACCTGTGGCTTGGCAACATGACTGAGGTTTGTTTCTGGAACCCTGTTCCCTGGGAACATGACTGAGGTTTGATTTGGACACCTTTGTGCTGGGAACATGACTGTGTTCTGATTGTAGAATCATGGGTCCTGCAAACATGACTGAGGTTTGATTCTGGAACCATGTGTCCTGCGAATATGACTGAGGTTTGATATTGGAAATCTTTGGCCTGGGAACTTGACTGAGGTTTGATGGCAGAAACCTGTGGACTGGCAACATGACTGAGGTTTGATTGTAGAACCCTGTGCCCTGGAAATATGACTGTGGCCTGGTAGTGGAAACCCATGGCCTAGGAGTTTGACATTGGTTTGATTCTGGAACGCTGTGGCCTGGGAACATGACTGAGGCGTGATTCTGGAAAAGTGTGGCCTGGGAATATGACTGAAGTTTGATTCTGGAAATCTGTGGCCTGGGAACTTGACTGAGGTTTGATGGCAGAAATCTGTGGACTGGCAACATGACTGAGGTTTGATTGTAGAACCCTGTACCCTGGAAACATGACTGAGACCTGATACTTGAAACCCATGGCCTGGGAACTTGACATTGGTTTGATTCTTTAACCCTGTAGCCAGGGAACATGACTGAGGCGAGATTCTGGAATCCTGTGCCCAGGAAACATGACTGTGGCTTGGTACTGGAAACCCATGGCCTAGGAATTTGACATTGGTTTGATTCTGGAACCCTGTGGCCTGGGAACATGACTGAGGCGTGATTCTGGAATCCTGCGGCCTGGGAACATGACATCTGTTTAGATTATGGAATACTGTGCCCTGGGAACCTGACTGAAAGCTTGGTTCTGGAATCCTGTGGACTGGGAACATGACTGAGGTTTGATTCTGGAACCATGTGGCCTGGGAATATGACTGTGGTTTGATTTTGGAAACCATTGGCCTGTGAACATGACTGATGTTAGATTGAGGAATCCTGGGGCCTGGGAACATGACATCACTTTGGATTCTGGTACCCTGTTGCCTGGGAACATGAAATCGGTTTGATTGTGGAAACCTGTGGTCTGGGAATATGACTGAGGTTTGATGGTGGTATCCTATGGCCTGGCAACATGACTGAGGTTTGATTCTGGATCCCTGGGGCCAGGGAACATGACTGAGGCGTGATTCTGGAAAACTGTGGCCTGGGAATATGACTGAGGTTTGACTCTGGAAATCTGTGGCCTGGGAACTTGACTGAGGTTTGATGGCAGAAATCTGTGGACTGGCAACATTACTTAGGTTTGATTGTAGAACCCTGTGCTATGGAAACATGACTGAGACCTGATACTTGAAACGCATGGCCTGGGAAATTGACATTGGTTTGATTCGGGAACCCTGTGGACTGGGAACATGACTGAGGTTTTATTCTGGAACCCTGTAGCCTGGGAATATAACTGAGGATTGTTGCTGGAACCCTGTGGCCTGGGAACATGACTGTGGCGTGATTCTGGAAAAGTGTGGCCTGGGAATATGACTGAGGTTTGATTCTGGAAATCTGTGGCCTGGGAACTTGACTGAGGTTTGATGGCAGAAATCTGTGGACTGGCAACATTACTGAGGTTTGATTGTAGAACCCTGTGCCCTGGAAACATGACTGAGACCTGATACTTGAAACCCATAGCCTGGGAACTTGACATTGGTTTGATTCTGGAACCCTGTGGCCAGGAACAAGACTGAGGCGTGATTCTGGAATGTTGTGCCCTGGGAACATGAGATCTGTTTAGATTGTGGAATTCTGGGCCCTGGGAACCTGACTGAGGCTTGGTTCTGGAACCCTGTGGACAGGGAACTTGACTGAGGTTTTATTCTGGAATCCTGTGGCCTGGGAACATGACATCAGTGGATTCTGGAACCCTGTGGCCGGGGAACATGACATCAGTGGATTCTGGAACCCTGTGGCCTGGGAACATGAGAACGGTTTGATTCTGGAACCCTGTGGCCTGGGAACATGTCTGAGGTTTGATGGTGGAAACCTGTGGCTTGGCAACATGACTGAGGTTTGTTTCTGGAACCCTGTTCCCTGGGAACATGACTGAGGTTTGATTCTGGACACCTTTGTGCTGGGAACATGACTGTGTTCTGATT
Organism: Balaenoptera borealis; assembly: GCF_965194805.1. Classification (NCBI taxonomy): domain Eukaryota; kingdom Metazoa; phylum Chordata; class Mammalia; order Artiodactyla; family Balaenopteridae; genus Balaenoptera; species Balaenoptera borealis. Next base: position 228,601 of record NW_028123399.1, on the reverse strand, counting down.
GTAGAATCATGGGTCCTGCAAACATGACTGAGGTTTGATTCTGGAACCATGTGTCCTGCGAATATGACTGAGGTTTGATATTGGAAATCTTTGGCCTGGGAACTTGACTGAGGTTTGATGGCAGAAACCTGTGGACTGGCAACATGACTGAGGTTTGATTGTAGAACCCTCTGCCCTGGAAACATGACTGTGGCCTGGTAGTGGAAACCCATGGCCTAGGAGTTTGACATTGGTTTCATTCTGGAACGCTGTGGCCTGGGAACATGACTGAGGCGTGATTCTGGAAAAGTGTGGCCTGGGAATATGACTGAAGTTTGATTCTGGAAATCTGTGGCCTGGGAACTTGACTGAGGTTTGATGGCAGAAATCTGTGGACTGGCAACATGACTGAGGTTTGATTGTAGAACCCTGTACCCTGGAAACATGACTGAGACCTGATACTTGAAACCCATGGCCTGGGAACTTGACATTGGTTTGATTCTGGAACCCTGTGGCCAGGAACAAGACTGAGGCGTGATTCTGGAATGCTGTGCCCTGGGAACATGACATCTGTTTAGATTGTGGAATACTGGGCCCTGGGAACCTGACTGAGGCTTGGTTCTGGAACCCTGTGGACAGGGAACTTGACTGAGGTTTTATTCTGGAATCCTGTGGCCTGGGAACATGACATCAGTGGATTCTGGAACCCTGTGGCCGGGGAACATGTCATCAGTGGATTCTGGAACCCTGTGGCCTGGGAACATGAGAATGGTTTGATTCTGGAACCCTGTGGCTTGGGAATATGCCTGAGGTTTGATGGTGGAAACCTGTGGCCTGGCAACATGACTGAGGTTTGTTTCTGGAACCCTGTTCCCTGGGAACATGACTGAGGTTTGCTTCTGGACACCTTTCTCCTGGGAACATGACTGTGGTTTGATTGTGGAATCCTGTGGCCTGCGAACATGACTGAGGTTTGATTCTGGAACCATGTGTCCTGGGAATATGACTGAGCTTTGATTCTGGAAATCTGTGGCCTGGGAACTTGACTGAGGTTTGATGGCAGAAACCTGTGGACTGGCAACATGACTGAGGTTTGATTGTAGAACCCTGTGCCCTGGAAACATGACTGCGACCTGATACTTGAAACCCATGGCTTGGGAACTTGACATTGCTTTGATTCTTTAACCCTGTAGCCAGGGAACATGACTGAGGCGAGATTCTGGAATCCTGTGCCCAGGAAACATGACTGTGGCTTGGTACTGGAAACCCATGGCCTAGGAATTTGACATTGGTTTGATTCTGGAACCCTGTGGCCTGGGAACATGACTGAGGCGTGATTCTGGAATCCTGCGGCCTGGGAACATGACATCTGTTTAGATTATGGAATACTGTGCCCTGGGAACCTGACTGAAAGCTTGGTTCTGGAATCCTGTGGACTGGGAACATGACTGAGGTTTGATTCTGGAACCATGTGGCCTGGGAATATGACTGTGGTTTGATTTTGGAAACCATTGGCCTGTGAACATGACTGATGTTAGATTGAGGAATCCTGGGGCCTGGGAACATGACATCACTTTGGATTCTGGTACCCTGTTGCCTGGGAACATGAAATCGGTTTGATTGTGGAAACCTGTGGTCTGGGAATATGACTGAGGTTTGATGGTGGTATCCTATGGCCTGGCAACATGACTGAGGTTTGATTCTGGATCCCTGGGGCCAGGGAACATGACTGAGGCGTGATTCTGGAAAACTGTGGCCTGGGAATATGACTGAGGTTTGACTCTGGAAATCTGTGGCCTGGGAACTTGACTGAGGTTTGATGGCAGAAATCTGTGGACTGGCAACATTACTTAGGTTTGATTGTAGAACCCTGTGCTATGGAAACATGACTGAGACCTGATACTTGAAACGCATGGCCTGGGAAATTGACATTGGTTTGATTCTGGAACCCTGTGGACTGGGAACATGACTGAGGTTTTATTCAGGAACCCTGTAGCCTGGGAATATAACTGAGGATTGTTGCTGGAACCCTGTGGCCTGGGAACATGACTGAGGCGTGATTCTGGAAAACTGTGGCCTGGGAATATGACTGAGCTTTGATTCTGGAAATCTGTGGCCTGGGAACTTGACTGAGGTTTGATGGCAGAAACCTGTGGACTGGCAACATGACTGAGGTTTGATTGTAGAACCCTGTGCCCTGGAAACATGACTGCGACCTGATACTTGAAACCCATGGCTTGGGAACTTGACATTGCTTTTATTCTGGAACCCTGTGGCCAGGGAACATGACTGAGGCGAGATTCTGGAATCCTGTGCCCAGGAAACATGACTGTGGCTTGGTACTGGAAACCCATGGCCTAGGAATTTGACATTGGTTTGATTCTGGAACCCTGTGGCCTGGGAACATGACTGAGGCGTGATTCTGGAATCCTGCGGCCTGGGAACATGACATCTGTTTAGATTATGGAATACTGTGCCCTGGGAACCTGACTGAAAGCTTGGTTCTGGAATCCTGTGGACTGGGAACATGACTGAGGTTTGATTCTGGAACCATGTGGCCTGGGAATATGACTGTGGTTTGATTTTGGAAACCATTGGCCTGTGAACATGACTGATGTTAGATTGAGGAATCCTGGGGCCTGGGAACATGACATCACTTTGGATTCTGGTACCCTGTTGCCTGGGAACATGAAATCGGTTTGATTGTGGAAACCTGTGGTCTGGGAATATGACTGAGGTTTGATGGTGGTACCCTATGGCCTGGCAACATGACTGAGGTTTGATTCTGGATCCCTGTGGCCAGGGAACATGACTGAGGCGTGATTCTGGAAAACTGTGGCCTGGAAATATGACTGAGGTTTGATTCTGGAAATCTGTGGCCTGGGAACTTGACTGAGGTTTGATGGCAGAAATCTGTGGACTGGCAACATTACTGAGGTTTGACTGTTGAACCCTGTGCTCTGGAAACATGACTGCGACCTGATACTTGAAACGCATGGCCTGGGAAATTGACATTGGTTTGATTCCGGAACCCTGTGGACTGGGAACATGACTGAGGTTTTATTCTGGAACCCTGTAGCCTGGGAATATAACTGAGGATTGTTTCTGGAACCCGGTGGCCTGGTAACATGACTGAGGCGTGATTCTGGAAAAGTGTGGCCTGGGAATATGACTGAGGTTTGATTCTGGAAATCTGTGGCCTGGGAACTTGACTGAGGTTTGATGGCAGAAATCTGTGGACTGGCAACATTACTGAGGTTTGATTGTAGAACCCTGTGCCCTGGAAACATGACTGCGACCTGATACTTGAAACCCATGGCCTGGGAATTTGACATTGGTTTGATTCTGGAACCCTGTGGCCAGGAACAAGACTGAGGCGAGATTCTGGAATTCTGTTGCCTGGGAACAAGACATCTGTTTAGATTGTGGAATACTGGGCCCTGGGAATCTGACTGAGGCTTGGTTTTGGTACCCTGTGGACTGGGAACATGACTGAGGTTTTATTCTGGAACCCTGTAGCCTGCGAAAATAACTGAGGATTGTTTCTCGAACCCTGTGGCCTGGGAACATGACATCAGTGGATTCTGGAACCCTGTGGCCTGGGAACATGAGAACGGTTTGATTCTGGAACCCTGTGGCCTGGGAACATGTCTGAGGTTTGATGGTGGAAACCTGTGGCTTGGCAACATGACTGAGGTTTGTTTCTGGAACCCTGTTCCCTGGGAACATGACTGAGGTTTGATTTGGACACCTTTGTGCTGGGAACATGACTGTGTTCTGATTGTAGAATCATGGGTCCTGCAAACATGACTGAGGTTTGATTCTGGAACCATGTGTCCTGCGAATATGACTGAGGTTTGATATTGGAAATCTTTGGCCTGGGAACTTGACTGAGGTTTGATGGCAGAAACCTGTGGACTGGCAACATGACTGAGGTTTGATTGTAGAACCCTGTGCCCTGGAAATATGACTGTGGCCTGGTAGTGGAAACCCATGGCCTAGGAGTTTGACATTGGTTTGATTCTGGAACGCTGTGGCCTGGGAACATGACTGAGGCGTGATTCTGGAAAAGTGTGGCCTGGGAATATGACTGAAGTTTGATTCTGGAAATCTGTGGCCTGGGAACTTGACTGAGGTTTGATGGCAGAAATCTGTGGACTGGCAACATGACTGAGGTTTGATTGTAGAACCCTGTACCCTGGAAACATGACTGAGACCTGATACTTGAAACCCATGGCCTGGGAACTTGACATTGGTTTGATTCTTTAACCCTGTAGCCAGGGAACATGACTGAGGCGAGATTCTGGAATCCTGTGCCCAGGAAACATGACTGTGGCTTGGTACTGGAAACCCATGGCCTAGGAATTTGACATTGGTTTGATTCTGGAACCCTGTGGCCTGGGAACATGACTGAGGCGTGATTCTGGAATCCTGCGGCCTGGGAACATGACATCTGTTTAGATTATGGAATACTGTGCCCTGGGAACCTGACTGAAAGCTTGGTTCTGGAATCCTGTGGACTGGGAACATGACTGAGGTTTGATTCTGGAACCATGTGGCCTGGGAATATGACTGTGGTTTGATTTTGGAAACCATTGGCCTGTGAACATGACTGATGTTAGATTGAGGAATCCTGGGGCCTGGGAACATGACATCACTTTGGATTCTGGTACCCTGTTGCCTGGGAACATGAAATCGGTTTGATTGTGGAAACCTGTGGTCTGGGAATATGACTGAGGTTTGATGGTGGTATCCTATGGCCTGGCAACATGACTGAGGTTTGATTCTGGATCCCTGGGGCCAGGGAACATGACTGAGGCGTGATTCTGGAAAACTGTGGCCTGGGAATATGACTGAGGTTTGACTCTGGAAATCTGTGGCCTGGGAACTTGACTGAGGTTTGATGGCAGAAATCTGTGGACTGGCAACATTACTTAGGTTTGATTGTAGAACCCTGTGCTATGGAAACATGACTGAGACCTGATACTTGAAACGCATGGCCTGGGAAATTGACATTGGTTTGATTCGGGAACCCTGTGGACTGGGAACATGACTGAGGTTTTATTCTGGAACCCTGTAGCCTGGGAATATAACTGAGGATTGTTGCTGGAACCCTGTGGCCTGGGAACATGACTGTGGCGTGATTCTGGAAAAGTGTGGCCTGGGAATATGACTGAGGTTTGATTCTGGAAATCTGTGGCCTGGGAACTTGACTGAGGTTTGATGGCAGAAATCTGTGGACTGGCAACATTACTGAGGTTTGATTGTAGAACCCTGTGCCCTGGAAACATGACTGAGACCTGATACTTGAAACCCATAGCCTGGGAACTTGACATTGGTTTGATTCTGGAACCCTGTGGCCAGGAACAAGACTGAGGCGTGATTCTGGAATGTTGTGCCCTGGGAACATGAGATCTGTTTAGATTGTGGAATTCTGGGCCCTGGGAACCTGACTGAGGCTTGGTTCTGGAACCCTGTGGACAGGGAACTTGACTGAGGTTTTATTCTGGAATCCTGTGGCCTGGGAACATGACATCAGTGGATTCTGGAACCCTGTGGCCGGGGAACATGACATCAGTGGACTCTGGAACCCTGTGGCCTGGGAACATGAGAACGGTTTGATTCTGGAACCCTGTGGCCTGGGAACATGTCTGAGGTTTGATGGTGGAAACCTGTGGCTTGGCAACATGACTGAGGTTTGTTTCTGGAACCCTGTTCCCTGGGAACATGACTGAGGTTTGATTCTGGACACCTTTGTGCTGGGAACATGACTGTGTTCTGATTGTAGAATCATGGGTCCTGCAAACATGACTGAGGTTTGATTCTGGAACCATGTGTCCTGCGAATATGACTGAGGTTTGATATTGGAAATCTTTGGCCTGGGAACTTGACTGAGGTTTGATGGCAGAAACCTGTGGACTGGCAACATGACTGAGGTTTGATTGTAGAACCCTCTGCCCTGGAAACATGACTGTGGCCTGGTAGTGGAAACCCATGGCCTAGGAGTTTGACATTGGTTTCATTCTGGAACGCTGTGGCCTGGGAACATGACTGAGGCGTGATTCTGGAAAAGTGTGGCCTGGGAATATGACTGAAGTTTGATTCTGGAAATCTGTGGCCTGGGAACTTGACTGAGGTTTGATGGCAGAAATCTGTGGACTGGCAACATGACTGAGGTTTGATTGTAGAACCCTGTACCCTGGAAACATGACTGAGACCTGATACTTGAAACCCATGGCCTGGGAACTTGACATTGGTTTGATTCTGGAACCCTGTGGCCAGGAACAAGACTGAGGCGTGATTCTGGAATGCTGTGCCCTGGGAACATGACATCTGTTTAGATTGTGGAATACTGGGCCCTGGGAACCTGACTGAGGCTTGGTTCTGGAACCCTGTGGACAGGGAACTTGACTGAGGTTTTATTCTGGAATCCTGTGGCCTGGGAACATGACATCAGTGGATTCTGGAACCCTGTGGCCGGGGAACATGTCATCAGTGGATTCTGGAACCCTGTGGCCTGGGAACATGAGAATGGTTTGATTCTGGAACCCTGTGGCTTGGGAATATGCCTGAGGTTTGATGGTGGAAACCTGTGGCCTGGCAACATGACTGAGGTTTGTTTCTGGAACCCTGTTCCCTGGGAACATGACTGAGGTTTGCTTCTGGACACCTTTCTCCTGGGAACATGACTGTGGTTTGATTGTGGAATCCTGTGGCCTGCGAACATGACTGAGGTTTGATTCTGGAACCATGTGTCCTGGGAATATGACTGAGCTTTGATTCTGGAAATCTGTGGCCTGGGAACTTGACTGAGGTTTGATGGCAGAAACCTGTGGACTGGCAACATGACTGAGGTTTGATTGTAGAACCCTGTGCCCTGGAAACATGACTGCGACCTGATACTTGAAACCCATGGCTTGGGAACTTGACATTGCTTTGATTCTTTAACCCTGTAGCCAGGGAACATGACTGAGGCGAGATTCTGGAATCCTGTGCCCAGGAAACATGACTGTGGCTTGGTACTGGAAACCCATGGCCTAGGAATTTGACATTGGTTTGATTCTGGAACCCTGTGGCCTGGGAACATGACTGAGGCGTGATTCTGGAATCCTGCGGCCTGGGAACATGACATCTGTTTAGATTATGGAATACTGTGCCCTGGGAACCTGACTGAAAGCTTGGTTCTGGAATCCTGTGGACTGGGAACATGACTGAGGTTTGATTCTGGAACCATGTGGCCTGGGAATATGACTGTGGTTTGATTTTGGAAACCATTGGCCTGTGAACATGACTGATGTTAGATTGAGGAATCCTGGGGCCTGGGAACATGACATCACTTTGGATTCTGGTACCCTGTTGCCTGGGAACATGAAATCGGTTTGATTGTGGAAACCTGTGGTCTGGGAATATGACTGAGGTTTGATGGTGGTATCCTATGGCCTGGCAACATGACTGAGGTTTGATTCTGGATCCCTGGGGCCAGGGAACATGACTGAGGCGTGATTCTGGAAAACTGTGGCCTGGGAATATGACTGAGGTTTGACTCTGGAAATCTGTGGCCTGGGAACTTGACTGAGGTTTGATGGCAGAAATCTGTGGACTGGCAACATTACTTAGGTTTGATTGTAGAACCCTGTGCTATGGAAACATGACTGAGACCTGATACTTGAAACGCATGGCCTGGGAAATTGACATTGGTTTGATTCTGGAACCCTGTGGACTGGGAACATGACTGAGGTTTTATTCAGGAACCCTGTAGCCTGGGAATATAACTGAGGATTGTTGCTGGAACCCTGTGGCCTGGGAACATGACTGAGGCGTGATTCTGGAAAACTGTGGCCTGGGAATATGACTGAGCTTTGATTCTGGAAATCTGTGGCCTGGGAACTTGACTGAGGTTTGATGGCAGAAACCTGTGGACTGGCAACATGACTGAGGTTTGATTGTAGAACCCTGTGCCCTGGAAACATGACTGCGACCTGATACTTGAAACCCATGGCTTGGGAACTTGACATTGCTTTTATTCTGGAACCCTGTGGCCAGGGAACATGACTGAGGCGAGATTCTGGAATCCTGTGCCCAGGAAACATGACTGTGGCTTGGTACTGGAAACCCATGGCCTAGGAATTTGACATTGGTTTGATTCTGGAACCCTGTGGCCTGGGAACATGACTGAGGCGTGATTCTGGAATCCTGCGGCCTGGGAACATGACATCTGTTTAGATTATGGAATACTGTGCCCTGGGAACCTGACTGAAAGCTTGGTTCTGGAATCCTGTGGACTGGGAACATGACTGAGGTTTGATTCTGGAACCATGTGGCCTGGGAATATGACTGTGGTTTGATTTTGGAAACCATTGGCCTGTGAACATGACTGATGTTAGATTGAGGAATCCTGGGGCCTGGGAACATGACATCACTTTGGATTCTGGTACCCTGTTGCCTGGGAACATGAAATCGGTTTGATTGTGGAAACCTGTGGTCTGGGAATATGACTGAGGTTTGATGGTGGTACCCTATGGCCTGGCAACATGACTGAGGTTTGATTCTGGATCCCTGTGGCCAGGGAACATGACTGAGGGGTGATTCTGGAAAACTGTGGCCTGGGAATATGACTGAGGTTTGATTCTGGAAATCTGTGGCCTGGGAACTTGACTGAGGTTTGATGGCAGAAATCTGTGGACTGGCAACATTACTGAGGTTTGACTGTTGAACCCTGTGCTCTGGAAACATGACTGTGACCTGATACTTGAAACGCATGGCCTGAGAAATTGACATTGGTTTGATTCTGGAACCCTGTGGACTGGGAACATGACTGAGGTTTTATTCTGGAACCCTGTAGCCTGGGAATATAACTGAGGATTGTTTCTGGAACCCGGTGGCCTGGTAACATGACTGAGGCGTGATTCTGGAAAAGTGTGGCCTGGGAATATGACTGAGGTTTGATTCTGGAAATCTGTGGCCTGGGAACTTGACTGAGGTTTGATGGCAGAAATCTGTGGACTGGCAACATTACTGAGGTTTGATTGTAGAACCCTGTGCCCTGGAAACATGACTGCGACCTGATACTTGAAACCCATGGCCTGGGAATTTGACATTGGTTTGATTCTGGAACCCTGTGGCCAGGAACAAGACTGAGGCGTGATTCTGGAATTCTGTTGCCTGGGAACATGACATCTGTTTAGATTGTGGAATACTGGGCCCTGGGAATCTGACTGAGGCTTGGTTCTGGAACCCTGTGGACAGGGAACTTGACTGAGGTTTTATTCTGGAATCCTGTGGCCTGGGAACATGACATCAGTGGATTCTGGAACCCTGTGGCCGGGGAACATGACATCAGTGGATTCTGGAACCCTGTGGCCTGGGAACATGAGAACGGTTTGATTCTGGAACCCTGTGGCTTGGGAATATGTCTGAGGTTTGATGGTGGAAACCTGTGGCTTGGCAACATGACTGAGGTTTGTTTCTGGAACCCTGTTCCCTGGGAACATGACTGAGGTTTGATACTGGACACCTTTGTGCTGGGAACATGACTGTGTTCTGATTGTAGAATCATGGGTCCTGCAAACATGACTGAGGTTTGATTCTGGAACCATGTGTCCTGCGAATATGACTGAGGTTTGATATTGGAAATCTTTGGCCTGGGAACTTGACTGAGGTTTGATGGCAGAAACCTGTGGACTGGCAACATGACTGAGGTTTGATTGTAGAACCCTCTGCCCTGGAAACATGACTGTGGCCTGGTAGTGGAAACCCATGGCCTAGGAGTTTGACATTGGTTTGATTCTGGAACGCTGTGGCCTGGGAACATGACTGAGGCGTGATTCTGGAAAAGTGTGGCCTGGGAATATGACTGAAGTTTGATTCTGGAAATCTGTGGCCTGGGAACTTGACTGAGGTTTGATGGCAGAAATCTGTGGACTGGCAACATGACTGAGGTTTGATTGTAGAACCCTGTACCCTGGAAACATGACTGAGACCTGATACTTGAAACCCATGGCCTGGGAACTTGACATTGGTTTGATTCTGGAACCCTGTGGCCAGGAACAAGACTGAGGCGTGATTCTGGAATGCTGTGCCCTGGGAACATGACATCTGTTTAGATTGTGGAATACTGGGCCCTGGGAACCTGACTGAGGCTTGGTTCTGGAACCCTGTGGACAGCGAACTTGACTGAGGTTTTATTCTGGAATCCTGTGGCCTGGGAACATGACATCAGTGGATTCTGGAACCCTGTGGCCGGGGAACATGTCATCAGTGGATTCTGGAACCCTGTGGCCTGGGAACATGAGAATGGTTTGATTCTGGAACCCTGTGGCTTGGGAATATGCCTGAGGTTTGATGCTGGAAACCTGTGGCCTGGCAACATGACTGAGGTTTGTTTCTGGAACCCTGTTCCCTGGGAACATGACTGAGGTTTGCTTCTGGACACCTTTCTCCTGGGAACATGACTGTGGTTTGATTGTGGAATCCTGTGGCCTGCGAACATGACTGACGTTTGATTCTGGAACCATGTGTCCTGGGAATATGACTGAGCTTTGATTCTGGAAATCTGTGGCCTGGGAACTTGACTGAGGTTTGATGGCAGAAACCTGTGGACTGGCAACATGACTGAGGTTTGATTGTAGAACCCTGTGCCCTGGAAACATGACTGCGACCTGATACTTGAAACCCATGGCTTGGGAACTTGACATTGGTTTGATTCTGGAACCCTGTGGCCAGGGAACATGACTGAGGCGAGATTCTGGAATCCTGTGCCCAGGAAACATGACTGTGGCTTGGTACTGGAAACCCATGGCCTAGGAATTTGACATTGGTTTGATTCTGGAACCCTGTGGCCTGGGAACATGACTGAGGCGTGATTCTGGAATCCTGCGTCCTGGGAACATGACATCTGTTTAGATTATGGAATACTGTGCCCTGGGAACCTGACTGAAAGCTTGGTTCTGGAATCCTGTGGACTGGGAACATGACTGAGGTTTGATTCTGGAACCATGTGGCCTGGGAATATGACTGTGGTTTGATTTTGGAAACCATTGGCCTGTGAACATGACTGATGTTAGATTGAGGAATCCTGGGGCCTGGGAACATGACATCACTTTGGATTCTGGTACCCTGTTGCCTGGGAACATGAAATCGGTTTGATTGTGGAAACCTGTGGTCTGGGAATATGACTGAGGTTTGATGGTGGTACCCTATGGCCTGGCAACATGACTGAGGTTTGATTCTGGATCCCTGTGGCCAGGGAACATGACTGAGGCGTGATTCTGGAAAACTGTGGCCTGGGAATATGACTGAGGTTTGATTCTGGAAATCTGTGGCCTGGGAACTTGACTGAGGTTTGATGGCAGAAATCTGTGGACTGGCAACATTACTGAGGTTTGATTGTTGAACCCTGTGCTCTGGAAACATGACTGCGACCTGATACTTGAAACGCATGGCCTGGGAAATTGACATTGGTTTGATTCTGGAACCCTGTGGACTGGGAACATGACTGAGGTTTTATTCTGGAACCCTGTAGCCTGGGAATATAACTGAGGATTGTTTCTGGAACCCAGTGGCCTGGTAACATGACTGAGGCGTGATTCTGGAAAAGTGTGGCCTGGGAATATGACTGAGGTTTGATTCTGGAAATCTGTGGCCTGGGAACTTGACTGAGGTTTGATGGCAGAAATCTGTGGACTGGCAACATTACTGAGGTTTGATTGTAGAACCCTGTGCCCTGGAAACATGACTGCGACCTGATACTTGAAACCCATGGCCTGGGAATTTGACATTGGTTTGATTCTGGAACCCTGTGGCCAGGAACAAGACTGAGGCGAGATTCTGGAATTCTGTTGCCTGGGAACAAGACATCTGTTTAGATTGTGGAATACTGGGCCCTGGGAATCTGACTGAGGCTTGGTTTTGGTACCCTGTGGACTGGGAACATGACTGAGGTTTTATTCTGGAACCCTGTAGCCTGCGAAAATAACTGAGGATTGTTTCTCGAACCCTGTGGCCTGGGAACATGACATCAGTGGATTCTGGAACCCTGTGGCCTGGGAACATGAGAACGGTTTGATTCTGGAACCCTGTGGCCTGGGAACATGTCTGAGGTTTGATGGTGGAAACCTGTGGCTTGGCAACATGACTGAGGTTTGTTTCTGGAACCCTGTTCCCTGGGAACATGACTGAGGTTTGATTTGGACACCTTTGTGCTGGGAACATGACTGTGTTCTGATTGTAGAATCATGGGTCCTGCAAACATGACTGAGGTTTGATTCTGGAACCATGTGTCCTGCGAATATGACTGAGGTTTGATATTGGAAATCTTTGGCCTGGGAACTTGACTGAGGTTTGATGGCAGAAACCTGTGGACTGGCAACATGACTGAGGTTTGATTGTAGAACCCTGTGCCCTGGAAATATGACTGTGGCCTGGTAGTGGAAACCCATGGCCTAGGAGTTTGACATTGGTTTGATTCTGGAACGCTGTGGCCTGGGAACATGACTGAGGCGTGATTCTGGAAAAGTGTGGCCTGGGAATATGACTGAAGTTTGATTCTGGAAATCTGTGGCCTGGGAACTTGACTGAGGTTTGATGGCAGAAATCTGTGGACTGGCAACATGACTGAGGTTTGATTGTAGAACCCTGTACCCTGGAAACATGACTGAGACCTGATACTTGAAACCCATGGCCTGGGAACTTGACATTGGTTTGATTCTTTAACCCTGTAGCCAGGGAACATGACTGAGGCGAGATTCTGGAATCCTGTGCCCAGGAAACATGACTGTGGCTTGGTACTGGAAACCCATGGCCTAGGAATTTGACATTGGTTTGATTCTGGAACCCTGTGGCCTGGGAACATGACTGAGGCGTGATTCTGGAATCCTGCGGCCTGGGAACATGACATCTGTTTAAATTATGGAATACTGTGCCCTGGGAACCTGACTGAAAGCTTGGTTCTGGAATCCTGTGGACTGGGAACATGACTGAGGTTTGATTCTGGAACCATGTGGCCTGGGAATATGACTGTGGTTTGATTTTGGAAACCATTGGCCTGTGAACATGACTGATGTTAGATTGAGGAATCCTGGGGCCTGGGAACATGACATCACTTTGGATTCTGGTACCCTGTTGCCTGGGAACATGAAATCGGTTTGATTGTGGAAACCTGTGGTCTGGGAATATGACTGAGGTTTGATGGTGGTATCCTATGGCCTGGCAACATGACTGAGGTTTGATTCTGGATCCCTGGGGCCAGGGAACATGACTGAGGCGTGATTCTGGAAAACTGTGGCCTGGGAATATGACTGAGGTTTGACTCTGGAAATCTGTGGCCTGGGAACTTGACTGAGGTTTGATGGCAGAAATCTGTGGACTGGCAACATTACTTAGGTTTGATTGTAGAACCCTGTGCTATGGAAACATGACTGAGACCTGATACTTGAAACGCATGGCCTGGGAAATTGACATTGGTTTGATTCGGGAACCCTGTGGACTGGGAACATGACTGAGGTTTTATTCTGGAACCCTGTAGCCTGGGAATATAACTGAGGATTGTTGCTGGAACCCTGTGGCCTGGGAACATGACTGAGGCGTGATTCTGGAAAAGTGTGGCCTGGGAATATGACTGAGGTTTGATTCTGGAAATCTGTGGCCTGGGAACTTGACTGAGGTTTGATGGCAGAAATCTGTGGACTGGCAACATTACTGAGGTTTGATTGTAGAACCCTGTGCCCTGGAAACATGACTGAGACCTGATACTTGAAACCCATGGCCTGGGAACTTGACATTGGTTTGATTCTGGAACCCTGTGGCCAGGAACAAGATTGAGGCGTGATTCTGGAATGCTGTGCCCTGGGAACATGAGATCTGTTTAGATTGTGGAATTCTGGGCCCTGGGAACCTGACTGAGGCTTGGTTCTGGAACCCTGTGGACAGGGAACTTGATTGAGGTTTTATTCTGGAATCCTGTGGCCTGGGAACATGACATCAGTGGATTCTGGAACCCTGTGGCCGGGGAACATGACATCAGTGGATTCTGGAACCCTGTGGCCTGGGAACATGAGAACGGTTTGATTCTGGAACCCTGTGGCTTGGGAATATGTCTGAGGTTTGATGGTGGAAACCTGTGGCCTGGCAACATGACTGAGGTTTGTTTCTGAAACCCTGTTCCCTGGGAACATGAGTGAGTTTTGCTTCTGGACACCTTTGTCCTGGGAACATGACTGTGGTTTGATTGTGGAACCATGGGTCCTGCAAACATGACTGAGGTTTGATTCTGGAACCATGTGTCCTGGGAATATGACTGAGCTTTGATTCTGGAAATCTGTTGCCTGGGAACTTGACTGAGGTTTGATGGCAGAAATCTGTGGACTGGCAACATGACTGAGGTTTGATTGTAGAACCCTGTGCCCTGGAAACATGACTGCGACCTGATACTTGAAACCCATGGCTTGGGAACTTGACATTGGTTTGATTCTGGAACCCTGTGGCCAGGGAACATAACTGAGGCGAGATTCTGGAATCCTGTGCCCAGGAAACATGACTGTGGCTTGGTACTGGAAACCCATGGCCTAGGAATTTGATATTGGTTTGATTCTGGAACCCTGTGGCCTGGGAACATGACTGAGGCGTGATTCTGGAATCCTGCGGCCTGGGAACATGACATCTGTTTAGATTATGGAATACTGTGCCCTGGGAACCTGACTGAAAGCTTGGTTCTGGAATCCTGTGGACTGGGAACATGACTGAGGTTTGATTCTGGAACCATGTGGCCTGGGAATATGACTGTGGTTTGATTTTGGAAACCATTGGCCTGTGAACATGACTGATGTTAGATTGAGAAATCCTGGGGCCTGGGAAGATGACATCACTTTGGATTCTGGTACCCTGTTGCCTGGGAACATGAAATCGGTTTGATTGTGGAAACCTGTGGTCTGGGAATATGACTGAGGTTTGATGGTGGTACCGTATGGCCTGGCAACATGACTGAGGTTTGATTCTGGATCCCTGTGGCCAGGGAACATGACTGAGGCGTGATTCTGGAAAACTGTGGCCTGGGAATATGACTGAGGTTTGATTCTGGAAATCTGTGGCCTGGGAACTTGACTGAGGTTTGATGGCAGAAATCTGTGGACTGGCAACATTACTGAGGTTTAACTGTTGAACCCTGTGCTCTGGAAACATGACTGCGACCTGATACTTGAAACGCATGGCCTGGGAAATTGACATTGGTTTGATTCTGGAACCCTGTGGACCGGGAACATGACTGAGGTTTTATTCTGGAACCCTGTAGCCTGGGAATATAACTGAGGATTGTTTCTGGAACCCGGTGGCCTGGTAACATGACTGAGGCGTGATTCTGGAAAAGTGTGGCCTGGGAATATGACTGAGGTTTGATTCTGGAAATCTGTGGCCTGGGAACTTGACTGAGGTTTGATGGCAGAAATCTGTGGACTGGCAACATTACTGAGGTTTGATTGTAGAACCCTGTGCCCTGGAAACATGACTGCGACCTGATACTTGAAACCCATGGCCTGGGAATTTGACATTGGTTTGATTCTGGAACCCTGTGGCCAGGAACAAGACTGAGGCGTGATTCTGGAATCCTGTTGCCTGGGAACATGACATCTGTTTAGATTGTGGAATACTGGGCCCTGGGAATCTGACTGAGGCTTGGTTCTGGTACCCTGTGGACTGGGAACATGACTGAGGTTTTATTCTGGAACCCTGTAGCCTGCGAAAATAACTGAGGATTGTTTCTCGAACCCTGTGGCCTGGGAACATGACATCAGTGGTTTCTGGAACCCTGAGGCCTGGGAACATGAGAACGGTTTGATTCTGGAACCCTGTGGCCTGGGAACATGTCTGAGGTTTGATGGTGGAAACCTGTGGCTTGGCAACATGACTGAGGTTTGTTTCTGGAACCCTGTTCCCTGGGAACATGACTGAGGTTTGATTCTGGACACCTTTGTGCTGGGAACATGACTGTGTTCTGATTGTAGAATCATGGGTCTTGCAAACATGACTGAGGTTTGATTCTGGAACCATGTGTCCTGCGAATATGACTGAGGTTTGATATTGGAAATCTTTGGCCTGGGAACTTGACTGAGGTTTGATGGCAGAAACCTGTGGACTGGCAACATGACTGAGGTTTGATTGTAGAACCCTGTGCCCTGGAAACATGACTGTGGCCTGGTAGTGGAAACCCATGGCCTAGGAGTTTGACATATGTTTGATTCTGGAACGCTGTGGCCTGGGAACATGACTGAGGCGTGATTCTGGAAAAGTGTGGCCTGGGAATATGACTGAAGTTTGATTCTGGAAATCTGTGGCCTGGGAACTTGACTGAGGTTTGATGGCAGAAATCTGTGGACTGGCAACATGACTGAGGTTTGATTGTAGAACCCTGTACCCTGGAAACATGACTGAGACCTGATACTTGAAACCCATGGCCTGGGAACTTGACATTGGTTTGATTCTGGAACCCTGTGGCCAGGAACAAGACTGAGGCGTGATTCTGGAATGCTGTGCCCTGGGAACATGACATCTGTTTAGATTGTGGAATACTGGGCCCTGGGAACCTGACTGAGGCTTGGTTCTGGAACCCTGTGGACAGGGAACTTGACTGAGGTTTTATTCTGGAATCCTGTGGCCTGGGAACATGACATCAGTGGATTCTGGAACCCTGTGGCCGGGGAACATGTCATCAGTGGATTCTGGAACCCTGTGGCCTGGGAACATGAGAACGGTTTGATTCTGGAACCCTGTGGCTTGGGAATATGACTGAGGTTTGATGGTGGAAACCTGTGGCCTGGCAACATGACTGAGGTTTGTTTCTGGAACCCTGTTCCCTGGGAACATGACTGAGGTTTGCTTCTGGACACCTTTCTCCTGGGAACATGACTGTGGTTTGATTGTGGAATCCTGTGGCCTGCGAACATGACTGAGGTTTGATTCTGGAACCATGTGTCCTGCGAATATGACTGAGGTTTGATATTGGAAATCTTTGGCCTGGGAACTTGACTGAGGTTTGATGGCAGAAACCTGTGGACTGGCAACATGACTGAGGTTTGATTGTAGAACCCTGTGCCCTGGAAACATGACTGTGGCCTGGTAGTGGAAACCCATGGCCTAGGAGTTTGACATTGGTTTGATTCGGGAACGCTGTGGCCTGGAAACATGACTGAGGCGTGATTCTGGAAAAGTGTGGCCTGGGAATATGACTGAAGTTTGATTCTGGAAATCTGTGGCCTGGGAACTTGACTGAGGTTTGATGGCAGAAATCTGTGGACTGGCAATATGACTGAGGTTTGATTGTAGAACCCTGTACCCTGGAAACATGACTGAGACCTGATACTTGAAACCCATTGCCTGGGAACTTGACATTGGTTTGATTCTGGAACCCTGTGGCCAGGAACAAGACTGAGGCGTGATTCTGGAATGCAGTGCCCTGGGAACATGAGATATGTTTAGATTGTGGAATTCTGGGCCCTGGGAACCTGACTGAGGCTTGGTTCTGGAACCCTGTGGACAGGGAACTTGATTGAGGTTTTATTCTGGAATCCTGTGGCCTGGGAACATGACATCAGTGGATTCTGGAACCCTCTGGCCGAGGAACATGTCATCAGTGGATTCTGGAACCCTGTGGCATGGGAACATGAGAACGGTTTGATTCTGGAACCCTGTGGCTTGGGAATATGTCTGAGGTTTGATGGTGGAAACCTGTGGCCTGGCAACATGACTGAGGTTTGTTTCTGGAACCCTGTTCCCTGGGAACATGACTGAGGTTTGCTTCTGGACACCTTTCTCCTGGGAACATGACTGTGGTTTGATTGTGGAATCCTGTGGCCTGCGAACATGACTGAGGTTTGATTCTGGAACCATGTGTCATGGGAATATGACTGAGCTTTGATTCTGGAAATCTGTGGCCTGGGAACTTGACTGAGGTTTGATGGCAGAAACCTGTGGACTGGCAACATGACTGAGGTTTGATTGTAGAACCCTGTACCCTGGAAACATGACTGCGACCTGATACTTGAAACCCATGGCTTGGGAACTTGACTTTGGTTTGATTCTGGAACCCTGTGGCCAGGGAACATGACTGAGGCGAGATTCTGGAATCCTGTGCCCAGGAAACATGACTGTGGTTTGGTACTGGAAACCCATGGCCTAGGAATTTGACATTGGTTTGATTCTGGAACCCTGTGGCCTGGGAACATGACTGAGGCGTGATTCTGGAATCCTGCGGCCTGGGAACATGACATCTGTTTAGATTATGGAATACTGTGCCCTGGGAACCTGACTGAAAGTTTGGTTCTGGAATCCTGTGGACTGGGAACATGACTGAGGTTTGATTCTGGAACCATGTGGCCTGGGAATATGACTGTGGTTTGATTTTGGAAACCATTGGCCTGTGAACATGACTGATGTTAGATTGAGGAATCCTGGGGCCTGGGAACATGACATCACTTTGGATTCTGATACCCTGTTGCCTGGGAACATGAAATCGGTTTGATTGTGGAAACCTGTGGTCTGGGAATATGACTGAGGTTTGATGGTGGTATCCTATGGCCTGGCAACATGACTGAGGTTTGATTCTGGATCCCTGTGGCCAGGGAACATGACTGAGGCGTGATTCTGGAAAACTGTGGCCTGGGAATATGACTGAGGTTTGACTCTGGAAATCTGTGGCCTGGGAACTTGACTGAGGTTTGATGGCAGAAATCTGTGGACTGGCAACATTACTTAGGTTTGATTGTAGAACCCTGTGCTATGGAAACATGACTGAGACCTGATACTTGAAACGCATGGCCTGGGAAATTGACATTGGTTTGATTCTGGAACCCTGTGGACTGGGAACATGACTGAGGTTTTATTCTGGAACCCTGTAGCCTGGGAATATAACTGAGGATTGTTGCTGGAACCCTGTGGCCTGGGAACATGACTGAGGCGTGATTCTGGAAAAGTGTGGCCTGGGAATATGACTGAGGTTTGATTCTGGAAATCTGTGGCCTGGGAACTTGACTGAGGTTTGATGGCAGAAATCTGTGGACTGGCAACATTACTGAGGTTTGATTGTAGAACCCTGTGCCCTGGAAACATGACTGAGACCTGATACTTGAAACCCATGGCCTGGGAACTTGACATTGGTTTGATTCTGGAACCCTGTGGCCAGGAACAAGATTGAGGCGTGATTCTGGAATGCTGTGCCCTGGGAACATGAGATCTGTTTAGATTGTGGAATTCTGGACCCTGGGAACCTGACTGAGGCTTGGTTCTGGAACCCTGTGGACAGGGAACTTGATTGAGGTTTTATTCTGGAATCCTGTGGCCTGGGAACATGACATCAGTGGATTCTGGAACCCTGTGGCCGGGGAACATGACATCAGTGGATTCTGGAACCCTGTGGCCTGGGAACATGAGAACGGTTTGATTCTGGAACCCTGTGGCTTGGGAATATGTCTGAGGTTTGATGGTGGAAACCTGTGGCCTGGCAACATGACTGAGGTTTGTTTCTGAAACCCTGTTCCCTGGGAACATGAGTGAGTTTTGCTTCTGGACACCTTTGTCCTGGGAACATGACTGTGGTTTGATTGTGGAACCATGGGTCCTGCAAACATGACTGAGGTTTGATTCTGGAACCATGTGTCCTGGGAATATGACTGAGCTTTGATTCTGGAAATCTGTTGCCTGGGAACTTGACTGAGGTTTGATGGCAGAAATCGGTGGACTGGCAACATGACTGAGGTTTGATTGTAGAACCCTGTGCCCTGGAAACATGACTGCGACCTGATACTTGAAACCCATGGCTTGGGAACTTGACATTGGTTTGATTCTGGAACCCTGTGGCCAGGGAACATAACTGAGGCGAGATTCTGGAATCCTGTGCCCAGGAAACATGACTGTGGCTTGGTACTGGAAACCCATGGCCTAGGAATTTGATATTGGTTTGATTCTGGAACCCTGTGGCCTGGGAACATGACTGAGGCGTGATTCTGGAATCCTGCGGCCTGGGAACATGACATCTGTTTAGATTATGGAATACTGTGCCCTGGGAACCTGACTGAAAGCTTGGTTCTGGAATCCTGTGGACTGGGAACATGACTGAGGTTTGATTCTGGAACCATGTGGCCTGGGAATATGACTGTGGTTTGATTTTGGAAACCATTGGCCTGTGAACATGACTGATGTTAGATTGAGAAATCCTGGGGCCTGGGAAGATGACATCACTTTGGATTCTGGTACCCTGTTGCCTGGGAACATGAAATCGGTTTGATTGTGGAAACCTGTGGTCTGGGAATATGACTGAGGTTTGATGGTGGTACCGTATGGCCTGGCAACATGACTGAGGTTTGATTCTGGATCCCTGTGGCCAGGGAACATGACTGAGGCGTGATTCTGGAAAACTGTGGCCTGGGAATATGACTGAGGTTTGATTCTGGAAATCTGTGGCCTGGGAACTTGACTGAGGTTTGATGGCAGAAATCTGTGGACTGGCAACATTACTGAGGTTTAACTGTTGAACCCTGTGCTCTGGAAACATGACTGCGACCTGATACTTGAAACGCATGGCCTGGGAAATTGACATTGGTTTGATTCTGGAACCCTGTGGACCGGGAACATGACTGAGGTTTTATTCTGGAACCCTGTAGCCTGGGAATATAACTGAGGATTGTTTCTGGAACCCGGTGGCCTGGTAACATGACTGAGGCGTGATTCTGGAAAAGTGTGGCCTGGGAATATGACTGAGGTTTGATTCTGGAAATCTGTGGCCTGGGAACTTGACTGAGGTTTGATGGCAGAAATCTGTGGACTGGCAACATTACTGAGGTTTGATTGTAGAACCCTGTGCCCTGGAAACATGACTGCGACCTGATACTTGAAACCCATGGCCTGGGAATTTGACATTGGTTTGATTCTGGAACCCTGTGGCCAGGAACAAGACTGAGGCGTGATTCTGGAATCCTGTTGCCTGGGAACATGACATCTGTTTAGATTGTGGAATACTGGGCCCTGGGAATCTGACTGAGGCTTGGTTCTGGTACCCTGTGGACTGGGAACATGACTGAGGTTTTATTCTGGAACCCTGTAGCCTGCGAAAATAACTGAGGATTGTTTCTCGAACCCTGTGGCCTGGGAACATGACATCAGTGGTTTCTGGAACCCTGAGGCCTGGGAACATGAGAACGGTTTGATTCTGGAACCCTGTGGCCTGGGAACATGTCTGAGGTTTGATGGTGGAAACCTGTGGCTTGGCAACATGACTGAGGTTTGTTTCTGGAACCCTGTTCCCTGGGAACATGACTGAGGTTTGATTCTGGACACCTTTGTGCTGGGAACATGACTGTGTTCTGATTGTAGAATCATGGGTCTTGCAAACATGACTGAGGTTTGATTCTGGAACCATGTGTCCTGCGAATATGACTGAGGTTTGATATTGGAAATCTTTGGCCTGGGAACTTGACTGAGGTTTGATGGCAGAAACCTGTGGACTGGCAACATGACTGAGGTTTGATTGTAGAACCCTGTGCCCTGGAAACATGACTGTGGCCTGGTAGTGGAAACCCATGGCCTAGGAGTTTGACATATGTTTGATTCTGGAACGCTGTGGCCTGGGAACATGACTGAGGCGTGATTCTGGAAAAGTGTGGCCTGGGAATATGACTGAAGTTTGATTCTGGAAATCTGTGGCCTGGGAACTTGACTGAGGTTTGATGGCAGAAATCTGTGGACTGGCAACATGACTGAGGTTTGATTGTAGAACCCTGTACCCTGGAAACATGACTGAGACCTGATACTTGAAACCCATGGCCTGGGAACTTGACATTGGTTTGATTCTGGAACCCTGTGGCCAGGAACAAGACTGAGGCGTGATTCTGGAATGCTGTGCCCTGGGAACATGACATCTGTTTAGATTGTGGAATACTGGGCCCTGGGAACCTGACTGAGGCTTGGTTCTGGAACCCTGTGGACAGGGAACTTGACTGAGGTTTTATTCTGGAATCCTGTGGCCTGGGAACATGACATCAGTGGATTCTGGAACCCTGTGGCCGGGGAACATGTCATCAGTGGATTCTGGAACCCTGTGGCCTGGGAACATGAGAACGGTTTGATTCTGGAACCCTGTGGCTTGGGAATATGACTGAGGTTTGATGGTGGAAACCTGTGGCCTGGCAACATGACTGAGGTTTGTTTCTGGAACCCTGTTCCCTGGGAACATGACTGAGGTTTGCTTCTGGACACCTTTCTCCTGGGAACATGACTGTGGTTTGATTGTGGAATCCTGTGGCCTGCGAACATGACTGAGGTTTGATTCTGGAACCATGTGTCCTGGGAATATGACTGAGCTTTGATTCTGGAAATCTGTGGCCTGGGAACTTGACTGAGGTTTGATGGCAGAAACCTGTGGACTGGCAACATGACTGAGGTTTGATTGTAGAACCCTGTGCCCTGGAAACATGACTGCGACCTGATACTTGAAACCCATGGCTTGGGAACTTGACATTGGTTTGATTCTGGAACCCTGTGGCCAGGGAACATGACTGAGGCGAGATTCTGGAATCCTGTGCCCAGGAAACATGACTGTGGCTTGGTACTGGAAACCCATGGCCTAGGAATTTGACATTGGTTTGATTCTGGAACCCTGTGGCCTGGGAACATGACTGAGGCGTGATTCTGGAATCCTGCGGCCTGGGAACATGACATCTGTTTAGATTGTGGAATACTGTGCCCTGGGAATCTGACTGAGGCTTGGTTCTGGAACCCTGTGGACTGGGAACATGACTGACGTTTTATTCTGGAACCCTGTAGCCTGCGAACATAACTGAGGATTGATTCTGGAACCCTGTGTCCGGGGAACATGACTTCAGTGGATTCTGGAACCCTGTGGCCCGGGAACATGAGAATGGTTTGATTCTGGAACCCTGGGCCTTGGGAATATGTCTGAGGTTTGATGGTGGAAACCTGTGGCTTGGCAACATGACTGAGGTTTGTTTCTGGAACCCTGTTCCCTGGGAACATGACTGAGGTTTGATTCTGGACACCTTTCTCCTGGGAACATGACTGAGGTTTGATTCTGGAACCATGTGGCCTGGGAATATGACTGTGGTTTGATTTTGGAAACCATTGGCCTGTGAACATGACTGATGTTAGATTGAGGAATCCTGGGGCCTGGGAACATGACATCACTTTGGATTCTGGTACCCTGTTGCCTGGGAACATGAAATCGGTTTGATTGTGGAAACCTGTGGTCTGGGAATATGACTGAGGTTTGATGGTGGTATCCTATGGCCTGGCAACATGACTGAGGTTTGATTCTGGATCCCTGTGGCCAGGGAACATGACTGAGGCGTGATTCTGGAAAACTGTGGCCTGGGAATATGACTGAGGTTTGACTCTGGAAATCTGTGGCCTGGGAACTTGACTGAGGTTTGATGGCAGAAATCTGTGGACTGGCAACATTACTTAGGTTTGATTGTAGAACCCTGTGCTATGGAAACATGACTGAGACCTGATACTTGAAACGCATGGCCTGGGAAATTGACATTGGTTTGATTCTGGAACCCTGTGGACTGGGAACATGACTGAGGTTTTATTCTGGAACCCTGTAGCCTGGGAATATAACTGAGGATTGTTGCTGGAACCCTGTGGCCTGGGAACATGACTGAGGCGTGATTCTGGAAAAGTGTGGCCTGGGAATATGACTGAGGTTTGATTCTGGAAATCTGTGGCCTGGGAACTTGACTGAGGTTTGATGGCAGAAATCTGTGGACTGGCAACATTACTGAGGTTTGATTGTAGAACCCTGTGCCCTGGAAACATGACTGAGACCTGATACTTGAAACCCATGGCCTGGGAACTTGACATTGGTTTGATTCTGGAACCCTGTGGACAGGAACAAGATTGAGGCGTGATTCTGGAATGCTGTGCCCTGGGAACATGAGATCTGTTTAGATTGTGGAATTCTGGGCCCTGGGAACCTGACTGAGGCTTGGTTCTGGAACCCTGTGGACAGGGAACTTGACTGAGGTTTTATTCTGGAATCCTGTGGCCTGGGAACATGACATCAGTGGATTCTGGAACCCTGTGGCCGGGGAACATGACATCAGTGGATTCTGGAACCCTGTGGCCTGGGAACATGAGAACGGTTTGATTCTGGAACCCTGTGGCTTGGGAATATGTCTGAGGTTTGATGGTGGAAACCTGTGGCTTGGCAACATGACTGAGGTTTGTTTCTGGAACCCTGTTCCCTGGGAACATGACTGAGGTTTGATTCTGGACACCTTTGTGCTGGGAACATGACTGTGTTCTGATTGTAGAATCATGGGTCCTGCAAACATGACTGAGGTTTGATTCTGGAACCATGTGTCCTGCGAATATGACTGAGGTTTGATATTGGAAATCTTTGGCCTGGGAACTTGACTGAGGTTTGATGGCAGAAACCTGTGGACTGGCAACATGACTGAGGTTTGATTGTAGAACCCTGTGCCCTGGAAACATGACTGTGGCCTGGTAGTGGAAACCCATGGCCTAGGAGTTTGACATTGGTTTGATTCTGGAACGCTGTGGTCTGGGAACATGACTGAGGCGTGATTCTGGAAAAGTGTGGCCTGGGAATATGACTGAAGTTTGATTCTGGAAATCTGTGGCCTGGGAACTTGACTGAGGTTTGATGGCAGAAATCTGTGGACTGGCAACATGACTGAGGTTTGATTGTAGAACCCTGTACCCTGGAAACATGACTGAGACCTGATACTTGAAACCCATGGCCTGGGAACTTGACATTGGTTTGATTCGGGAACCCTGTGGCCAGGAACAAGACTGAGGCGTGATTCTGGAATGCTGTGCCCTGGGAACATGACATCTGTTTAGATTGTGGAATACTGGGCCCTGGGAACCTGACTGAGGCTTGGTTCTGGAACCCTGTGGACAGGGAACTTGACTGAGGTTTTATTCTGGAATCCTGTGGCCTGGGAACATGACATCAGTGGATTCTGGAACCCTGTGGCCGGGGAACATGTCATCAGTGGATTCTGGAACCCTGTGGCCTGGGAACATGAGAATGGTTTGATTCTGGAACCCTGTGGCTTGGGAATATGCCTGAGGTTTGATGCTGGAAACCTGTGGCCTGGCAACATGACTGAGGTTTGTTTCTGGAACCCTGTTCCCTGGGAACATGACTGAGGTTTGCTTCTGGACACCTTTCTCCTGGGAACATGACTGTGGTTTGATTGTGGAATCCTGTGGTCTGCGAACATGACTGAGGTTTGATTCTGGAACCATGTGTCATGGGAATATGACTGAGCTTTGATTCTGGAAATCTGTGGCCTGGGAACTTGACTGAGGTTTGATGGCAGAAGCCTGTGGACTGGCAACATGACTGAGGTTTGATTGTAGAACCCTGTGCCCTGGAAACATGACTGCGACCTGATACTTGAAACCCATGGCTTGGGAACTTGACATTGCTTTGATTCTGGAACCCTGTGGCCAGGGAACATGACTGAGGCGAGATTCTGGAATCCTGTGCCCAGGAAACATGACTGTGGCTTGGTACTGGAAACCCATGACCTAGGAATTTGACATTGGTTTGATTCTGGAACCCTGTGGCCTGGGAACATGACTGAGGCGTGATTCTGGAATCCTGCGGCCTGGGAACATGACATCTGTTTAGATTATGGAATACTGTGCCCTGGGAACCTGACTGAAAGCTTGGTTCTGGAATCCTGTGGACTGGGAACATGACTGAGGTTTGATTCTGGAACCATGTGGCCTGGGAATATGACTGTGGTTTGATTTTGGAAACCATTGGCCTGTGAACATGACTGATGTTAGATTGAGGAATCCTGGGGCCTGGGAACATGACATCACTTTGGATTCTGGTACCCTGTTGCCTGGGAACATGAAATCGGTTTGATTGTGGAAACCTGTGGTCTGGGAATATGACTGAGGTTTGATGGTGGTATCCTATGGCCTGGCAACATGACTGAGGTTTGATTCTGGATCCCTGTGGCCAGGGAACATGACTGAGGCGTGATTCTGGAAAACTGTGGCCTGGGAATATGACTGAGGTTTGATTCTGGAAATCTGTGGCCTGGGAACTTGACTGAGGTTTGATGGCAGAAATCTGTGGACTGGCAACATTACTGAGGTTTGATTGTTGAACCCTGTGCTCTGGAAACATGACTGCGACCTGATACTTGAAACGCATGGCCTGGGAAATTGACATTGGTTTGATTCTGGAACCCTGTGGACTGGGAACATGACTGAGGTTTTATTCTGGAACCCTGTAGCCTGGGAATATAACTGAGGATTGTTTCTGGAACCCGGTGGCCTGGTAACATGACTGAGGCGTGATTCTGGAAAAGTGTGGCCTGGGAATATGACTGAGGTTTGATTCTGGAAATCTGTGGCCTGGGAACTTGACTGAGGTTTGATGGCAGAAATCTGTGGACTGGCAACATTACTGAGGTTTGATTGTAGAACCCTGTGCCCTGGAAACATGACTGCGACCTGATACTTGAAACCCATGGCCTGGGAATTTGACATTGGTTTGATTCTGGAACCCTGTGGCCAGGAACAAGACTGAGGCGTGATTCTGGAATCCTGTTGCCTGGGAACATGACATCTGTTTAGATTGTGGAATACTGGGCCCTGGGAATCTGACTGAGGCTTGGTTTTGGTACCCTGTGGACTGGGAACATGACTGAGGTTTTATTCTGGAACCCTGTAGCCTGCGAAAATAACTGAGGATTGTTTCTCGAACCCTGTGGCCTGGGAACATGACATCAGTGGTTTCTGGAACCCTGTGGCCTGGGAACATGAGAACGGTTTGATTCTGGAACCCTGTGGCCTGGGAACATGTCTGAGGTTTGATGGTGGAAACCTGTGGCTTGGCAACATGACTGAGGTTTGTTTCTGGAACCCTGTTCCCTGGGAACATGACTGAGGTTTGATTCTGGACACCTTTGTGCTGGGAACATGACTGTGTTCTGATTGTAGAATCATGGGTCCTGCAAACATGACTGAGGTTTGATTCTGGAACCATGTGTCCTGCGAATATGACTGAGGTTTGATATTGGAAATCTTTGGCCTGGGAACTTGACTGAGGTTTGATGGCAGAAACCTGTGGACTGGCAACATGACTGAGGTTTGATTGTAGAACCCTGTGCCCTGGAAACATGACTGTGGCCTGGTAGTGGAAACCCATGGCCTAGGAGTTTGACATTGGTTTGATTCGGGAACGCTGTGGCCTGGAAACATGACTGAGGCGTGATTCTGGAAAAGTGTGGCCTGGGAATATGACTGAAGTTTGATTCTGGAAATCTGTGGCCTGGGAACTTGACTGAGGTTTGATGGCAGAAATCTGTGGACTGGCAATATGACTGAGGTTTGATTGTAGAACCCTGTACCCTGGAAACATGACTGAGACCTGATACTTGAAACCCATGGCCTGGGAACTTGACATTGGTTTGATTCTGGAACCCTGTGGCCAGGAACAAGACTGAGGCGTGATTCTGGAATGCAGTGCCCTGGGAACATGAGATATGTTTAGATTGTGGAATTCTGGGCCCTGGGAACCTGACTGAGGCTTGGTTCTGGAACCCTGTGGACAGGGAACTTGATTGAGGTTTTATTCTGGAATCCTGTGGCCTGGGAACATGACATCAGTGGATTCTGGAACCCTCTGGCCGAGGAACATGTCATCAGTGGATTCTGGAACCCTGTGGCATGGGAACATGAGAACGGTTTGATTCTGGAACCCTGTGGCTTGGGAATATGTCTGAGGTTTGATGGTGGAAACCTGTGGCCTGGCAACATGACTGAGGTTTGTTTCTGGAACCCTGTTCCCTGGGAACATGACTGAGGTTTGCTTCTGGACACCTTTCTCCTGGGAACATGACTGTGGTTTGATTGTGGAATCCTGTGGCCTGCGAACATGACTGAGGTTTGATTCTGGAACCATGTGTCCTGGGAATATGACTGAGCTTTGATTCTGGAAATCTGTGGCCTGGGAACTTGACTGAGGTTTGATGGCAGAAACCTGTGGACTGGCAACATGACTGAGGTTTGATTGTAGAACCCTGTGCCCTGGAAACATGACTGCGACCTGATACTTGAAACCCATGGCTTGGGAACTTGACATTGGTTTGATTCTGGAACCCTGTGGCCAGGGAACATGACTGAGGCGAGATTCTGGAATCCTGTGCCCAGGAAACATGACTGTGGCTTGGTACTGGAAACCCATGGCCTAGGAATTTGACATTGGTTTGATTCTGGAACCCTGTGGCCTGGGAACATGACTGAGGCGTGATTCTGGAATCCTGCGGCCTGGGAACATGACATCTGTTTAGATTATGGAATACTGTGCCCTGGGAACCTGACTGAAAGCTTGGTTCTGGAATCCTGTGGACTGGGAACATGACTGAGGTTTGATTCTGGAACCATGTGGCCTGGGAATATGACTGTGGTTTGATTTTGGAAACCATTGGCCTGTGAACATGACTGATGTTAGATTGAGGAATCCTGGGGCCTGGGAACATGACATCACTTTGGATTCTGGTACCCTGTTGCCTGGGAACATGAAATCGGTTTGATTGTGGAAACCTGTGGTCTGGGAATATGACTGAGGTTTGATGGTGGTATCCTATGGCCTGGCAACATGACTGAGGTTTGATTCTGGATCCCTGTGGCCAGGGAACATGACTGAGGCGTGATTCTGGAAAACTGTGGCCTGGGAATATGACTGAGGTTTGACTCTGGAAATCTGTGGCCTGGGAACTTGACTGAGGTTTGATGGCAGAAATCTGTGGACTGGCAACATTACTTAGGTTTGATTGTAGAACCCTGTGCTATGGAAACATGACTGAGACCTGATACTTGAAACGCATGGCCTGGGAAATTGACATTGGTTTGATTCTGGAACCCTGTGGACTGGGAACATGACTGAGGTTTTATTCTGGAACCCTGTAGCCTGGGAATATAACTGAGGATTGTTGCTGGAACCCTGTGGCCTGGGAACTTGACTGAGGCGTGATTCTGGAAAAGTGTGGCCTGGGAATATGACTGAGGTTTGATTCTGGAAATCTGTGGCCTGGGAACTTGACTGAGGTTTGATGGCAGAAATCTGTGGACTGGCAACATTACTGAGGTTTGATTGTAGAACCCTGTGCCCTGGAAACATGACTGAGACCTGATACTTGAAACCCATGGCCTGGGAACTTGACATTGGTTTGATTCTGGAACCCTGTGGACAGGAACAAGATTGAGGCGTGATTCTGGAATGCTGTGCCCTGGGAACATGAGATCTGTTTAGATTGTGGAATTCTGGGCCCTGGGAACCTGACTGAGGCTTGGTTCTGGAATCCTGTGGACAGGGAACTTGACTGAGGTTTTATTCTGGAATCCTGTGGCCTGGGAACATGACATCAGTGGATTCTGGAACCCTGTGGCCGGGGAACATGACATCAGTGGATTCTGGAACCCTGTGGCCTGGGAACATGAGAACGGTTTGATTCTGGAACCCTGTGGCTTGGGAATATGTCTGAGGTTTGATGGTGGAAACCTGTGGCCTGGCAACATGACTGAGTTTTGTTTCTGAAACCCTGTTCCCTGGGAACATGAGTGAGTTTTGCTTCTGGAAACCTTTGTCCTGGGAACATGACTGTGGTTTGATTGTGGAACCATGGGTCCTGCAAACATGACTGAGGTTTGATTCTGGAACCATGTGTCCTGGGAATATGACTGAGCTTTGATTCTGGAAATCTGTGGTCTGGGAACTTGACTGAGGTTTGATGGCAGAAATCTGTGGACTGGCAACATGACTGAGGTTTGATTGTAGAACCCTGTGCCCTGGAAACATGACTGCGACCTGATACTTGAAACCCATGGCCTGGGAACTTGACATTGGTTTGATTCTGGAACCCTGTGGCCAGGAACAAGACTGAGGCGTGATTCTGGAATGCTGTGCCCTGTGAACATGAGATCTGTTTAGATTTTGGAATTCTGGGCCCTGGGAACCTGACTGAGGCTTGGTTCTGGAACCCTGTGGACAGGGAACTTGACTGAGGTTTTATTCTGGAATCCTGTGGCCTGGGAACATGACATCAGTGGATTCTGGAACCCTGTGGCCGGGGAACATGACATCAGTGGATTCTGGAACCCTGTGGCCTGGGAACATGAGAACGGTTTGATTCTGGAACCCTGTGGCTTGGGAATATGTCTGAGGTTTGATGCTGGAAACCTGTGGCCTGGCAACATGACTGAGGTTTGTTTCTGGAACCCTGTTCCCTGGGAACATGACTGAGGTTTGCTTCTGGACACCTTTCTCCTGGGAACATGACTGTGGTTTGATTGTGGAATCCTGTGGCCTGCGAACATGACTGAGGTTTGATTCTGGAACCATGTGTCCTGGGAATATGACTGAGCTTTGATTCTGGAAATCTGTGGCCTGGGAACTTGACTGAGGTTTGATGGCAGAAACCTGTGGACTGGCAACATGACTGAGGTTTGATTGTAGAACCCTGTGCCCTGGAAACATGACTGCGACCTGATACTTGAAACCCATGGCTTGGGAACTTGACATTGCTTTGATTCTGGAACCCTGTGGCCAGGGAACATGACTGAGGCGAGATTCTGGAATCCTGTGCCCAGGAAACATGACTGTGGCTTGGTACTGGAAACCCATGGCCTAGGAATTTGACATTGGTTTGATTCTGGAACCCTGTGGCCTGGGAACATGACTGAGGCGTGATTCTGGAATCCTGCGGCCTGGGAACATGACATCTGTTTAGATTATGGAATACTGTGCCCTGGGAACCTGACTGAAAGCTTGGTTCTGGAATCCTGTGGACTGGGAACATGACTGAGGTTTGATTCTGGAACCATGTGGCCTGGGAATATGACTGTGGTTTGATTTTGGAAACCATTGGCCTGTGAACATGACTGATGTTAGATTGAGGAATCCTGGGGCCTGGGAACATGACATCACTTTGGATTCTGGTACCCTGTTGCCTGGGAACATGAAATCGGTTTGATTGTGGAAACCTGTGGTCTGGGAATATGACTGAGGTTTGATGGTGGTATCCTATGGCCTGGCAACATGACTGAGGTTTGATTCTGGATCCCTGTGGCCAGGGAACATGACTGAGGCGTGATTCTGGAAAACTGTGGCCTGGGAATATGACTGAGGTTTGATTCTGGAAATCTGTGGCCTGGGAACTTGACTGAGGTTTGATGGCAGAAATCTGTGGACTGGCAACATTACTGAGGTTTGATTGTTGAACCCTGTGCTCTGGAAACATGACTGCGACCTGATACTTGAAACGCATGGCCTGGGAAATTGACATTGGTTTGATTCTGGAACCCTGTGGACTGGGAACATGACTGAGGTTTTATTCTGGAACCCTGTAGCCTGGGAATATAACTGAGGATTGTTTCTGGAACCCGGTGGCCTGGTAACATGACTGAGGCGTGATTCTGGAAAAGTGTGGCCTGGGAATATGACTGAGGTTTGATTCTGGGAATCTGTGGCCTGGGAACTTGACTGAGCTTTGATGGCAGAAATCTGTGGACTGGCAACATTACTGAGGTTTGATTGTAGAACCCTGTGCCCTGGAAACATGACTGAGACCTGATACTTGAAACCCATGGCCTGGGAATTTGACATTGGTTTGATTCTGGAACCCTGTGGCCAGGAACAAGACTGAGGCGTGATTCTGGAATCCTGTTGCCTGGGAACATGACATCTGTTTAGATTGTGGAATACTGGGCCCTGGGAATCTGACTGAGGCTTGGTTTTGGTACCCTGTGGACTGGGAACATGACTGAGGTTTTATTCTGGAACCCTGTAGCCTGCGAAAATAACTGAGGATTGTTTCTCGAACCCTGTGGCCTGGGAACATGACATCAGTGGTTTCTGGAACCCTGTGGCCTGGGAACATGAGAACGGTTTGATTCTGGAACCCTGTGGCCTGGGAACATGTCTGAGGTTTGATGGTGGAAACCTGTGGCTTGACAACATGACTGAGGTTTGTTTCTGGAACCCTGTTCCCTGGGAACATGACTGAGGTTTGATTCTGGACACCTTTGTGCTGGGAACATGACTGTGTTCTGATTGTAGAATCATGGGTCCTGCAAACATGACTGAGGTTTGATTCTGGAACCATGTGTCCTGCGAATATGACTGAGGTTTGATATTGGAAATCTTTGGCCTGGGAACTTGACTGAGGTTTGATGGCAGAAACCTGTGGACTGGCAACATGACTGAGGTTTGATTGTAGAACCCTGTGCCCTGGAAACATGACTGTGGCCTGGTAGTGGAAACCCATGGCCTAGGAGTTTGACATTGGTTTGATTCGGGAACGCTGTGGCCTGGAAACATGACTGAGGCGTGATTCTGGAAAAGTGTGGCCTGGGAATATGACTGAAGTTTGATTCTGGAAATCTGTGGCCTGGGAACTTGACTGAGGTTTGATGGCAGAAATCTGTGGACTGGCAATATGACTGAGGTTTGATTGTAGAACCCTGTACCCTGGAAACATGACTGAGACCTGATACTTGAAACCCATGGCCTGGGAACTTGACATTGGTTTGATTCTGGAACCCTGTGGCCAGGAACAAGACTGAGGCGTGATTCTGGAATGCAGTGCCCTGGGAACATGAGATATGTTTAGATTGTGGAATTCTGGGCCCTGGGAACCTGACTGAGGCTTGGTTCTGGAACCCTGTGGACAGGGAACTTGATTGAGGTTTTATTCTGGAATCCTGTGGCCTGGGAACATGACATCAGTGGATTCTGGAACCCTCTGGCCGAGGAACATGTCATCAGTGGATTCTGGAACCCTGTGGCATGGGAACATGAGAACGGTTTGATTCTGGAACCCTGTGGCTTGGGAATATGTCTGAGGTTTGATGGTGGAAACCTGTGGCCTGGCAACATGACTGAGGTTTGTTTCTGGAACCCTGTTCCCTGGGAACATGACTGAGGTTTGCTTCTGGACACCTTTCTCCTGGGAACATGACTGTGGTTTGATTGTGGAATCCTGTGGCCTGCGAACATGACTGAGGTTTGATTCTGGAACCATGTGTCCTGGGAATATGACTGAGCTTTGATTCTGGAAATCTGTGGCCTGGGAACTTGACTGAGGTTTGATGGCAGAAACCTGTGGACTGGCAACATGACTGAGGTTTGATTGTAGAACCCTGTGCCCTGGAAACATGACTGCGACCTGATACTTGAAACCCATGGCTTGGGAACTTGACATTGGTTTGATTCTGGAACCCTGTGGCCAGGGAACATGACTGAGGCGAGATTCTGGAATCCTGTGCCCAGGAAACATGACTGTGGCTTGGTACTGGAAACCCATGGCCTAGGAATTTGACATTGGTTTGATTCTGGAACCCTGTGGCCTGGGAACATGACTGAGGCGTGATTCTGGAATCCTGCGTCCTGGGAACATGACATCTGTTTAGATTATGGAATACTGTGCCCTGGGAACCTGACTGAAAGCTTGGTTCTGGTATCCTGTGGACTGGGAACATGACTGAGGTTTGATTCTGGAACCATGTGGCCTGGGAATATGACTGTGGTTTGATTTTGGAAACCATTGGCCTGTGAACATGACTGATGTTAGATTGAGGAATCCTGGCGCCTGGGAACATGACATCACTTTGGATTCTGGTACCCTGTTGCCTGGGAACATGAAATCGGTTTGATTGTGGAAACCTGTGGTCTGGGAATATGACTGAGGTTTGATGGTGGTATCCTATGGCCTGGCAACATGACTGAGGTTTGATTCTGGATCCCTGTGGCCAGGGAACATGACTGAGGCGTGATTCTGGAAAACTGTGGCCTGGGAATATGACTGAGGTTTGACTCTGGAAATCTGTGGCCTGGGAACTTGACTGAGGTTTGATGGCAGAAATCTGTGGACTGGCAACATTACTTAGGTTTGATTGTAGAACCCTGTGCTATGGAAACATGACTGAGACCTGATACTTGAAACGCATGGCCTGGGAAATTGACATTGGTTTGATTCTGGAACCCTGTGGACTGGGAACATGACTGAGGTTTTATTCAGGAACCCTGTAGCCTGGGAATATAACTGAGGATTGTTGCTGGAACCCTGTGGCCTGGGAACATGACTGAGGCGTGATTCTGGAAAAGTGTGGCCTGGGAATATGACTGAGGTTTGATTCTGGAAATCTGTGGCCTGGGAACTTGACTGAGGTTTGATGGCAGAAATCTGTGGACTGGCAACATTACTGAGGTTTGATTGTAGAACCCTGTGCCCTGGAAACATGACTGAGACCTGATACTTGAAACCCATGGCCTGGGAACTTGACATTGGTTTGATTCTGGAACCCTGTGGACAGGAACAAGATTGAGGCGTGATTCTGGAATGCTGTGCCCTGGGAACATGAGATCTGTTTAGATTGTGGAATTCTGGGCCCTGGGAACCTGACTGAGGCTTGGTTCTGGAACCCTGTGGACAGGGAACTTGACTGAGGTTTTATTCTGGAATCCTGTGGCCTGGGAACATGACATCAGTGGATTCTGGAACCCTGTGGCCGGGGAACATGACATCAGTGGATTCTGGAACCCTGTGGCCTGGGAACATGAGAACGGTTTGATTCTGGAACCCTGTGGCTTGGGAATATGTCTGAGGTTTGATGGTGGAAACCTGTGGCTTGGCAACATGACTGAGGTTTGTTTCTGGAACCCTGTTCCCTGGGAACATGACTGAGGTTTGATTCTGGACACCTTTGTGCTGGGAACATGACTGTGTTCTGATTGTAGAATCATGGGTCCTGCAAACATGACTGAGGTTTGATTCTGGAACCATGTGTCCTGCGAATATGACTGAGGTTTGATATTGGAAATCTTTGGCCTGGGAACTTGACTGAGGTTTGATGGCAGAAACCTGTGGACTGGCAACATGACTGAGGTTTGATTGTAGAACCCTGTGCCCTGGAAACATGACTGTGGCCTGGTAGTGGAAACCCATGGCCTAGGAGTTTGACATTGGTTTGATTCTGGAACGCTGTGGTCTGGGAACATGACTGAGGCGTGATTCTTGAAAAGTGTGGCCTGGGAATATGACTGAAGTTTGATTCTGGAAATCTGTGGCCTGGGAACTTGACTGAGGTTTGATGGCAGAAATCTGTGGACTGGCAACATGACTGAGGTTTGATTGTAGAACCCTGTACCCTGGAAACATGACTGAGACCTGATACTTGAAACCCATGGCCTGGGAACTTGACATTGGTTTGATTCTGGAACCCTGTGGCCAGGAACAAGACTGAGGCGTGATTCTGGAATGCTGTGCCCTGGGAACATGACATCTGTTTAGATTGTGGAATACTGGGCCCTGGGAACCTGACTGAGGCTTGGTTCTGGAACCCTGTGGACAGGGAACTTGACTGAGGTTTTATTCTGGAATCCTGTGGCCTGGGAACATGACATCAGTGGATTCTGGAACCCTGTGGCCGGGGAACATGTCATCAGTGGATTCTGGAACCCTGTGGCCTGGGAACATGAGAATGGTTTGATTCTGGAACCCTGTGGCTTGGGAATATGCCTGAGGTTTGATGCTGGAAACCTGTGGCCTGGCAACATGACTGAGGTTTGTTTCTGGAACCCTGTTCCCTGGGAACATGACTGAGGTTTGCTTCTGGACACCTTTCTCCTGGGAACATGACTGTGGTTTGATTGTGGAATCCTGTGGCCTGCGAACATGACTGAGGTTTGATTCTGGAACCATGTGTCATGGGAATATGACTGAGCTTTGATTCTGGAAATCTGTGGCCTGGGAACTTGACTGAGGTTTGATGGCAGAAGCCTGTGGACTGGCAACATGACTGAGGTTTGATTGTAGAACCCTGTGCCCTGGAAACATGACTGCGACCTGATACTTGAAACCCATGGCTTGGGAACTTGACATTGCTTTGATTCTGGAACCCTGTGGCCAGGGAACATGACTGAGGCGAGATTCTGGAATCCTGTGCCCAGGAAACATGACTGTGGCTTGGTACTGGAAACCCATGACCTAGGAATTTGACATTGGTTTGATTCTGGAACCCTGTGGCCTGGGAACATGACTGAGGCGTGATTCTGGAATCCTGCGGCCTGGGAACATGACATCTGTTTAGATTATGGAATACTGTGCCCTGGGAACCTGACTGAAAGCTTGGTTCTGGAATCCTGTGGACTGGGAACATGACTGAGGTTTGATTCTGGAACCATGTGGCCTGGGAATATGACTGTGGTTTGATTTTGGAAACCATTGGCCTGTGAACATGACTGATGTTAGATTGAGGAATCCTGGGGCCTGGGAACATGACATCACTTTGGATTCTGGTACCCTGTTGCCTGGGAACATGAAATCGGTTTGATTGTGGAAACCTGTGGTCTGGGAATATGACTGAGGTTTGATGGTGGTATCCTATGGCCTGGCAACATGACTGAGGTTTGATTCTGGATCCCTGTGGCCAGGGAACATGACTGAGGCGTGATTCTGGAAAACTGTGGCCTGGGAATATGACTGAGGTTTGATTCTGGAAATCTGTGGCCTGGGAACTTGACTGAGGTTTGATGGCAGAAATCTGTGGACTGGCAACATTACTGAGGTTTGATTGTTGAACCCTGTGCTCTGGAAACATGACTGCGACCTGATACTTGAAACGCATGGCCTGGGAAATTGACATTGGTTTGATTCTGGAACCCTGTGGACTGGGAACATGACTGAGGTTTTATTCTGGAACCCTGTAGCCTGGGAATATAACTGAGGATTGTTTCTGGAACCCGGTGGCCTGGTAACATGACTGAGGCGTGATTCTGGAAAAGTGTGGCCTGGGAATATGACTGAGGTTTGATTCTGGAAATCTGTGGCCTGGGAACTTGACTGAGGTTTGATGGCAGAAATCTGTGGACTGGCAACATTACTGAGGTTTGATTGTAGAACCCTGTGCCCTGGAAACATGACTGCGACCTGATACTTGAAACCCATGGCCTGGGAATTTGACATTGGTTTGATTCTGGAACCCTGTGGCCAGGAACAAGACTGAGGCGTGATTCTGGAATCCTGTTGCCTGGGAACATGACATCTGTTTAGATTGTGGAATACTGGGCCCTGGGAATCTGACCGAGGCTTGGTTTTGGTACCCTGTGGACTGGGAACATGACTGAGGTTTTATTCTGGAACCCTGTAGCCTGCGAAAATAACTGAGGATTGTTTCTCGAACCCTGTGGCCTGGGAACATGACATCAGTGGTTTCTGGAACCCTGTGGCCTGGGAACATGAGAACGGTTTGATTCTGGAACCCTGTGGCCTGGGAACATGTCTGAGGTTTGATGGTGGAAACCTGTGGCTTGGCAACATGACTGAGGTTTGTTTCTGGAACCCTGTTCCCTGGGAACATGACTGAGGTTTGATTCTGGACACCTTTGTGCTGGGAACATGACTGTGTTCTGATTGTAGAATCATGGGTCCTGCAAACATGACTGAGGTTTGATTCTGGAACCATGTGTCCTGCGAATATGACTGAGGTTTGATATTGGAAATCTTTGGCCTGGGAACTTGACTGAGGTTTGATGGCAGAAACCTGTGGACTGGCAACATGACTGAGGTTTGATTGTAGAACCCTGTGCCCTGGAAACATGACTGTGGCCTGGTAGTGGAAACCCATGGCCTAGGAGTTTGACATTGGTTTGATTCGGGAACGCTGTGGCCTGGAAACATGACTGAGGCGTGATTCTGGAAAAGTGTGGCCTGGGAATATGACTGAAGTTTGATTCTGGAAATCTGTGGCCTGGGAACTTGACTGAGGTTTGATGGCAGAAATCTGTGGACTGGCAATATGACTGAGGTTTGATTGTAGAACCCTGTACCCTGGAAACATGACTGAGACCTGATACTTGAAACCCATGGCCTGGGAACTTGACATTGGTTTGATTCTGGAACCCTGTGGCCAGGAACAAGACTGAGGCGTGATTCTGGAATGCAGTGCCCTGGGAACATGAGATATGTTTAGATTGTGGAATTCTGGGCCCTGGGAACCTGACTGAGGCTTGGTTCTGGAACCCTGTGGACAGGGAACTTGATTGAGGTTTTATTCTGGAATCCTGTGGCCTGGGAACATGACATCAGTGGATTCTGGAACCCTCTGGCCGAGGAACATGTCATCAGTGGATTCTGGAACCCTGTGGCATGGGAACATGAGAACGGTTTGATTCTGGAACCCTGTGGCTTGGGAATATGTCTGAGGTTTGATGGTGGAAACCTGTGGCCTGGCAACATGACTGAGGTTTGTTTCTGGAACCCTGTTCCCTGGGAACATGACTGAGGTTTGCTTCTGGACACCTTTCTCCTGGGAACATGACTGTGGTTTGATTGTGGAATCCTGTGGCCTGCGAACATGACTGAGGTTTGATTCTGGAACCATGTGTCCTGGGAATATGACTGAGCTTTGATTCTGGAAATCTGTGGCCTGGGAACTTGACTGAGGTTTGATGGCAGAAACCTGTGGACTGGCAACATGACTGAGGTTTGATTGTAGAACCCTGTGCCCTGGAAACATGACTGCGACCTGATACTTGAAACCCATGGCTTGGGAACTTGACATTGGTTTGATTCTGGAACCCTGTGGCCAGGGAACATGACTGAGGCGAGATTCTGGAATCCTGTGCCCAGGAAACATGACTGTGGCTTGGTACTGGAAACCCATGGCCTAGGAATTTGACATTGGTTTGATTCTGGAACCCTGTGGCCTGGGAACATGACTGAGGCGTGATTCTGGAATCCTGCGGCCTGGGAACATGACATCTGTTTAGATTATGGAATACTGTGCCCTGGGAACCT
Organism: Balaenoptera borealis; assembly: GCF_965194805.1. Lineage (NCBI taxonomy): Eukaryota > Metazoa > Chordata > Mammalia > Artiodactyla > Balaenopteridae > Balaenoptera > Balaenoptera borealis. The sequence continues at coordinate 189,776 of NW_028123399.1, read as the reverse complement.
GACTGAAAGCTTGGTTCTGGAATCCTGTGGACTGGGAACATGACTGAGGTTTGATTCTGGAACCATGTGGCCTGGGAATATGACTGTGGTTTGATTTTGGAAACCATTGGCCTGTGAACATGACTGATGTTAGATTGAGGAATCCTGGGGCCTGGGAACATGACATCACTTTGGATTCTGGTACCCTGTTGCCTGGGAACATGAAATCGGTTTGATTGTGGAAACCTGTGGTCTGGGAATATGACTGAGGTTTGATGGTGGTATCCTATGGCCTGGCAACATGACTGAGGTTTGATTCTGGATCCCTGTGGCCAGGGAACATGACTGAGGCGTGATTCTGGAAAACTGTGGCCTGGGAATATGACTGAGGTTTGACTCTGGAAATCTGTGGCCTGGGAACTTGACTGAGGTTTGATGGCAGAAATCTGTGGACTGGCAACATTACTTAGGTTTGATTGTAGAACCCTGTGCTATGGAAACATGACTGAGACCTGATACTTGAAACGCATGGCCTGGGAAATTGACATTGGTTTGATTCTGGAACCCTGTGGACTGGGAACATGACTGAGGTTTTATTCTGGAACCCTGTAGCCTGGGAATATAACTGAGGATTGTTGCTGGAACCCTGTGGCCTGGGAACTTGACTGAGGCGTGATTCTGGAAAAGTGTGGCCTGGGAATATGACTGAGGTTTGATTCTGGAAATCTGTGGCCTGGGAACTTGACTGAGGTTTGATGGCAGAAATCTGTGGACTGGCAACATTACTGAGGTTTGATTGTAGAACCCTGTGCCCTGGAAACATGACTGAGACCTGATACTTGAAACCCATGGCCTGGGAACTTGACATTGGTTTGATTCTGGAACCCTGTGGACAGGAACAAGATTGAGGCGTGATTCTGGAATGCTGTGCCCTGGGAACATGAGATCTGTTTAGATTGTGGAATTCTGGGCCCTGGGAACCTGACTGAGGCTTGGTTCTGGAATCCTGTGGACAGGGAACTTGACTGAGGTTTTATTCTGGAATCCTGTGGCCTGGGAACATGACATCAGTGGATTCTGGAACCCTGTGGCCGGGGAACATGACATCAGTGGATTCTGGAACCCTGTGGCCTGGGAACATGAGAACGGTTTGATTCTGGAACCCTGTGGCTTGGGAATATGTCTGAGGTTTGATGGTGGAAACCTGTGGCCTGGCAACATGACTGAGTTTTGTTTCTGAAACCCTGTTCCCTGGGAACATGAGTGAGTTTTGCTTCTGGAAACCTTTGTCCTGGGAACATGACTGTGGTTTGATTGTGGAACCATGGGTCCTGCAAACATGACTGAGGTTTGATTCTGGAACCATGTGTCCTGGGAATATGACTGAGCTTTGATTCTGGAAATCTGTGGTCTGGGAACTTGACTGAGGTTTGATGGCAGAAATCTGTGGACTGGCAACATGACTGAGGTTTGATTGTAGAACCCTGTGCCCTGGAAACATGACTGCGACCTGATACTTGAAACCCATGGCCTGGGAACTTGACATTGGTTTGATTCTGGAACCCTGTGGCCAGGAACAAGACTGAGGCGTGATTCTGGAATGCTGTGCCCTGTGAACATGAGATCTGTTTAGATTTTGGAATTCTGGGCCCTGGGAACCTGACTGAGGCTTGGTTCTGGAACCCTGTGGACAGGGAACTTGACTGAGGTTTTATTCTGGAATCCTGTGGCCTGGGAACATGACATCAGTGGATTCTGGAACCCTGTGGCCGGGGAACATGACATCAGTGGATTCTGGAACCCTGTGGCCTGGGAACATGAGAACGGTTTGATTCTGGAACCCTGTGGCTTGGGAATATGTCTGAGGTTTGATGCTGGAAACCTGTGGCCTGGCAACATGACTGAGGTTTGTTTCTGGAACCCTGTTCCCTGGGAACATGACTGAGGTTTGCTTCTGGACACCTTTCTCCTGGGAACATGACTGTGGTTTGATTGTGGAATCCTGTGGCCTGCGAACATGACTGAGGTTTGATTCTGGAACCATGTGTCCTGGGAATATGACTGAGCTTTGATTCTGGAAATCTGTGGCCTGGGAACTTGACTGAGGTTTGATGGCAGAAACCTGTGGACTGGCAACATGACTGAGGTTTGATTGTAGAACCCTGTGCCCTGGAAACATGACTGCGACCTGATACTTGAAACCCATGGCTTGGGAACTTGACATTGCTTTGATTCTGGAACCCTGTGGCCAGGGAACATGACTGAGGCGAGATTCTGGAATCCTGTGCCCAGGAAACATGACTGTGGCTTGGTACTGGAAACCCATGGCCTAGGAATTTGACATTGGTTTGATTCTGGAACCCTGTGGCCTGGGAACATGACTGAGGCGTGATTCTGGAATCCTGCGGCCTGGGAACATGACATCTGTTTAGATTATGGAATACTGTGCCCTGGGAACCTGACTGAAAGCTTGGTTCTGGAATCCTGTGGACTGGGAACATGACTGAGGTTTGATTCTGGAACCATGTGGCCTGGGAATATGACTGTGGTTTGATTTTGGAAACCATTGGCCTGTGAACATGACTGATGTTAGATTGAGGAATCCTGGGGCCTGGGAACATGACATCACTTTGGATTCTGGTACCCTGTTGCCTGGGAACATGAAATCGGTTTGATTGTGGAAACCTGTGGTCTGGGAATATGACTGAGGTTTGATGGTGGTATCCTATGGCCTGGCAACATGACTGAGGTTTGATTCTGGATCCCTGTGGCCAGGGAACATGACTGAGGCGTGATTCTGGAAAACTGTGGCCTGGGAATATGACTGAGGTTTGATTCTGGAAATCTGTGGCCTGGGAACTTGACTGAGGTTTGATGGCAGAAATCTGTGGACTGGCAACATTACTGAGGTTTGATTGTTGAACCCTGTGCTCTGGAAACATGACTGCGACCTGATACTTGAAACGCATGGCCTGGGAAATTGACATTGGTTTGATTCTGGAACCCTGTGGACTGGGAACATGACTGAGGTTTTATTCTGGAACCCTGTAGCCTGGGAATATAACTGAGGATTGTTTCTGGAACCCGGTGGCCTGGTAACATGACTGAGGCGTGATTCTGGAAAAGTGTGGCCTGGGAATATGACTGAGGTTTGATTCTGGAAATCTGTGGCCTGGGAACTTGACTGAGCTTTGATGGCAGAAATCTGTGGACTGGCAACATTACTGAGGTTTGATTGTAGAACCCTGTGCCCTGGAAACATGACTGAGACCTGATACTTGAAACCCATGGCCTGGGAATTTGACATTGGTTTGATTCTGGAACCCTGTGGCCAGGAACAAGACTGAGGCGTGATTCTGGAATCCTGTTGCCTGGGAACATGACATCTGTTTAGATTGTGGAATACTGGGCCCTGGGAATCTGACTGAGGCTTGGTTTTGGTACCCTGTGGACTGGGAACATGACTGAGGTTTTATTCTGTAACCCTGTAGCCTGCGAAAATAACTGAGGATTGTTTCTCGAACCCTGTGGCCTGGGAACATGACATCAGTGGTTTCTGGAACCCTGTGGCCTGGGAACATGAGAACGGTTTGATTCTGGAACCCTGTGGCCTGGGAACATGTCTGAGGTTTGATGGTGGAAACCTGTGGCTTGACAACATGACTGAGGTTTGTTTCTGGAACCCTGTTCCCTGGGAACATGACTGAGGTTTGATTCTGGACACCTTTGTGCTGGGAACATGACTGTGTTCTGATTGTAGAATCATGGGTCCTGCAAACATGACTGAGGTTTGATTCTGGAACCATGTGTCCTGCGAATATGAGTGAGGTTTGATATTGGAAATCTTTGGCCTGGGAACTTGACTGAGGTTTGATGGCAGAAACCTGTGGACTGGCAACATGACTGAGGTTTGATTGTAGAACCCTGTGCCCTGGAAACATGACTGTGGCCTGGTAGTGGAAACCCATGGCCTAGGAGTTTGACATTGGTTTGATTCGGGAACGCTGTGGCCTGGAAACATGACTGAGGCGTGATTCTGGAAAAGTGTGGCCTGGGAATATGACTGAAGTTTGATTCTGGAAATCTGTGGCCTGGGAACTTGACTGAGGTTTGATGGCAGAAATCTGTGGACTGGCAATATGACTGAGGTTTGATTGTAGAACCCTGTACCCTGGAAACATGACTGAGACCTGATACTTGAAACCCATGGCCTGGGAACTTGACATTGGTTTGATTCTGGAACCCTGTGGCCAGGAACAAGACTGAGGCGTGATTCTGGAATGCAGTGCCCTGGGAACATGAGATATGTTTAGATTGTGGAATTCTGGGCCCTGGGAACCTGACTGAGGCTTGGTTCTGGAACCCTGTGGACAGGGAACTTGATTGAGGTTTTATTCTGGAATCCTGTGGCCTGGGAACATGACATCAGTGGATTCTGGAACCCTCTGGCCGAGGAACATGTCATCAGTGGATTCTGGAACCCTGTGGCATGGGAACATGAGAACGGTTTGATTCTGGAACCCTGTGGCTTGGGAATATGTCTGAGGTTTGATGGTGGAAACCTGTGGCCTGGCAACATGACTGAGGTTTGTTTCTGGAACCCTGTTCCCTGGGAACATGACTGAGGTTTGCTTCTGGACACCTTTCTCCTGGGAACATGACTGTGGTTTGATTGTGGAATCCTGTGGCCTGCGAACATGACTGAGGTTTGATTCTGGAACCATGTGTCCTGGGAATATGACTGAGCTTTGATTCTGGAAATCTGTGGCCTGGGAACTTGACTGAGGTTTGATGGCAGAAACCTGTGGACTGGCAACATGACTGAGGTTTGATTGTAGAACCCTGTGCCCTGGAAACATGACTGCGACCTGATACTTGAAACCCATGGCTTGGGAACTTGACATTGCTTTGATTCTGGAACCCTGTGGCCAGGGAACATGACTGAGGCGAGATTCTGGAATCCTGTGCCCAGGAAACATGACTGTGGCTTGGTACTGGAAACCCATGGCCTAGGAATTTGACATTGGTTTGATTCTGGAACCCTGTGGCCTGGGAACATGACTGAGGCGTGATTCTGGAATCCTGCGGCCTGGGAACATGACATCTGTTTAGATTATGGAATACTGTGCCCTGGGAACCTGACTGAAAGCTTGGTTCTGGAATCCTGTGGACTGGGAACATGACTGAGGTTTGATTCTGGAACCATGTGGCCTGGGAATATGACTGTGGTTTGATTTTGGAAACCATTGGCCTGTGAACATGACTGATGTTAGATTGAGGAATCCTGGGGCCTGGGAACATGACATCACTTTGGATTCTGGTACCCTGTTGCCTGGGAACATGAAATCGGTTTGATTGTGGAAACCTGTGGTCTGGGAATATGACTGAGGTTTGATGGTGGTATCCTATGGCCTGGCAACATGACTGAGGTTTGATTCTGGATCCCTGTGGCCAGGGAACATGACTGAGGCGTGATTCTGGAAAACTGTGGCCTGGGAATATGACTGAGGTTTGACTCTGGAAATCTGTGGCCTGGGAACTTGACTGAGGTTTGATGGCAGAAATCTGTGGACTGGCAACATTACTTAGGTTTGATTGTAGAACCCTGTGCTATGGAAACATGACTGAGACCTGATACTTGAAACGCATGGCCTGGGAAATTGACATTGGTTTGATTCTGGAACCCTGTGGACTGGGAACATGACTGAGGTTTTATTCTGGAACCCTGTAGCCTGGGAATATAACTGAGGATTGTTGCTGGAACCCTGTGGCCTGGGAACATGACTGAGGCGTGATTCTGGAAAAGTGTGGCCTGGGAATATGACTGAGGTTTGATTCTGGAAATCTGTGGCCTGGGAACTTGACTGAGGTTTGATGGCAGAAATCTGTGGACTGGCAACATTACTGAGGTTTGATTGTAGAACCCTGTGCCCTGGAAACATGACTGAGACCTGATACTTGAAACCCATGGCCTGGGAACTTGACATTGGTTTGATTCTGGAACCCTGTGGACAGGAACAAGATTGAGGCGTGATTCTGGAATGCTGTGCCCTGGGAACATGAGATCTGTTTAGATTGTGGAATTCTGGGCCCTGGGAACCTGACTGAGGCTTGGTTCTGGAATCCTGTGGACAGGGAACTTGACTGAGGTTTTATTCTGGAATCCTGTGGCCTGGGAACATGACATCAGTGGATTCTGGAACCCTGTGGCCGGGGAACATGACATCAGTGGATTCTGGAACCCTGTGGCCTGGGAACATGAGAACGGTTTGATTCTGGAACCCTGTGGCTTGGGAATATGTCTGAGGTTTGATAGTGGAAACCTGTGGCCTGGCAACATGACTGAGTTTTGTTTCTGAAACCCTGTTCCCTGGGAACATGAGTGAGTTTTGCTTCTGGAAACCTTTGTCCTGGGAAAATGACTGTGGTTTGATTGTGGAACCATGGGTCCTGCAAACATGACTGAGGTTTGATTCTGGAACCATGTGTCCTGGGAATATGACTGAGCTTTGATTCTGGAAATCTGTGGTCTGGGAACTTGACTGAGGTTTGATGGCAGAAATCTGTGGACTGGCAACATGACTGAGGTTTGATTGTAGAACCCTGTGCCCTGGAAACATGACTGCGACCTGATACTTGAAACCCATGGCTTGGGAACTTGACATTGGTTTGATTCTGGGACCCTGTGGCCAGGGAACATGACTGAGGCGAGATTCTGGAATCCTGTGCCCAGGAAACATGACTGTGGCTTGGTAATGGAAACCCATGGCCTAGGAATTTGATATTGGTTTGATTCTGGAACCCTGTGGCCTGGGAACATGACTGAGGTGTGATTCTGGAATCCTGCGGCCTGGGAACATGACATCTGTTTAGATTATGGAATACTGTGCCCTGGGAACCTGACTGAAAGCTTGGTTCTGGAATCCTGTGGACTGGGAACATGACTGAGGTTTGATTCTGGAACCATGTGGCCTGGGAATATGACTGTGGTTTGATTTTGGAAACCATGGGCCTGTGAACATGACTGATGTTAGATTGAGGAATCCTGGGGCCTGGGAACATGACATCACTTTGGATTCTGGTACCCTGTTGCCTGGGAACATGAAATCGGTTTGATTGTGGAAACCTGTGGTCTGGGAATATGACTGAGGTTTGATGGTGGTACCCTATGGCCTGGCAACATGACTGAGGTTTGATTCTGGATCCCTGAGGCCAGGGAACATGACTGAGGCGTGATTCTGGAAAACTGTGGCCTGGGAATATGACTGAGGTTTGACTCTGGAAATCTGTGGCCTGGGAACTTGACTGAGGTTTGATGGCAGAAATCTGTGGACTGGCAACATTACTGAGGTTTGACTGTTGAACCCTGTGCTCTGGAAACATGACTGCGACCTGATACTTGAAACGCATGGCCTGGGAAATTGACATTGGTTTGATTCTGGAACCCTGTGGACTGGGAACATGACTGAGGTTTTATTCTGGAACCCTGTAGCCTGGGAATATAACTGAGGATTGTTTCTGGAACCCGGTGGCCTGGTAACATGACTGAGGCGTGATTCTGGAAAAGTGTGGCCTGGGAATATGACTGAGGTTTGATTCTGGAAATCTGTGGCCTGGGAACTTGACTGAGGTTTGATGGCAGAAATCTGTGGACTGGCAACATTACTGAGGTTTGATTGTAGAACCCTGTGCCCTGGAAACATGACTGCGACCTGATACTTGAAACCCATGGCCTGGGAATTTGACATTGGTTTGATTCTGGAACCCTGTGGCCAGGAACAAGACTGAGGCGTGATTCTGGAATCCTGTTGCCTGGGAACATGACATCTGTTTAGATTGTGGAATACTGGGCCCTGGGAATCTGACCGAGGCTTGGTTTTGGTACCCTGTGGACTGGGAACATGACTGAGGTTTTATTCTGGAACCCTGTAGCCTGCGAAAATAACTGAGGATTGTTTCTCGAACCCTGTGGCCTGGGAACATGACATCAGTGGTTTCTGGAACCCTGTGGCCTGGGAACATGAGAACGGTTTGATTCTGGAACCCTGTGGCCTGGGAACATGTCTGAGGTTTGATGGTGGAAACCTGTGGCTTGGCAACATGACTGAGGTTTGTTTCTGGAACCCTGTTCCCTGGGAACATGACTGAGGTTTGATTCTGGACACCTTTGTGCTGGGAACATGACTGTGTTCTGATTGTAGAATCATGGGTCCTGCAAACATGACTGAGGTTTGATTCTGGAACCATGTGTCCTGCGAATATGACTGAGGTTTGATATTGGAAATCTTTGGCCTGGGAACTTGACTGAGGTTTGATGGCAGAAACCTGTGGACTGGCAACATGACTGAGGTTTGATTGTAGAACCCTGTGCCCTGGAAACATGACTGTGGCCTGGTAGTGGAAACCCATGGCCTAGGAGTTTGACATTGGTTTGATTCGGGAACGCTGTGGCCTGGAAACATGACTGAGGCGTGATTCTGGAAAAGTGTGGCCTGGGAATATGACTGAAGTTTGATTCTGGAAATCTGTGGCCTGGGAACTTGACTGAGGTTTGATGGCAGAAATCTGTGGACTGGCAATATGACTGAGGTTTGATTGTAGAACCCTGTACCCTGGAAACATGACTGAGACCTGATACTTGAAACCCATGGCCTGGGAACTTGACATTGGTTTGATTCTGGAACCCTGTGGCCAGGAACAAGACTGAGGCGTGATTCTGGAATGCAGTGCCCTGGGAACATGAGATATGTTTAGATTGTGGAATTCTGGGCCCTGGGAACCTGACTGAGGCTTGGTTCTGGAACCCTGTGGACAGGGAACTTGATTGAGGTTTTATTCTGGAATCCTGTGGCCTGGGAACATGACATCAGTGGATTCTGGAACCCTCTGGCCGAGGAACATGTCATCAGTGGATTCTGGAACCCTGTGGCATGGGAACATGAGAACGGTTTGATTCTGGAACCCTGTGGCTTGGGAATATGTCTGAGGTTTGATGGTGGAAACCTGTGGCCTGGCAACATGACTGAGGTTTGTTTCTGGAACCCTGTTCCCTGGGAACATGACTGAGGTTTGCTTCTGGACACCTTTCTCCTGGGAACATGACTGTGGTTTGATTGTGGAATCCTGTGGCCTGCGAACATGACTGAGGTTTGATTCTGGAACCATGTGTCCTGGGAATATGACTGAGCTTTGATTCTGGAAATCTGTGGCCTGGGAACTTGACTGAGGTTTGATGGCAGAAACCTGTGGACTGGCAACATGACTGAGGTTTGATTGTAGAACCCTGTGCCCTGGAAACATGACTGCGACCTGATACTTGAAACCCATGGCTTGGGAACTTGACATTGCTTTGATTCTGGAACCCTGTGGCCAGGGAACATGACTGAGGCGAGATTCTGGAATCCTGTGCCCAGGAAACATGACTGTGGCTTGGTACTGGAAACCCATGGCCTAGGAATTTGACATTGGTTTGATTCTGGAACCCTGTGGCCTGGGAACATGACTGAGGCGTGATTCTGGAATCCTGCGGCCTGGGAACATGACATCTGTTTAGATTATGGAATACTGTGCCCTGGGAACCTGACTGAAAGCTTGGTTCTGGAATCCTGTGGACTGGGAACATGACTGAGGTTTGATTCTGGAACCATGTGGCCTGGGAATATGACTGTGGTTTGATTTTGGAAACCATTGGCCTGTGAACATGACTGATGTTAGATTGAGGAATCCTGGGGCCTGGGAACATGACATCACTTTGGATTCTGGTACCCTGTTGCCTGGGAACATGAAATCGGTTTGATTGTGGAAACCTGTGGTCTGGGAATATGACTGAGGTTTGATGGTGGTATCCTATGGCCTGGCAACATGACTGAGGTTTGATTCTGGATCCCTGTGGCCAGGGAACATGACTGAGGCGTGATTCTGGAAAACTGTGGCCTGGGAATATGACTGAGGTTTGACTCTGGAAATCTGTGGCCTGGGAACTTGACTGAGGTTTGATGGCAGAAATCTGTGGACTGGCAACATTACTTAGGTTTGATTGTAGAACCCTGTGCTATGGAAACATGACTGAGACCTGATACTTGAAACGCATGGCCTGGGAAATTGACATTGGTTTGATTCTGGAACCCTGTGGACTGGGAACATGACTGAGGTTTTATTCTGGAACCCTGTAGCCTGGGAATATAACTGAGGATTGTTGCTGGAACCCTGTGGCCTGGGAACATGACTGAGGCGTGATTCTGGAAAAGTGTGGCCTGGGAATATGACTGAGGTTTGATTCTGGAAATCTGTGGCCTGGGAACTTGACTGAGGTTTGATGGCAGAAATCTGTGGACTGGCAACATTACTGAGGTTTGATTGTAGAACCCTGTGCCCTGGAAACATGACTGAGACCTGATACTTGAAACCCATGGCCTGGGAACTTGACATTGGTTTGATTCTGGAACCCTGTGGACAGGAACAAGATTGAGGCGTGATTCTGGAATGCTGTGCCCTGGGAACATGAGATCTGTTTAGATTGTGGAATTCTGGGCCCTGGGAACCTGACTGAGGCTTGGTTCTGGAATCCTGTGGACAGGGAACTTGACTGAGGTTTTATTCTGGAATCCTGTGGCCTGGGAACATGACATCAGTGGATTCTGGAACCCTGTGGCCGGGGAACATGACATCAGTGGATTCTGGAACCCTGTGGCCTGGGAACATGAGAACGGTTTGATTCTGGAACCCTGTGGCTTGGGAATATGTCTGAGGTTTGATAGTGGAAACCTGTGGCCTGGCAACATGACTGAGTTTTGTTTCTGAAACCCTGTTCCCTGGGAACATGAGTGAGTTTTGCTTCTGGAAACCTTTGTCCTGGGAAAATGACTGTGGTTTGATTGTGGAACCATGGGTCCTGCAAACATGACTGAGGTTTGATTCTGGAACCATGTGTCCTGGGAATATGACTGAGCTTTGATTCTGGAAATCTGTGGTCTGGGAACTTGACTGAGGTTTGATGGCAGAAATCTGTGGACTGGCAACATGACTGAGGTTTGATTGTAGAACCCTGTGCCCTGGAAACATGACTGCGACCTGATACTTGAAACCCATGGCTTGGGAACTTGACATTGGTTTGATTCTGGGACCCTGTGGCCAGGGAACATGACTGAGGCGAGATTCTGGAATCCTGTGCCCAGGAAACATGACTGTGGCTTGGTAATGGAAACCCATGGCCTAGGAATTTGATATTGGTTTGATTCTGGAACCCTGTGGCCTGGGAACATGACTGAGGTGTGATTCTGGAATCCTGCGGCCTGGGAACATGACATCTGTTTAGATTATGGAATACTGTGCCCTGGGAACCTGACTGAAAGCTTGGTTCTGGAATCCTGTGGACTGGGAACATGACTGAGGTTTGATTCTGGAACCATGTGGCCTGGGAATATGACTGTGGTTTGATTTTGGAAACCATGGGCCTGTGAACATGACTGATGTTAGATTGAGGAATCCTGGGGCCTGGGAACATGACATCACTTTGGATTCTGGTACCCTGTTGCCTGGGAACATGAAATCGGTTTGATTGTGGAAACCTGTGGTCTGGGAATATGACTGAGGTTTGATGGTGGTACCCTATGGCCTGGCAACATGACTGAGGTTTGATTCTGGATCCCTGAGGCCAGGGAACATGACTGAGGCGTGATTCTGGAAAACTGTGGCCTGGGAATATGACTGAGGTTTGACTCTGGAAATCTGTGGCCTGGGAACTTGACTGAGGTTTGATGGCAGAAATCTGTGGACTGGCAACATTACTGAGGTTTGACTGTTGAACCCTGTGCTCTGGAAACATGACTGTGACCTGATACTTGAAACGCATGGCCTGGGAAATTGACATTGGTTTGATTCTGGAACCCTGTGGACTGGGAACATGACTGAGGTTTTATTCTGGAACCCTGTAGCCTGGGAATATAACTGAGGATTGTTTCTGGAACCCGGTGGCCTGGTAACATGACTGAGGCGTGATTCTGGAAAAGTGTGGCCTGGGAATATGACTGAGGTTTGATTCTGGAAATCTGTGGCCTGGGAACTTGACTGAGGTTTGATGGCAGAAATCTGTGGACTGGCAACATTACTGAGGTTTGATTGTAGAACCCTGTGCCCTGGAAACATGACTGCGACCTGATACTTGAAACCCATGGCCTGGGAATTTGACATTGGTTTGATTCTGGAACCCTGTGGCCAGGAACAAGACTGAGGCATGATTCTGGAATTCTGTTGCCTGGGAACATGACATCTTTTTAGATTGTGGAATACTGGGCCCTGGGAATCTGACTGAGGCTTGGTTTTGGTACCCTGTGGACTGGGAACATGACTGAGGTTTTATTCTGGAACCCTGTAGCCTGCAAAAATAACTGAGGATTGTTTCTCGAACCCTGTGGCCTGGGAACATGACATCAGTGGATTCTGGAACCCTGTGGCCTGGGAACATGAGAACGGTTTGATTCTGGAACCCTGTGGCCTGGGAACATGTCTGAGGTTTGATGGTGGAAACCAGTGGCTTGGCAACATGACTGAGGTTTGTTTCTGGAACCCTGTTCCCTGGGAACATGAGTGAGTTTTGCTTCTGGACACCTTTGTCCTGGGAACATGACTGTGGTTTGATTGTGGAACCATGGGTCCTGCAAACATGACTGAGGTTTGATTCTGGAACCATGTGTCCTGGGAATATGACTGAGCTTTGATTCTGGAAATCTGTGGCCTGGGAACTTGACTGAGGTTTGATGGCAGAAATCTGTGGACTGGCAACATTACTTAGGTTTGATTGTAGAACCCTGTGCTATGGAAACATGACTGAGACCTGATACTTGAAACGCATGGCCTGGGAAATTGACATTGGTTTGATTCTGGAACCCTGTGGACTGGGAACATGACTGAGGTTTTATTCTGGAACCCTGTAGCCTGGGAATATAACTGAGGATTGTTGCTGGAACCCTGTGGCCTGGGAACATGACTGAGGCGTGATTCTGGAAAAGTGTGGCCTGGGAATATGACTGAGGTTTGATTCTGGAAATCTGTGGCCTGGGAACTTGACTGAGGTTTGATGGCAGAAATCTGTGGACTGGCAACATTACTGAGGTTTGATTGTAGAACCCTGTGCCCTGGAAACATGACTGCGACCTGATACTTGAAACCCATGGCCTGGGAACTTGACATTGGTTTGATTCTGGAACCCTGTGGCCAGGAACAAGACTGAGGCATGATTCTGGAATGCTGTGCCCTGGGAACATGAGATCTGTTTAGATTGTGGAATTCTGGGCCCTGGGAACCTGACTGAGGCTTGGTTCTGGAACCCTGTGGACAGGGAACTTGACTGAGGTTTTATTCTGGAATCCTGTGGCCTGGGAACATGACATCAGTGGATTCTGGAACCCTGTGGCCGGGGAACATGACATCAGTGGATTCTGGAACCCTGTGGCCGGGGAACATGAGAACGGTTTGATTCTGGAAGCCTGTGGCTTGGGAATATGTCTGAGGTTTGATGGTGGAAACCTGTGGCTTGGCAACATGACTGAGGTTTGTTTCTGGAACCCTGTTCCCTGGGAACATGAGTGAGTTTTGCTTCTGGACACCTTTGTCCTGGGAACATGACTGTGGTTTGATTGTGGAACCATGGGTCCTGCAAACATGACTGAGGTTTGATTCTGGAACCATGTGTCCTGGGAATATGACTGAGCTTTGATTCTGGAAATCTGTGGCCTGGGAACTTGACTGAGGTTTGATGGCAGAAATCTGTGGACTGGCAACATGACTGAGGTTTGATTGTAGAACCCTGTGCCCTGGAAACATGACTGCGACCTGATACTTGAAACCCATGGCTTGGGAACTTGACATTGGTTTGATTCTGGAACCCTGTGGCCAGGGAACATGACTGAGGCGAGATTCTGGAATCCTGTGCCCAGGAAACATGACTGTGGCTTGGTACTGGAAACCCATGGCCTAGGAATTTGACATTGGTTTGATTCTGGAACCCTGTGGCCTGGGAACATGACTGAGGCGTGATTCTGGAATCCTGCGGCCTGGGAACATGACATCTGTTTAGATTATGGAATACTGTGCCCTGGGAACCTGACTGAAAGCTTGGTTCTGGAATCCTGTGGACTGGGAACATGACTGAGGTTTGATTCTGGAACCATGTGGCCTGGGAATATGACTGTGGTTTGATTTTGGAAACCATTGGCCTGTGAACATGACTGATGTTAGATTGAGAAATCCTGGGGCCTGGGAACATGACATCACTTTGGATTCTGGTACCCTGTTGCCTGGGAACATGAAATCGGTTTGATTGTGGAAACCTGTGGTCTGGGAATATGACTGAGGTTTGATGGTGGTACCCTATGGCCTGGCAACATGACTGAGGTTTGATTCTGGATCCCTGTGGCCAGGGAACATGACTGAGGCGTGATTCTGGAAAACTGTGGCCTGGAAATATGACTGAGGTTTGATTCTGGAAATCTGTGGCCTGGGAACTTGACTGAGGTTTGATGGCAGAAATCTGTGGACTGGCAACATTACTGAGGTTTGATTGTAGAACCCTGTGCCCTGGAAACATGACTGAGACCTGATACTTGAAACCCATGGCCTGGGAACTTGACATTGGTTTGATTCTGGAACCCTGTGGCCAGGAACAAGACTGAGGCGTGATTCTGGAATGCAGTGCCCTGGGAACATGAGATCTGTTTAGATTGTGGAATTCTGGGCCCTGGGAACCTGACTGAGGCTTGGTTCTGGAACCCTGTGGACAGGGAACTTGACTGAGGTTTTATTCTGGAATCCTGTGGCCTGGGAACATGACATCAGTGGATTCTGGAACCCTGTGGCCGGGGAACATGACATCAGTGGATTCTGGAACCCTGTGGCCTGGGAACATGAGAACGGTTTGATTCTGGAACCCTGTGGCTTGGGAATATGTCTGAGGTTTGATGGTGGAAACCTGTGGCCAGGCAACATGACTGAGGTTTGTTTCTGAAACCCTGTTCCCTGGGAACATGAGTGAGTTTTGCTTCTGGACACCTTTGTCCTGGGAACATGACTGTGGTTTGATTGTGGAACCATGGGTCCTGCAAACATGACTGAGGTTTGATTCTGGAACCATGTGTCCTGGGAATATGACTGAGCTTTGATTCTGGAAATCTGTGGCCTGGGAACTTGACTGAGGTCTGATGGCAGAAATCTGTGGACTGGCAACATGACTGAGGTTTGATTGTAGAACCCTGTGCCCTGGAAACATGACTGCGACCTGATACTTGAAACCCATGGCTTGGGAACTTGACATTGGTTTGATTCTGGGACCCTGTGGCCAGGGAACATGACTGAGGCGAGATTCTGGAATCCTGTGCCCAGGAAACATGACTGTGGCTTGGTACTGGAAACCCATGGGCTAGGAATTTGATATTGGTTTGATTCTGGAACCCTGTGGCCTGGGAACATGACTGAGGCGTGATTCTGGAATCATGCGGCCTGGGAACATGACATCTGTTTAGATTATGGAATACTGTGCCCTGGGAACCTGACTGAAAGCTTGGTTCTGGAATCCTGTGGACTGGGAACATGACTGAGGTTTGATTCTGGAACCATGTGGCCTGGGAATATGACTGTGGTTTGATTTTGGAAACCATTGGCCTGTGAACATGACTGATGTTAGATTGAGGAATCCTGGGGCCTGGGAACATGACATCACTTTGGATTCTGGTACCCTGTTGCCTGGGAACATGAAATCGGTTTGATTGTGGAAACCTGTGGTCTGGGAATATGACTGAGGTTTGATGGTGGTACCCTATGGCCTGGCAACATGACTGAGGTTTGATTCTGGCTCCCTGTGGCCAGGGAACATGACTGAGGGGTGATTCTGGAAAACTGTGGCCTGGGAATATGACTGAGGTTTGATTCTGGAAATCTGTGGCCTGGGAACTTGACTGAGGTTTGATGGCAGAAATCTGTGGACTGGCAACATTACTGAGGTTTGACTGTTGAACCCTGTGCTCTGGAAACATGACTGTGACCTGATACTTGAAACGCATGGCCTGAGAAATTGACATTGGTTTGATTCTGGAACCCTGTGGACTAGGAACATGACTGAGGTTTTATTCTGGAACCCTGTAGCCTGGGAATATAACTGAGGATTGTTTCTGGAACCCGGTGGCCTGGTAACATGACTGAGGCGTGATTCTGGAAAAGTGTGGCCTGGGAATATGACTGAGGTTTGATTCTGGAAATCTGTGGCCTGGGAACTTGACTGAGATTTGATGGCAGAAATCTGTGGACTGGCAACATTATTGAGGTTTGATTGTATAACCCTGTGCCCTGGAAACATGACTGCGACCTGATACTTGAAACCCATGGCCTGGGAATTTGACATTGGTTTGATTCTGGAACCCTGTGGCCAGGAACAAGACTGAGGCGTGATTCTGGAATACTGTTGCCTGGGAACATGACATCTGTTTAGATTGTGGAATACTGGGCCCTGGGAATCTGACCGAGGCTTGGTTTTGGTAACCTGTGGACTGGGAACATGACTGAGGTTTTATTCTGGAACCCTGTAGCCTGCGAAAATAACTGAGGATTGTTTCTCGAACCCTGTGGCCTGGGAACATGACATCAGTGGATTCTGGAACCCTGTGGCCTGGGAACATGAGAACGGTTTGATTCTGGAACCCTGTGGCCTGGGAACATGTCTGAGGTTTGATGGTGGAAACCTGTGGCTTGGCAACATGACTGAGGTTTGTTTCTGGAACCCTGTTCCCTGGGAACATGACTGAGGTTTGATTCTGGACACCTTTGTGCTGGGAACATGACTGTGTTCTGATTGTAGAATCATGGGTCCTGCAAACATGACTGAGGTTTGATTCTGGAACCATGTGTCCTGCGAATATGACTGAGGTTTGATATTGGAAATCTTTGGCCTGGGAACTTGACTGAGGTTTGATGGCAGAAACCTGTGGACTGGCAACATGACTGAGGTTTGATTGTAGAACCCTGTGCCCTGGAAACATGACTGTGGCCTGGTAGTGGAAACCCATGGCCTAGGAGTTTGACATTGGTTTGATTCTGGAACGCTGTGGCCTGGGAACATGACTGAGGCGTGATTCTGGAAAAGTGTGGCCTGGGAATATGACTGAAGTTTGATTCTGGAAATCTGTGGCCTGGGAACTTGACTGAGGTTTGATGGCAGAAATCTGTGGACTGGCAACATGACTGAGGTTTGATTGTAGAACCCTGTACCCTGGAAACATGACTGAGACCTGATACTTGAAACCCATGGCCTGGGAACTTGACATTGGTTTGATTCTGGAACCCTGTGGCCAGGAACAAGACTGAGGCGTGATTCTGGAATGCTGTGCCCTGGGAACATGACATCTGTTTAGATTGTGGAATACTGGGCCCTGGGAACCTGACTGAGGCTTGGTTCTGGAACCCTGTGGACAGGGATCTTGACTGAGGTTTTATTCTGGAATCCTGTGGCCTGGGAACATGACATCAGTGGATTCTGGAACCCTGTGGCCGGGGAACTTGTCATCAGTGGATTCTGGAACCCTGTGGCCTGGGAACATGAGAATGGTTTGATTCTGGAACCCTGTGGCTTGGGAATATGCCTGAGGTTTGATGGTGGAAACCTGTGGCCTGGCAACATGACTGAGGTTTGTTTCTGGAACCCTGTTCCCTGGGAACATGCCTGAGGTTTGCTTCTGGACACCTTTCTCCTGGGAACATGACTGTGGTTTGATTGTGGAATCCTGTGGCCTGCGAACATGACTGAGGTTTGATTCTGGAACCATGTGTCCTGGGAATATGACTGAGCTTTGATTCTGGAAATCTGTGGCCTGGGAACTTGACTGAGGTTTGATGGCAGAAACCTGTGGACTGGCAACATGACTGAGGTTTGATTGTAGAACCCTGTGCCCTGGAAACATGACTGCGACCTGATACTTGAAACCCATGGCTTGGGAACTTGACATTGCTTTGATTCTTTAACCCTGTAGCCAGGGAACATGACTGAGGCGAGATTCTGGAATCCTGTGCCCAGGAAACATGACTGTGGCTTGGTACTGGAAACCCATGGCCTAGGAATTTGACATTGGTTTGATTCTGGAACCCTGTGGCCTGGGAACATGACTGAGGCGTGATTCTGGAATCCTGCGGCCTGGGAACATGACATCTGTTTAGATTATGGAATACTGTGCCCTGGGAACCTGACTGAAAGCTTGGTTCTGGAATCCTGTGGACTGGGAACATGACTGAGGTTTGATTCTGGAACCATGTGGCCTGGGAATATGACTGTGGTTTGATTTTGGAAACCATTGGCCTGTGAACATGACTGATGTTAGATTGAGGAATCCTGGGGCCTGGGAACATGACATCACTTTGGATTCTGGTACCCTGTTGCCTGGGAACATGAAATCGGTTTGATTGTGGAAACCTGTGGTCTGGGAATATGACTGAGGTTTGATGGTGGTATCCTATGGCCTGGCAACATGACTGAGGTTTGATTCTGGATCCCTGGGGCCAGGGAACATGACTGAGGCGTGATTCTGGGAAACTGTGGCCTGGGAATATGACTGAGGTTTGACTCTGGAAATCTGTGGCCTGGGAACTTGACTGAGGTTTGATGGCAGAAATCTGTGGACTGGCAACATTACTTAGGTTTGATTGTAGAACCCTGTGCTATGGAAACATGACTGAGACCTGATACTTGAAACGCATGGCCTGGGAAATTGACATTGGTTTGATTCTGGAACCCTGTGGACTGGGAACATGACTGAGGTTTTATTCAGGAACCCTGTAGCCTGGGAATATAACTGAGGATTGTTGCTGGAACCCTGTGGCCTGGGAACATGACTGAGGCATGATTCTGGAAAAGTGTGGCCTGGGAATATGACTGAGGTTTGATTCTGGAAATCTGTGGCCTGGGAACTTGACTGAGGTTTGATGGCAGAAATCTGTGGACTGGCAACATGACTGAGGTTTGATTGTAGAACCCTGTGCCCTGGAAACATGACTGAGACCTGATACTTGAAACCCATGGCCTGGGAACTTGACATTGGTTTGATTCTGGAACCCTGTGGCCAGGAACAAGACTGAGGCGTGATTCTGGAATGTTGTGCCCTGGGAACATGAGAATTGTTTAGATTGTGGAATTCTGGGCCCTGGGAACCTGACTGAGGCTTGGTTCTGGAACCCTGTGGACAGGGAACTTGACTGAGGTTTTATTCTGGAATCCTGTGGCCTGGGAACATGACATCAGTGGATTCTGGAACCCTGTGGCCGGGGAACATGATATCAGTGGATTCTGGAACCCTGTGGCCTGGGAACATGAGAACGGTTTGATTCTGGAACCCTGTGGCTTGGGAATATGTCTGAGGTTTGATGGTGGAAACCTGTGGCTTAGCAACATGACTGAGGTTTGTTTCTGGAACCCTGTTCCCTGGGAACATGACTGAGGTTTGATTCTGGACACCTTTGTGCTGGGAACATGACTGTGTTCTGATTGTAGAATCATGGGTCCTGCAAACATGACTGAGGTTTGATTCTGGAACCATGTGTCCTGCGAATATGACTGAGGTTTGATATTGGAAATCTTTGGCCTGGGAACTTGACTGAGGTTTGATGACAGAAACCTGTGGACTGGCAACATGACTGAGGTTTGATTGTAGAACCCTGTGCCCTGGAAACATGACTGTGGCCTGGTAGTGGAAACCCATGGCCTAGGAGTTTGACATTGGTTTGATTCTGGAACGCTGTGGCCTGGGAACATGACTGAGGCGTGATTCTGGAAAAGTGTGGCCTGGGAATATGACTGAAGTTTGATTCTGGAAATCTGTGGCCTGGGAACTTGACTGAGGTTTGATGGCAGAAATCTGTGGACTGGCAACATGACTGAGGTTTGATTGTAGAACCCTGTACCCTGGAAACATGACTGAGACCTGATACTTGAAACCCATGGCCTGGGAACTTGACATTGGTTTGATTTTGGAACCCTGTGGCCAGGAACAAGACTGAGGCGTGATTCTGGAATGCTGTGCCCTGGGAACATGACATCTGTTTAGATTGTGGAATACTGGGCCCTGGGAACCTGACTGAGGCTTGGTTCTGGAACCCTGTGGACAGGGAACTTGACTGAGGTTTTATTCTGGAATCCTGTGGCCTGGGAACATGACATCAGTGGATTCTGGAACCCTGTGGCCGGGGAACATGTCATCAGTGGATTCTGGAACCCTGTGGCCTGGGAACATGAGAATGGTTTGATTCTGGAACCCTGTGGCTTGGGAATATGCCTGAGGTTTGATGGTGGAAACCTGTGGCCTGGCAACATGACTGAGGTTTGTTTCTGGAACCCTGTTCCCTGGGAACATGACTGAGGTTTGCTTCTGGACACCTTTCTCCTGGGAACATGACTGTGGTTTGATTGTGGAATCCTGTGGCCTGCGAACATGACTGACGTTTGATTCTGGAACCATGTGTCATGGGAATATGACTGAGCTTTGATTCTGGAAATCTGTGGCCTGGGAACTTGACTGAGGTTTGATGGCAGAAACCTGTGGACTGGCAACATGACTGAGGTTTGATTGTAGAACCCTGTGCCCTGGAAACATGACTGCGACCTGATACTTGAAACCCATGGCTTGGGAACTTGACATTGGTTTGATTCTGGAACCCTGTGGCCAGGGAACATGACTGAGGCGAGATTCTGGAATCCTGTGCCCAGGAAACATGACTGTGGCTTGGTACTGGAAACCCATGGCCTAGGAATTTGACATTGGTTTGATTCTGGAACCCTGTGGCCTGGGAACATGACTGAGGCGTGATTCTGGAATCCTGCGGCCTGGGAACATGACATCTGTTTAGATTATGGAATACTGTCCCCTGGGAACCTGACTGAAAGCTTGGTTCTGGAATCCTGTGGACTGGGAACATGACTGAGGTTTGATTCTGGAACCATGTGGCCTGGGAATATGACTGTGGTTTGATTTTGGAAACCATTGGCCTGTGAACATGACTGATGTTAGATTGAGGAATCCTGGGGCCTGGGAACATGACATCACTTTGGATTCTGGTACCCTGTTGCCTGGGAACATGAAATCGGTTTGATTGTGGAAACCTGTGGTCTGGGAATATGACTGAGGTTTGATGGTGGTATCCTATGGCCTGGCAACATGACTGAGGTTTGATTCTGGATCCCTGTGGCCAGGGAACATGACTGAGGCGTGATTCTGGAAAACTGTGGCCTGGGAATATGACTGAGGTTTGATTCTGGAAATCTGTGGCCTGGGAACTTGACTGAGGTTTGATGGCAGAAATCTGTGGACTGGCAACATTACTGAGGTTTGATTGTTGAACCCTGTGCTCTGGAAACATGACTGCGACCTGATACTTGAAACGCATGGCCTGGGAAATTGACATTGGTTTGATTCTGGAACCCTGTGGACTGGGAACATGACTGAGGTTTTATTCTGGAACCCTGTAGCCTGGGAATATAACTGAGGATTGTTTCTGGAACCCGGTGGCCTGGTAACATGACTGAGGCGTGATTCTGGAAAAGTGTGGCCTGGGAATATGACTGAGGTTTGATTCTGGAAATCTGTGGCCTGGGAACTTGACTGAGGTTTGATGGCAGAAATCTGTGGACTGGCAACATTACTGAGGTTTGATTGTAGAACCCTGTGCCCTGGAAACATGACTGCGACCTGATACTTGAAACCCATGGCCTGGGAATTTGACATTGGTTTGATTCTGGAACCCTGTGGCCAGGAACAAGACTGAGGCGTGATTCTGGAATCCTGTTGCCTGGGAACATGACATCTGTTTAGATTGTGGAATACTGGGCCCTGGGAATCTGACTGAGGCTTGGTTTTGGTACCCTGTGGACTGGGAACATGACTGAGGTTTTATTCTGGAACCCTGTAGCCTGCGAAAATAACTGAGGATTGTTTCTCGAACCCTGTGGCCTGGGAACATGACATCAGTGGTTTCTGGAACCCTGTGGCCTGGGAACATGAGAACGGTTTGATTCTGGAACCCTGTGGCCTGGGAACATGTCTGAGGTTTGATGGTGGAAACCTGTGGCTTGGCAACATGACTGAGGTTTGTTTCTGGAACCCTGTTCCCTGGGAACATGACTGAGGTTTGATTCTGGACACCTTTGTGCTGGGAACATGACTGTGTTCTGATTGTAGAATCATGGGTCCTGCAAACATGACTGAGGTTTGATTCTGGAACCATGTGTCCTGCGAATATGACTGAGGTTTGATATTGGAAATCTTTGGCCTGGGAACTTGACTGAGGTTTGATGGCAGAAACCTGTGGACTGGCAACATGACTGAGGTTTGATTGTAGAACCCTGTGCCCTGGAAACATGACTGTGGCCTGGTAGTGGAAACCCATGGCCTAGGAGTTTGACATTGGTTTGATTCTGGAACGCTGTGGCCTGGAAACATGACTGAGGCGTGATTCTGGAAAAGTGTGGCCTGGGAATATGACTGAAGTTTGATTCTGGAAATCTGTGGCCTGGGAACTTGACTGAGGTTTGATGGCAGAAATCTGTGGACTGGCAATATGACTGAGGTTTGATTGTAGAACCCTGTACCCTGGAAACATGACTGAGACCTGATACTTGAAACCCATGGCCTGGGAACTTGACATTGGTTTGATTCTGGAACCCTGTGGCCAGGAACAAGACTGAGGCGTGATTCTGGAATGCAGTGCCCTGGGAACATGAGATATGTTTAGATTGTGGAATTCTGGGCCCTGGGAACCTGACTGAGGCTTGGTTCTGGAACCCTGTGGACAGGGAACTTGATTGAGGTTTTATTCTGGAATCCTGTGGCCTGGGAACATGACATCAGTGGATTCTGGAACCCTCTGGCCGAGGAACATGTCATCAGTGGATTCTGGAACCCTGTGGCATGGGAACATGAGAACGGTTTGATTCTGGAACCCTGTGGCTTGGGAATATGTCTGAGGTTTGATGGTGGAAACCTGTGGCCTGGCAACATGACTGACGTTTGTTTCTGGAACCCTGTTCCCTGGGAACATGACTGAGGTTTGCTTCTGGACACCTTTCTCCTGGGAACATGACTGTGGTTTGATTGTGGAATCCTGTGGCCTGCGAACATGACTGAGGTTTGATTCTGGAACCATGTGTCCTGGGAATATGACTGAGCTTTGATTCTGGAAATCTGTGGCCTGGGAACTTGACTGAGGTTTGATGGCAGAAACCTGTGGACTGGCAACATGACTGAGGTTTGATTGTAGAACCCTGTACCCTGGAAACATGACTGCGACCTGATACTTGAAACCCATGGCTTGGGAACTTGACATTGGTTTGATTCTGGAACCCTGTGGCCAGGGAACATGACTGAGGCGAGATTCTGGAATCCTGTGCCCAGGAAACATGACTGTGGCTTGGTACTGGAAACCCATGGCCTAGGAATTTGACATTGGTTTGATTCTGGAACCCTGTGGCCTGGGAACATGACTGAGGCGTGATTCTGGAATCCTGCGGCCTGGGAACATGACATCTGTTTAGATTATGGAATACTGTGCCCTGGGAACCTGACTGAAAGCTTGGTTCTGGAATCCTGTGGACTGGGAACATGACTGAGGTTTGATTCTGGAACCATGTGGCCTGGGAATATGACTGTGGTTTGATTTTGGAAACCATGGGCCTGTGAACATGACTGATGTTAGATTGAGGAATCCTGGGGCCTGGGAACATGACATCACTTTGGATTCTGGTACCCTGTTGCCTGGGAACATGAAATCGGTTTGATTGTGGAAACCTGTGGTCTGGGAATATGACTGAGGTTTGATGGTGGTACCCTATGGCCTGGCAACATGACTGAGGTTTGATTCTGGATCCCTGAGGCCAGGGAACATGACTGAGGCGTGATTCTGGAAAACTGTGGCCTGGGAATATGACTGAGGTTTGACTCTGGAAATCTGTGGCCTGGGAACTTGACTGAGGTTTGATGGCAGAAATCTGTGGACTGGCAACATTACTGAGGTTTGACTGTTGAACCCTGTGCTCTGGAAACATGACTGTGACCTGATACTTGAAACGCATGGCCTGGGAAATTGACATTGGTTTGATTCTGGAACCCTGTGGACTGGGAACATGACTGAGGTTTTATTCTGGAACCCTGTAGCCTGGGAATATAACTGAGGATTGTTTCTGGAACCCGGTGGCCTGGTAACATGACTGAGGCGTGATTCTGGAAAAGTGTGGCCTGGGAATATGACTGAGGTTTGATTCTGGAAATCTGTGGCCTGGGAACTTGACTGAGGTTTGATGGCAGAAATCTGTGGACTGGCAACATTACTGAGGTTTGATTGTAGAACCCTGTGCCCTGGAAACATGACTGCGACCTGATACTTGAAACCCATGGCCTGGGAATTTGACATTGGTTTGATTCTGGAACCCTGTGGCCAGGAACAAGACTGAGGCATGATTCTGGAATTCTGTTGCCTGGGAACATGACATCTTTTTAGATTGTGGAATACTGGGCCCTGGGAATCTGACTGAGGCTTGGTTTTGGTACCCTGTGGACTGGGAACATGACTGAGGTTTTATTCTGGAACCCTGTAGCCTGCAAAAATAACTTAGGATTGTTTCTCGAACCCTGTGGCCTGGGAACATGACATCAGTGGATTCTGGAACCCTGTGGCCTGGGAACATGAGAACGGTTTGATTCTGGAACCCTGTAGCCTGGGAACATGTCTGAGGTTTGATGGTGGAAACCAGTGGCTTGGCAACATGACTGAGGTTTGTTTCTGGAACCCTGTTCCCTGGGAACATGAGTGAGTTTTGCTTCTGGACACCTTTGTCCTGGGAACATGACTGTGGTTTGATTGTGGAACCATGGGTCCTGCAAACATGACTGAGGTTTGATTCTGGAACCATGTGTCCTGGGAATATGACTGAGCTTTGATTCTGGAAATCTGTGGCCTGGGAACTTGACTGAGGTTTGATGGCAGAAATCTGTGGACTGGCAACATTACTTAGGTTTGATTGTAGAACCCTGTGCTATGGAAACATGACTGAGACCTGATACTTGAAACGCATGGCCTGGGAAATTGACATTGGTTTGATTCTGGAACCCTGTGGACTGGGAACATGACTGAGGATTTATTCTGGAACCCTGTAGCCTGGGAATATAACTGAGGATTGTTGCTGGAACCCTGTGGCCTGGGAACATGACTGAGGCGTGATTCTGGAAAAGTGTGGCCTGGGAATATGACTGAGGTTTGATTCTGGAAATCTGTGGCCTGGGAACTTGACTGAGGTTTGATGGCAGAAATCTGTGGACTGGCAACATTACTGAGGTTTGAGTGTAGAACCCTGTGCCCTGGAAACATGACTGAGACCTGATACTTGAAACCCATGGCCTGGGAACTTGACATTGGTTTGATTCTGGAACCCTGTGGCCAGGAACAAGACTGAGGCGTGATTCTGGAATGCTGTGCCCTGGGAACATGAGATCTGTTTAGATTGTGGAATTCTGGGCCCTGCGAACCTGACTGAGGCTTGGTTCTGGAACCCTGTGGACAGGGAACTTGACTGAGGTTTTATTCTGGAATCCTGTGGCCTGGAAACATGACATCAGTGGATTCTGGAACCCTGTGGCCGGGGAACATGACATCAGTGGATTCTGGAACCCTGTGGCCTGGGAACATGAGAACGGTTTGATTCTGGAACCCTGTGGCTTGGGAATATGTCTGAGGTTTGATGGTGGAAACCTGTGGCCTGGCAACATGACTGAGGTTTGTTTCTGAAACCCTGTTCCCTGGGAACATGACTGAGGTTTGCTTCTGGACACCTTTCTCCTGGGAACATGACTGTGGTTTGATTGTGGAACCATGGGTCCTGCAAACATGACTGAGGTTTGATTCTGGAACCATGTGTCCTGGGAATATGACTGAGCTTTGATTCTGGAAATCTGTGGCCTGGGAACTTGACTGAGGTTTGATGGCAGAAACCTGTGGACTGGCAACATGACTGAGGTTTGATTGTAGAACCCTGTGCCCTGGAAACATGACTGCGACCTGATACTTGAAACCCATGGCTTGGGAACTTGACATTGTTTTGATTCTGGAACCCTGTGGCCA
Organism: Balaenoptera borealis; assembly: GCF_965194805.1. Lineage (NCBI taxonomy): Eukaryota > Metazoa > Chordata > Mammalia > Artiodactyla > Balaenopteridae > Balaenoptera > Balaenoptera borealis. Next base: position 163,664 of record NW_028123399.1, on the reverse strand, counting down.
GGGAACATGACTGAGGCGAGATTCTGGAATCCTGTGCCCAGGAAACATGACTGTGGCTTGGTACTGGAAACCCATGGCCTAGGAATTTGATATTGGTTTGATTCTGGAACCCTGTGGCCTGGGAACATGACTGAGGCGTGATTCTGGAATCCTGCGGCCTGGGAACATGACATCTGTTTAGATTATGGAATACTGTGCCCTGGGAACCTGACTGAAAGCTTGGTTCTGGAATCCTGTGGACTGGGAACATGACTGAGGTTTGATTCTGGAACCATGTGGCCTGGGAATATGACTGTGGTTTGATTTTGGAAACCATTGGCCTGTGAACATGACTGATGTTAGATTGAGGAATCCTGGGGCCTGGGAACATGACATCACTTTGGATTCTGGTACCCTGTTGCCTGGGAACATGAAATCGGTTTGATTGTGGAAACCTGTGGTCTGGGAATATGACTGAGGTTTGATGGTGGTACCCTATGGCCTGGCAACATGACTGAGGTTTGATTCTGGATCCCTGTGGCCAGGGAACATGACTGAGGCGTGATTCTGGAAAACTGTGGCCTGGAAATATGACTGAGGTTTGATTCTGGAAATCTGTGGCCTGGGAACTTGACTGAGGTTTGATGGCAGAAATCTGTGGACTGGCAACATTACTGAGGTTTGACTGTTGAACCCTGTGCTCTGGAAACATGACTGCGACCTGATACTTGAAACGCATGGCCTGGGAAATTGACATTGGTTTGATTCTGGAACCCTGTGGACCGGGAACATGACTGAGGTTTTATTCTGGAACCCTGTAGCCTGGGAATATAACTGAGGATTGTTTCTGGAACCCGGTGGCCTGGTAACATGACTGAGGCGTGATTCTGGAAAAGTGTGGCCTGGGAATATGACTGAGGTTTGATTCTGGAAATCTGTGGCCTGGGAACTTGACTGAGGTTTGATGGCAGAAATCTGTGGACTGGCAACATTACTGAGGTTTGATTGTAGAACCCTGTGCCCTGGAAACATGACTGCGACCTGATACTTGAAACCCATGGCCTGGGAATTTGACATTGGTTTGATTCTGGAACCCTGTGGCCAGGAACAAGACTGAGGCGTGATTCTGGAATTCTGTTGCCTGGGAACATGACATCTGTTTAGATTGTGGAATACTGGGCCCTGGGAATCTGACTGAGGCTTGGTTTTGGTACCCTGTGGACTGGGAACATGACTGAGGTTTTATTCTGGAACCCTGTAGCCTGCAAAAATAACTGAGGATTGTTTCTCGAACCCTGTGGCCTGGGAACATGACATCAGTGGATTCTGGAACCCTGTGGCCTGGGAACATGAGAACGGTTTGATTCTGGAACCCTGTGGCCTGGGAACATGTCTGAGGTTTGATGGTGGAAACCAGTGGCTTGGCAACATGACTGAGGTTTGTTTCTGGAACCCTGTTCCCTGGGAACATGAGTGAGTTTTGCTTCTGGACACCTTTGTCCTGGGAACATGACTGTGGTTTGATTGTGGAACCATGGGTCCTGCAAACATGACTGAGGTTTGATTCTGGAACCATGTGTCCTGGGAATATGACTGAGCTTTGATTCTGGAAATCTGTGGCCTGGGAACTTGACTGAGGTTTGATGGCAGAAATCTGTGGACTGGCAACATTACTTAGGTTTGATTGTAGAACCCTGTGCTATGGAAACATGACTGAGACCTGATACTTGAAACGCATGGCCTGGGAAATTGACATTGGTTTGATTCTGGAACCCTGTGGACTGGGAACATGACTGAGGTTTTATTCTGGAACCCTGTAGCCTGGGAATATAACTGAGGATTGTTGCTGGAACCCTGTGGCCTGGGAACATGACTGAGGCGTGATTCTGGAAAAGTGTGGCCTGGGAATATGACTGAGGTTTGATTCTGGAAATCTGTGGCCTGGGAACTTGACTGAGGTTTGATGGCAGAAATCTGTGGACTGGCAACATTACTGAGGTTTGATTGTAGAACCCTGTGCCCTGGAAACATGACTGTGGCCTGGTAGTGGAAACCCATGGCCTAGGAGTTTGACATTGGTTTGATTCTGGAACGCTGTGGCCTGGGAACATGACTGAGGCGTGATTCTGGAAAAGTGTGGCCTGGGAATATGACTGAAGTTTGATTCTGGAAATCTGTGGCCTGGGAACTTGACTGAGGTTTGATGGCAGAAATCTGTGGACTGGCAACATGACTGAGGTTTGATTGTAGAACCCTGTGCCCTGGAAACATGACTGAGACCTGATACTTGAAACCCATGGCCTGGGAACTTGACATTGGTTTGATTCTGGAACCCTGTGGCCAGGAACAAGACTGAGGCGTGATTCTGGAATGCTGTGCCCTGGGAACATGACATCTGTTTAGATTGTGGAATACTGGGCCCTGGGAACCTGACTGAGGCTTGGTTCTGGAACCCTGTGGACAGGGATCTTGACTGAGGTTTTATTCTGGAATCCTGTGGCCTGGGAACATGACATCAGTGGATTCTGGAACCCTGTGGCCGGGGAACTTGTCATCAGTGGATTCTGGAACCCTGTGGCCTGGGAACATGAGAATGGTTTGATTCTGGAACCCTGTGGCTTGGGAATATGCCTGAGGTTTGATGGTGGAAACCTGTGGCCTGGCAACATGACTGAGGTTTGTTTCTGGAACCCTGTTCCCTGGGAACATGCCTGAGGTTTGCTTCTGGACACCTTTCTCCTGGGAACATGACTGTGGTTTGATTGTGGAATCCTGTGGCCTGCGAACATGACTGAGGTTTGATTCTGGAACCATGTGTCCTGGGAATATGACTGAGCTTTGATTCTGGAAATCTGTGGCCTGGGAACTTGACTGAGGTTTGATGGCAGAAACCTGTGGACTGGCAACATGACTGAGGTTTGATTGTAGAACCCTGTGCCCTGGAAACATGACTGCGACCTGATACTTGAAACCCATGGCTTGGGAACTTGACATTGCTTTGATTCTTTAACCCTGTAGCCAGGGAACATGACTGAGGCGAGATTCTGGAATCCTGTGCCCAGGAAACATGACTGTGGCTTGGTACTGGAAACCCATGGCCTAGGAATTTGACATTGGTTTGATTCTGGAACCCTGTGGCCTGGGAACATGACTGAGGCGTGATTCTGGAATCCTGCGGCCTGGGAACATGACATCTGTTTAGATTATGGAATACTGTGCCCTGGGAACCTGACTGAAAGCTTGGTTCTGGAATCCTGTGGACTGGGAACATGACTGAGGTTTGATTCTGGAACCATGTGGCCTGGGAATATGACTGTGGTTTGATTTTGGAAACCATTGGCCTGTGAACATGACTGATGTTAGATTGAGGAATCCTGGGGCCTGGGAACATGACATCACTTTGGATTCTGGTACCCTGTTGCCTGGGAACATGAAATCGGTTTGATTGTGGAAACCTGTGGTCTGGGAATATGACTGAGGTTTGATGGTGGTATCCTATGGCCTGGCAACATGACTGAGGTTTGATTCTGGATCCCTGGGGCCAGGGAACATGACTGAGGCGTGATTCTGGGAAACTGTGGCCTGGGAATATGACTGAGGTTTGACTCTGGAAATCTGTGGCCTGGGAACTTGACTGAGGTTTGATGGCAGAAATCTGTGGACTGGCAACATTACTTAGGTTTGATTGTAGAACCCTGTGCTATGGAAACATGACTGAGACCTGATACTTGAAACGCATGGCCTGGGAAATTGACATTGGTTTGATTCTGGAACCCTGTGGACTGGGAACATGACTGAGGTTTTATTCAGGAACCCTGTAGCCTGGGAATATAACTGAGGATTGTTGCTGGAACCCTGTGGCCTGGGAACATGACTGAGGCGTGATTCTGGAAAAGTGTGGCCTGGGAATATGACTGAGGTTTGATTCTGGAAATCTGTGGCCTGGGAACTTGACTGAGGTTTGATGGCAGAAATCTGTGGACTGGCAACATTACTGAGGTTTGATTGTAGAACCCTGTGCCCTGGAAACATGACTGAGACCTGATACTTGAAACCCATGGCCTGGGAACTTGACATTGGTTTGATTCTGGAACCCTGTGGCCAGGAACAAGACTGAGGCGTGATTCTGGAATGTTGTGCCCTGGGAACATGAGAATTGTTTAGATTGTGGAATTCTGGGCCCTGGGAACCTGACTGAGGCTTGGTTCTGGAACCCTGTGGACAGGGAACTTGACTGAGGTTTTATTCTGGAATCCTGTGGCCTGGGAACATGACATCAGTGGATTCTGGAACCCTGTGGCCGGGGAACATGATATCAGTGGATTCTGGAACCCTGTGGCCTGGGAACATGAGAACGGTTTGATTCTGGAACCCTGTGGCTTGGGAATATGTCTGAGGTTTGATGGTGGAAACCTGTGGCTTAGCAACATGACTGAGGTTTGTTTCTGGAACCCTGTTCCCTGGGAACATGACTGAGGTTTGATTCTGGACACCTTTGTGCTGGGAACATGACTGTGTTCTGATTGTAGAATCATGGGTCCTGCAAACATGACTGAGGTTTGATTCTGGAACCATGTGTCCTGCGAATATGACTGAGGTTTGATATTGGAAATCTTTGGCCTGGGAACTTGACTGAGGTTTGATGACAGAAACCTGTGGACTGGCAACATGACTGAGGTTTGATTGTAGAACCCTGTGCCCTGGAAACATGACTGTGGCCTGGTAGTGGAAACCCATGGCCTAGGAGTTTGACATTGGTTTGATTCTGGAACGCTGTGGCCTGGGAACATGACTGAGGCGTGATTCTGGAAAAGTGTGGCCTGGGAATATGACTGAAGTTTGATTCTGGAAATCTGTGGCCTGGGAACTTGACTGAGGTTTGATGGCAGAAATCTGTGGACTGGCAACATGACTGAGGTTTGATTGTAGAACCCTGTACCCTGGAAACATGACTGAGACCTGATACTTGAAACCCATGGCCTGGGAACTTGACATTGGTTTGATTTTGGAACCCTGTGGCCAGGAACAAGACTGAGGCGTGATTCTGGAATGCTGTGCCCTGGGAACATGACATCTGTTTAGATTGTGGAATACTGGGCCCTGGGAACCTGACTGAGGCTTGGTTCTGGAACCCTGTGGACAGGGAACTTGACTGAGGTTTTATTCTGGAATCCTGTGGCCTGGGAACATGACATCAGTGGATTCTGGAACCCTGTGGCCGGGGAACATGTCATCAGTGGATTCTGGAACCCTGTGGCCTGGGAACATGAGAATGGTTTGATTCTGGAACCCTGTGGCTTGGGAATATGCCTGAGGTTTGATGGTGGAAACCTGTGGCCTGGCAACATGACTGAGGTTTGTTTCTGGAACCCTGTTCCCTGGGAACATGACTGAGGTTTGCTTCTGGACACCTTTCTCCTGGGAACATGACTGTGGTTTGATTGTGGAATCCTGTGGCCTGCGAACATGACTGACGTTTGATTCTGGAACCATGTGTCATGGGAATATGACTGAGCTTTGATTCTGGAAATCTGTGGCCTGGGAACTTGACTGAGGTTTGATGGCAGAAACCTGTGGACTGGCAACATGACTGAGGTTTGATTGTAGAACCCTGTGCCCTGGAAACATGACTGCGACCTGATACTTGAAACCCATGGCTTGGGAACTTGACATTGGTTTGATTCTGGAACCCTGTGGCCAGGGAACATGACTGAGGCGAGATTCTGGAATCCTGTGCCCAGGAAACATGACTGTGGCTTGGTACTGGAAACCCATGGCCTAGGAATTTGACATTGGTTTGATTCTGGAACCCTGTGGCCTGGGAACATGACTGAGGCGTGATTCTGGAATCCTGCGGCCTGGGAACATGACATCTGTTTAGATTATGGAATACTGTCCCCTGGGAACCTGACTGAAAGCTTGGTTCTGGAATCCTGTGGACTGGGAACATGACTGAGGTTTGATTCTGGAACCATGTGGCCTGGGAATATGACTGTGGTTTGATTTTGGAAACCATTGGCCTGTGAACATGACTGATGTTAGATTGAGGAATCCTGGGGCCTGGGAACATGACATCACTTTGGATTCTGGTACCCTGTTGCCTGGGAACATGAAATCGGTTTGATTGTGGAAACCTGTGGTCTGGGAATATGACTGAGGTTTGATGGTGGTATCCTATGGCCTGGCAACATGACTGAGGTTTGATTCTGGATCCCTGTGGCCAGGGAACATGACTGAGGCGTGATTCTGGAAAACTGTGGCCTGGGAATATGACTGAGGTTTGATTCTGGAAATCTGTGGCCTGGGAACTTGACTGAGGTTTGATGGCAGAAATCTGTGGACTGGCAACATTACTGAGGTTTGATTGTAGAACCCTGTGCCCTGGAAACATGACTGCGACCTGATACTTGAAACCCATGGCCTGGGAATTTGACATTGGTTTGATTCTGGAACCCTGTGGCCAGGAACAAGACTGAGGCGTGATTCTGGAATCCTGTTGCCTGGGAACATGACATCTGTTTAGATTGTGGAATACTGGGCCCTGGGAATCTGACTGAGGCTTGGTTTTGGTACCCTGTGGACTGGGAACATGACTGAGGTTTTATTCTGGAACCCTGTAGCCTGCGAAAATAACTGAGGATTGTTTCTCGAACCCTGTGGCCTGGGAACATGACATCAGTGGTTTCTGGAACCCTGTGGCCTGGGAACATGAGAACGGTTTGATTCTGGAACCCTGTGGCCTGGGAACATGTCTGAGGTTTGATGGTGGAAACCTGTGGCTTGGCAACATGACTGAGGTTTGTTTCTGGAACCCTGTTCCCTGGGAACATGACTGAGGTTTGATTCTGGACACCTTTGTGCTGGGAACATGACTGTGTTCTGATTGTAGAATCATGGGTCCTGCAAACATGACTGAGGTTTGATTCTGGAACCATGTGTCCTGCGAATATGACTGAGGTTTGATATTGGAAATCTTTGGCCTAGGAACTTGACTGAGGTTTGATGGCAGAAACCTGTGGACTGGCAACATGACTGAGGTTTGATTGTAGAACCCTGTGCCCTGGAAACATGACTGTGGCCTGGTAGTGGAAACCCATGGCCTAGGAGTTTGACATTGGTTTGATTCTGGAACGCTGTGGCCTGGAAACATGACTGAGGCGTGATTCTGGAAAAGTGTGGCCTGGGAATATGACTGAAGTTTGATTCTGGAAATCTGTGGCCTGGGAACTTGACTGAGGTTTGATGGCAGAAATCTGTGGACTGGCAATATGACTGAGGTTTGATTGTAGAACCCTGTACCCTGGAAACATGACTGAGACCTGATACTTGAAACCCATGGCCTGGGAACTTGACATTGGTTTGATTCTGGAACCCTGTGGCCAGGAACAAGACTGAGGCGTGATTCTGGAATGCAGTGCCCTGGGAACATGAGATATGTTTAGATTGTGGAATTCTGGGCCCTGGGAACCTGACTGAGGCTTGGTTCTGGAACCCTGTGGACAGGGAACTTGATTGAGGTTTTATTCTGGAATCCTGTGGCCTGGGAACATGACATCAGTGGATTCTGGAACCCTCTGGCCGAGGAACATGTCATCAGTGGATTCTGGAACCCTGTGGCATGGGAACATGAGAACGGTTTGATTCTGGAACCCTGTGGCTTGGGAATATGTCTGAGGTTTGATGGTGGAAACCTGTGGCCTGGCAACATGACTGACGTTTGTTTCTGGAACCCTGTTCCCTGGGAACATGACTGAGGTTTGCTTCTGGACACCTTTCTCCTGGGAACATGACTGTGGTTTGATTGTGGAATCCTGTGGCCTGCGAACATGACTGAGGTTTGATTCTGGAACCATGTGTCCTGGGAATATGACTGAGCTTTGATTCTGGAAATCTGTGGCCTGGGAACTTGACTGAGGTTTGATGGCAGAAACCTGTGGACTGGCAACATGACTGAGGTTTGATTGTAGAACCCTGTACCCTGGAAACATGACTGCGACCTGATACTTGAAACCCATGGCTTGGGAACTTGACATTGGTTTGATTCTGGAACCCTGTGGCCAGGGAACATGACTGAGGCGAGATTCTGGAATCCTGTGCCCAGGAAACATGACTGTGGCTTGGTACTGGAAACCCATGGCCTAGGAATTTGACATTGGTTTGATTCTGGAACCCTGTGGCCTGGGAACATGACTGAGGCGTGATTCTGGAATCCTGCGGCCTGGGAACATGACATCTGTTTAGATTATGGAATACTGTGCCCTGGGAACCTGACTGAAAGCTTGGTTCTGGAATCCTGTGGACTGGGAACATGACTGAGGTTTGATTCTGGAACCATGTGGCCTGGGAATATGACTGTGGTTTGATTTTGGAAACCATGGGCCTGTGAACATGACTGATGTTAGATTGAGGAATCCTGGGGCCTGGGAACATGACATCACTTTGGATTCTGGTACCCTGTTGCCTGGGAACATGAAATCGGTTTGATTGTGGAAACCTGTGGTCTGGGAATATGACTGAGGTTTGATGGTGGTACCCTATGGCCTGGCAACATGACTGAGGTTTGATTCTGGATCCCTGAGGCCAGGGAACATGACTGAGGCGTGATTCTGGAAAACTGTGGCCTGGGAATATGACTGAGGTTTGACTCTGGAAATCTGTGGCCTGGGAACTTGACTGAGGTTTGATGGCAGAAATCTGTGGACTGGCAACATTACTGAGGTTTGACTGTTGAACCCTGTGCTCTGGAAACATGACTGTGACCTGATACTTGAAACGCATGGCCTGGGAAATTGACATTGGTTTGATTCTGGAACCCTGTGGACTGGGAACATGACTGAGGTTTTATTCTGGAACCCTGTAGCCTGGGAATATAACTGAGGATTGTTTCTGGAACCCGGTGGCCTGGTAACATGACTGAGGCGTGATTCTGGAAAAGTGTGGCCTGGGAATATGACTGAGGTTTGATTCTGGAAATCTGTGGCCTGGGAACTTGACTGAGGTTTGATGGCAGAAATCTGTGGACTGGCAACATTACTGAGGTTTGATTGTAGAACCCTGTGCCCTGGAAACATGACTGCGACCTGATACTTGAAACCCATGGCCTGGGAATTTGACATTGGTTTGATTCTGGAACCCTGTGGCCAGGAACAAGACTGAGGCATGATTCTGGAATTCTGTTGCCTGGGAACATGACATCTTTTTAGATTGTGGAATACTGGGCCCTGGGAATCTGACTGAGGCTTGGTTTTGGTACCCTGTGGACTGGGAACATGACTGAGGTTTTATTCTGGAACCCTGTAGCCTGCAAAAATAACTGAGGATTGTTTCTCGAACCCTGTGGCCTGGGAACATGACATCAGTGGATTCTGGAACCCTGTGGCCTGGGAACATGAGAACGGTTTGATTCTGGAACCCTGTAGCCTGGGAACATGTCTGAGGTTTGATGGTGGAAACCAGTGGCTTGGCAACATGACTGAGGTTTGTTTCTGGAACCCTGTTCCCTGGGAACATGAGTGAGTTTTGCTTCTGGACACCTTTGTCCTGGGAACATGACTGTGGTTTGATTGTGGAACCATGGGTCCTGCAAACATGACTGAGGTTTGATTCTGGAACCATGTGTCCTGGGAATATGACTGAGCTTTGATTCTGGAAATCTGTGGCCTGGGAACTTGACTGAGGTTTGATGGCAGAAATCTGTGGACTGGCAACATTACTTAGGTTTGATTGTAGAACCCTGTGCTATGGAAACATGACTGAGACCTGATACTTGAAACGCATGGCCTGGGAAATTGACATTGGTTTGATTCTGGAACCCTGTGGACTGGGAACATGACTGAGGATTTATTCTGGAACCCTGTAGCCTGGGAATATAACTGAGGATTGTTGCTGGAACCCTGTGGCCTGGGAACATGACTGAGGCGTGATTCTGGAAAAGTGTGGCCTGGGAATATGACTGAGGTTTGATTCTGGAAATCTGTGGCCTGGGAACTTGACTGAGGTTTGATGGCAGAAATCTGTGGACTGGCAACATTACTGAGGTTTGAGTGTAGAACCCTGTGCCCTGGAAACATGACTGAGACCTGATACTTGAAACCCATGGCCTGGGAACTTGACATTGGTTTGATTCTGGAACCCTGTGGCCAGGAACAAGACTGAGGCGTGATTCTGGAATGCTGTGCCCTGGGAACATGAGATCTGTTTAGATTGTGGAATTCTGGGCCCTGCGAACCTGACTGAGGCTTGGTTCTGGAACCCTGTGGACAGGGAACTTGACTGAGGTTTTATTCTGGAATCCTGTGGCCTGGAAACATGACATCAGTGGATTCTGGAACCCTGTGGCCGGGGAACATGACATCAGTGGATTCTGGAACCCTGTGGCCTGGGAACATGAGAACGGTTTGATTCTGGAACCCTGTGGCTTGGGAATATGTCTGAGGTTTGATGGTGGAAACCTGTGGCCTGGCAACATGACTGAGGTTTGTTTCTGAAACCCTGTTCCCTGGGAACATGACTGAGGTTTGCTTCTGGACACCTTTCTCCTGGGAACATGACTGTGGTTTGATTGTGGAACCATGGGTCCTGCAAACATGACTGAGGTTTGATTCTGGAACCATGTGTCCTGGGAATATGACTGAGCTTTGATTCTGGAAATCTGTGGCCTGGGAACTTGACTGAGGTTTGATGGCAGAAACCTGTGGACTGGCAACATGACTGAGGTTTGATTGTAGAACCCTGTGCCCTGGAAACATGACTGCGACCTGATACTTGAAACCCATGGCTTGGGAACTTGACATTGTTTTGATTCTGGAACCCTGTGGCCAGGGAACATGACTGAGGCGAGATTCTGGAATCCTGTGCCCAGGAAACATGACTGTGGCTTGGTACTGGAAACCCATGGCCTAGGAATTTGATATTGGTTTGATTCTGGAACCCTGTGGCCTGGGAACATGACTGAGGCGTGATTCTGGAATCCTGCGGCCTGGGAACATGACATCTGTTTAGATTATGGAATACTGTGCCCTGGGAACCTGACTGAAAGCTTGGTTCTGGAATCCTGTGGACTGGGAACATGACTGAGGTTTGATTCTGGAACCATGTGGCCTGGGAATATGACTGTGGTTTGATTTTGGAAACCATTGGCCTGTGAACATGACTGATGTTAGATTGAGGAATCCTGGGGCCTGGGAACATGACATCACTTTGGATTCTGGTACCCTGTTGCCTGGGAACATGAAATCGGTTTGATTGTGGAAACCTGTGGTCTGGGAATATGACTGAGGTTTGATGGTGGTACCCTATGGCCTGGCAACATGACTGAGGTTTGATTCTGGATCCCTGTGGCCAGGGAACATGACTGAGGCGTGATTCTGGAAAACTGTGGCCTGGAAATATGACTGAGGTTTGATTCTGGAAATCTGTGGCCTGGGAACTTGACTGAGGTTTGATGGCAGAAATCTGTGGACTGGCAACATTACTGAGGTTTGACTGTTGAACCCTGTGCTCTGGAAACATGACTGCGACCTGATACTTGAAACGCATGGCCTGGGAAATTGACATTGGTTTGATTCTGGAACCCTGTGGACCGGGAACATGACTGAGGTTTTATTCTGGAACCCTGTAGCCTGGGAATATAACTGAGGATTGTTTCTGGAACCCGGTGGCCTGGTAACATGACTGAGGCGTGATTCTGGAAAAGTGTGGCCTGGGAATATGACTGAGGTTTGATTCTGGAAATCTGTGGCCTGGGAACTTGACTGAGGTTTGATGGCAGAAATCTGTGGACTGGCAACATTACTGAGGTTTGATTGTAGAACCCTGTGCCCTGGAAACATGACTGCGACCTGATACTTGAAACCCATGGCCTGGGAATTTGACATTGGTTTGATTCTGGAACCCTGTGGCCAGGAACAAGACTGAGGCGTGATTCTGGAATTCTGTTGCCTGGGAACATGACATCTGTTTAGATTGTGGAATACTGGGCCCTGGGAATCTGACTGAGGCTTGGTTTTGGTACCCTGTGGACTGGGAACATGACTGAGGTTTTATTCTGGAACCCTGTAGCCTGCAAAAATAACTGAGGATTGTTTCTCGAACCCTGTGGCCTGGGAACATGACATCAGTGGATTCTGGAACCCTGTGGCCTGGGAACATGAGAACGGTTTGATTCTGGAACCCTGTGGCCTGGGAACATGTCTGAGGTTTGATGGTGGAAACCAGTGGCTTGGCAACATGACTGAGGTTTGTTTCTGGAACCCTGTTCCCTGGGAACATGAGTGAGTTTTGCTTCTGGACACCTTTGTCCTGGGAACATGACTGTGGTTTGATTGTGGAACCATGGGTCCTGCAAACATGACTGAGGTTTGATTCTGGAACCATGTGTCCTGGGAATATGACTGAGCTTTGATTCTGGAAATCTGTGGCCTGGGAACTTGACTGAGGTTTGATGGCAGAAATCTGTGGACTGGCAACATTACTTAGGTTTGATTGTAGAACCCTGTGCTATGGAAACATGACTGAGACCTGATACTTGAAACGCATGGCCTGGGAAATTGACATTGGTTTGATTCTGGAACCCTGTGGACTGGGAACATGACTGAGGTTTTATTCTGGAACCCTGTAGCCTGGGAATATAACTGAGGATTGTTGCTGGAACCCTGTGGCCTGGGAACATGACTGAGGCGTGATTCTGGAAAAGTGTGGCCTGGGAATATGACTGAGGTTTGATTCTGGAAATCTGTGGCCTGGGAACTTGACTGAGGTTTGATGGCAGAAATCTGTGGACTGGCAACATTACTGAGGTTTGATTGTAGAACCCTGTGCCCTGGAAACATGACTGCGACCTGATACTTGAAACCCATGGCCTGGGAACTTGACATTGGTTTGATTCTGGAACCCTGTGGCCAGGAACAAGACTGAGGCGTGATTCTGGAATGCTGTGCCCTGGGAACATGAGATCTGTTTAGATTGTGGAATTCTGGGCCCTGGGAACCTGACTGAGGCTTGGTTCTGGAACCCTGTGGACAGGGAACTTGACTGAGGTTTTATTCTGGAATCCTGTGGCCTGGGAACATGACATCAGTGGATTCTGGAACCCTGTGGCCGGGGAACATGACATCAGTGGATTCTGGAACCCTGTGGCCGGGGAACATGAGAACGGTTTGATTCTGGAAGCCTGTGGCTTGGGAATATGTCTGAGGTTTGATGGTGGAAACCTGTGGCTTGGCAACATGACTGAGGTTTGTTTCTGGAACCCTGTTCCCTGGGAACATGAGTGAGTTTTGCTTCTGGACACCTTTGTCCTGGGAACATGACTGTGGTTTGATTGTGGAACCATGGGTCCTGCAAACATGACTGAGGTTTGATTCTGGAACCATGTGTCCTGGGAATATGACTGAGCTTTGATTCTGGAAATCTGTGGCCTGGGAACTTGACTGAGGTTTGATGGCAGAAATCTGTGGACTGGCAACATGACTGAGGTTTGATTGTAGAACCCTGTGCCCTGGAAACATGACTGCGACCTGATACTTGAAACCCATGCCTTGGGAACTTGACATTGGTTTGATTCTGGAACCCTGTGGCCAGGGAACATGACTGAGGCGAGATTCTGGAATCCTGTGCCCAGGAAACATGACTGTGGCTTGGTACTGGAAACCCATGGCCTAGGAATTTGACATTGGTTTGATTCTGGAACCCTGTGGCCTGGGAACATGACTGAGGCGTGATTCTGGAATCCTGCGGCCTGGGAACATGACATCTGTTTAGATTATGGAATACTGTGCCCTGGGAACCTGACTGAAAGCTTGGTTCTGGAATCCTGTGGACTGGGAACATGACTGAGGTTTGATTCTGGAACCATGTGGCCTGGGAATATGACTGTGGTTTGATTTTGGAAACCATTGGCCTGTGAACATGACTGATGTTAGATTGAGGAATCCTGGGGCCTGGGAACATGACATCACTTTGGATTCTGGTACCCTGTTGCCTGGGAACATGAAATCGGTTTGATTGTGGAAACCTGTGGTCTGGGAATATGACTGAGGTTTGATGGTGGTACCCTATGGCCTGGCAACATGACTGAGGTTTGATTCTGGATCCCTGTGGCCAGGGAACATGACTGAGGCGTGATTCTGGAAAACTGTGGCCTGGAAATATGACTGAGGTTTGATTCTGGAAATCTGTGGCCTGGGAACTTGACTGAGGTTTGATGGCAGAAATCTGTGGACTGGCAACATTACTGAGGTTTGATTGTAGAACCCTGTGCCCTGGAAACATGACTGAGACCTGATACTTGAAACCCATGGCCTGGGAACTTGACATTGGTTTGATTCTGGAACCCTGTGGCCAGGAACAAGACTGAGGCGTGATTCTGGAATGCAGTGCCCTGGGAACATGAGATCTGTTTAGATTGTGGAATTCTGGGCCCTGGGAACCTGACTGAGGCTTGGTTCTGGAACCCTGTGGACAGGGAACTTGACTGAGGTTTTATTCTGGAATCCTGTGGCCTGGGAACATGACATCAGTGGATTCTGGAACCCTGTGGCCGGGGAACATGACATCAGTGGATTCTGGAACCCTGTGGCCTAGGAACATGAGAACGGTTTGATTCTGGAACCCTGTGGCTTGGGAATATGTCTGAGGTTTGATGGTGGAAACCTGTGGCCAGGCAACATGACTGAGGTTTGTTTCTGAAACCCTGTTCCCTGGGAACATGAGTGAGTTTTGCTTCTGGACACCTTTGTCCTGGGAACATGACTGTGGTTTGATTGTGGAACCATGGGTCCTGCAAACATGACTGAGGTTTGATTCTGGAACCCTGTGTCCTGGGAATATGACTGAGCTTTGATTCTGGAAATCTGTGGCCTGGGAACTTGACTGAGGTCTGATGGCAGAAATCTGTGGACTGGCAACATGACTGAGGTTTGATTGTAGAACCCTGTGCCCTGGAAACATGACTGCGACCTGATACTTGAAACCCATGGCTTGGGAACTTGACATTGGTTTGATTCTGGGACCCTGTGGCCAGGGAACATGACTGAGGCGAGATTCTGGAATCCTGTGCCCAGGAAACATGACTGTGGCTTGGTACTGGAAACCCATGGGCTAGGAATTTGATATTGGTTTGATTCTGGAACCCTGTGGCCTGGGAACATGACTGAGGCGTGATTCTGGAATCATGCGGCCTGGGAACATGACATCTGTTTAGATTATGGAATACTGTGCCCTGGGAACCTGACTGAAAGCTTGGTTCTGGAATCCTGTGGACTGGGAACATGACTGAGGTTTGATTCTGGAACCATGTGGCCTGGGAATATGACTGTGGTTTGATTTTGGAAACCATTGGCCTGTGAACATGACTGATGTTAGATTGAGGAATCCTGGGGCCTGGGAACATGACATCACTTTGGATTCTGGTACCCTGTTGCCTGGGAACATGAAATCGGTTTGATTGTGGAAACCTGTGGTCTGGGAATATGACTGAGGTTTGATGGTGGTACCCTATGGCCTGGCAACATGACTGAGGTTTGATTCTGGCTCCCTGTGGCCAGGGAACATGACTGAGGGGTGATTCTGGAAAACTGTGGCCTGGGAATATGACTGAGGTTTGATTCTGGAAATCTGTGGCCTGGGAACTTGACTGAGGTTTGATGGCAGAAATCTGTGGACTGGCAACATTACTGAGGTTTGACTGTTGAACCCTGTGCTCTGGAAACATGACTGTGACCTGATACTTGAAACGCATGGCCTGAGAAATTGACATTGGTTTGATTCTGGAACCCTGTGGACTAGGAACATGACTGAGGTTTTATTCTGGAACCCTGTAGCCTGGGAATATAACTGAGGATTGTTTCTGGAACCCGGTGGCCTGGTAACATGACTGAGGCGTGATTCTGGAAAAGTGTGGCCTGGGAATATGACTGAGGTTTGATTCTGGAAATCTGTGGCCTGGGAACTTGACTGAGGTTTGATGGCAGAAATCTGTGGACTGGCAACATTATTGAGGTTTGATTGTATAACCCTGTGCCCTGGAAACATGACTGCGACCTGATACTTGAAACCCATGGCCTGGGAATTTGACATTGGTTTGATTCTGGAACCCTGTGGCCAGGAACAAGACTGAGGCGTGATTCTGGAATCCTGTTGCCTGGGAACATGACATCTGTTTAGATTGTGGAATACTGGGCCCTGGGAATCTGACCGAGGCTTGGTTTTGGTAACCTGTGGACTGGGAACATGACTGAGGTTTTATTCTGGAACCCTGTAGCCTGCGAAAATAACTGAGGATTGTTTCTCGAACCCTGTGGCCTGGGAACATGACATCAGTGGATTCTGGAACCCTGTGGCCTGGGAACATGAGAACGGTTTGATTCTGGAACCCTGTGGCCTGGGAACATGTCTGAGGTTTGATGGTGGAAACCTGTGGCTTGGCAACATGACTGAGGTTTGTTTCTGGAACCCTGTTCCCTGGGAACATGACTGAGGTTTGATTCTGGACACCTTTGTGCTGGGAACATGACTGTGTTCTGATTGTAGAATCATGGGTCCTGCAAACATGACTGAGGTTTGATTCTGGAACCATGTGTCCTGCGAATATGACTGAGGTTTGATATTGGAAATCTTTGGCCTGGGAACTTGACTGAGGTTTGATGGCAGAAACCTGTGGACTGGCAACATGACTGAGGTTTGATTGTAGAACCCTGTGCCCTGGAAACATGACTGTGGCCTGGTAGTGGAAACCCATGGCCTAGGAGTTTGACATTGGTTTGATTCTGGAACGCTGTGGCCTGGGAACATGACTGAGGCGTGATTCTGGAAAAGTGTGGCCTGGGAATATGACTGAAGTTTGATTCTGGAAATCTGTGGCCTGGGAACTTGACTGAGGTTTGATGGCAGAAATCTGTGGACTGGCAACATGACTGAGGTTTGATTGTAGAACCCTGTACCCTGGAAACATGACTGAGACCTGATACTTGAAACCCATGGCCTGGGAACTTGACATTGGTTTGATTCTGGAACCCTGTGGCCAGGAACAAGACTGAGGCGTGATTCTGGAATGCTGTGCCCTGGGAACATGACATCTGTTTAGATTGTGGAATACTGGGCCCTGGGAACCTGACTGAGGCTTGGTTCTGGAACCCTGTGGACAGGGAACTTGACTGAGGTTTTATTCTGGAATCCTGTGGCCTGGGAACATGACATCAGTGGATTCTGGAACCCTGTGGCCGGGGAACATGTCATCAGTGGATTCTGGAACCCTGTGGCCTGGGAACATGAGAATGGTTTGATTCTGGAACCCTGTGGCTTGGGAATATGCCTGAGGTTTGATGGTGGAAACCTGTGGCCTGGCAACATGACTGAGGTTTGTTTCTGGAACCCTGTTCCCTGGGAACATGCCTGAGGTTTGCTTCTGGACACCTTTCTCCTGGGAACATGACTGTGGTTTGATTGTGGAATCCTGTGGCCTGCGAACATGACTGAGGTTTGATTCTGGAACCATGTGTCCTGGGAATATGACTGAGCTTTGATTCTGGAAATCTGTGGCCTGGGAACTTGACTGAGGTTTGATGGCAGAAACCTGTGGACTGGCAACATGACTGAGGTTTGATTGTAGAACCCTGTGCCCTGGAAACATGACTGCGACCTGATACTTGAAACCCATGGCTTGGGAACTTGACATTGCTTTGATTCTTTAACCCTGTAGCCAGGGAACATGACTGAGGCGAGATTCTGGAATCCTGTGCCCAGGAAACATGACTGTGGCTTGGTACTGGAAACCCATGGCCTAGGAATTTGACATTGGTTTGATTCTGGAACCCTGTGGCCTGGGAACATGACTGAGGCGTGATTCTGGAATCCTGCGGCCTGGGAACATGACATCTGTTTAGATTATGGAATACTGTGCCCTGGGAACCTGACTGAAAGCTTGGTTCTGGAATCCTGTGGACTGGGAACATGACTGAGGTTTGATTCTGGAACCATGTGGCCTGGGAATATGACTGTGGTTTGATTTTGGAAACCATTGGCCTGTGAACATGACTGATGTTAGATTGAGGAATCCTGGGGCCTGGGAACATGACATCACTTTGGATTCTGGTACCCTGTTGCCTGGGAACATGAAATCGGTTTGAGTGTGGAAACCTGTGGTCTGGGAATATGAGTGAGGTTTGATGGTGGTATCCTATGGCCTGGCAACATGACTGAGGTTTGATTCTGGATCCCTGGGGCCAGGGAACATGACTGAGGCGTGATTCTGGGAAACTGTAGCCTGGGAATATAACTGAGGATTGTTGCTGGAACCCTGTGGCCTGGGAACATGACTGAGGCGTGATTCTGGAAAAGTGTGGCCTGGGAATATGACTGAGGTTTGATTCTGGAAATCTGTGGCCTGGGAACTTGACTGAGGTTTGATGGCAGAAATCTGTGGACTGGCAACATTACTGAGGTTTGATTGTAGAACCCTGTGCCCTGGAAACATGACTGTGGCCTGGTAGTGGAAACCCATGGCCTAGGAGTTTGACATTGGTTTGATTCTGGAACGCTGTGGCCTGGGAACATGACTGAGGCGTGATTCTGGAAAAGTGTGGCCTGGGAATATGACTGAAGTTTGATTCTGGAAATCTGTGGCCTGGGAACTTGACTGAGGTTTGATGGCAGAAATCTGTGGACTGGCAACATGACTGAGGTTTGATTGTAGAACCCTGTACCCTGGAAACATGACTGAGACCTGATACTTGAAACCCATGGCCTGGGAACTTGACATTGGTTTGATTTTGGAACCCTGTGGCCAGGAACAAGACTGAGGCGTGATTCTGGAATGCTGTGCCCTGGGAACATGACATCTGTTTAGATTGTGGAATACTGGGCCCTGGGAACCTGACTGAGGCTTGGTTCTGGAACCCTGTGGACAGGGAACTTGACTGAGGTTTTATTCTGGAATCCTGTGGCCTGGGAACATGACATCAGTGGATTCTGGAACCCTGTGGCCGGGGAACATGTCATCAGTGGATTCTGGAACCCTGTGGCCTGGGAACATGAGAATGGTTTGATTCTGGAACCCTGTGGCTTGGGAATATGCCTGAGGTTTGATGCTGGAAACCTGTGGCCTGGCAACATGACTGAGGTTTGTTTCTGGAACCCTGTTCCCTGGGAACATGACTGAGGTTTGCTTCTGGACACCTTTCTCCTGGGAACATGACTGTGGTTTGATTGTGGAATCCTGTGGCCTGCGAACATGACTGACGTTTGATTCTGGAACCATGTGTCATGGGAATATGACTGAGCTTTGATTCTGGAAATCTGTGGCCTGGGAACTTGACTGAGGTTTGATGGCAGAAACCTGTGGACTGGCAACATGACTGAGGTTTGATTGTAGAACCCTGTGCCCTGGAAACATGACTGCGACCTGATACTTGAAACCCATGGCTTGGGAACTTGACATTGGTTTGATTCTGGAACCCTGTGGCCAGGGAACATGACTGAGGCGAGATTCTGGAATCCTGTGCCCAGGAAACATGACTGTGGCTTGGTACTGGAAACCCATGGCCTAGGAATTTGACATTGGTTTGATTCTGGAACCCTGTGGCCTGGGAACATGACTGAGGCGTGATTCTGGAATCCTGCGGCCTGGGAACATGACATCTGTTTAGATTATGGAATACTGTCCCCTGGGAACCTGACTGAAAGCTTGGTTCTGGAATCCTGTGGACTGGGAACATGACTGAGGTTTGATTCTGGAACCATGTGGCCTGGGAATATGACTGTGGTTTGATTTTGGAAACCATTGGCCTGTGAACATGACTGATGTTAGATTGAGGAATCCTGGGGCCTGGGAACATGACATCACTTTGGATTCTGGTACCCTGTTGCCTGGGAACATGAAATCGGTTTGATTGTGGAAACCTGTGGTCTGGGAATATGACTGAGGTTTGATGGTGGTATCCTATGGCCTGGCAACATGACTGAGGTTTGATTCTGGATCCCTGTGGCCAGGGAACATGACTGAGGCGTGATTCTGGAAAACTGTGGCCTGGGAATATGACTGAGGTTTGATTCTGGAAATCTGTGGCCTGGGAACTTGACTGAGGTTTGATGGCAGAAATCTGTGGACTGGCAACATTACTGAGGTTTGATTGTTGAACCCTGTGCTCTGGAAACATGACTGCGACCTGATACTTGAAACGCATGGCCTGGGAAATTGACATTGGTTTGATTCTGGAACCCTGTGGACTGGGAACATGACTGAGGTTTTATTCTGGAACCCTGTAGCCTGGGAATATAACTGAGGATTGTTTCTGGAACCCGGTGGCCTGGTAACATGACTGAGGCGTGATTCTGGAAAAGTGTGGCCTGGGAATATGACTGAGGTTTGATTCTGGAAATCTGTGGCCTGGGAACTTGACTGAGGTTTGATGGCAGAAATCTGTGGACTGGCAACATTACTGAGGTTTGATTGTATAACCCTGTGCCCTGGAAACATGACTGCGAACTGATACTTGAAACCCATGGCCTGGGAATTTGACATTGGTTTGATTCTGGAACCCTGTGGCCAGGAACAAGACTGAGGCGTGATTCTGGAATTCTGTTGCCTGGGAACATGACATCTTTTTAGATTGTGGAATACTGGGCCCTGGGAATCTGACTGAGGCTTGGTTTTGGTACCCTGTGGACTGGGAACATGACTGAGGTTTTATTCTGGAACCCTGTAGCCTGCAAAAATAACTGAGGATTGTTTCTCGAACCCTGTGGCCTGGGAACATGACATCAGTGGATTCTGGAACCCTGTGGCCTGGGAACATGAGAACGGTTTGATTCTGGAACCCTGTGGCCTGGGAACATGTCTGAGGTTTGATGGTGGAAACCAGTGGCTTGGCAACATGACTGAGGTTTGTTTCTGGAACCCTGTTCCCTGGGAACATGAGTGAGTTTTGCTTCTGGACACCTTTGTCCTGGGAACATGACTGTGGTTTGATTGTGGAACCATGGGTCCTGCAAACATGACTGAGGTTTGATTCTGGAACCATGTGTCCTGGGAATATGACTGAGCTTTGATTCTGGAAATCTGTGGCCTGGGAACTTGACTGAGGTTTGATGGCAGAAATCTGTGGACTGGCAACATTACTTAGGTTTGATTGTAGAACCCTGTGCTATGGAAACATGACTGAGACCTGATACTTGAAACGCATGGCCTGGGAAATTGACATTGGTTTGATTCTGGAACCCTGTGGACTGGGAACATGACTGAGGTTTTATTCTGGAACCCTGTAGCCTGGGAATATAACTGAGGATTGTTTCTGGAACCCGGTGGCCTGGTAACATGACTGAGGCGTGATTCTGGAAAAGTGTGGCCTGGGAATATGACTGAGGTTTGATTCTGGAAATCTGTGGCCTGGGAACTTGACTGAGGTTTGATGGCAGAAATCTGTGGACTGGCAACATTACTGAGGTTTGATTGTAGAACCCTGTGCCCTGGAAACATGACTGCGACCTGATACTTGAAACCCATGGCCTGGGAATTTGACATTGGTTTGATTCTGGAACCCTGTGGCCAGGAACAAGACTGAGGCGTGATTCTGGAATCCTGTTGCCTGGGAACATGACATCTGTTTAGATTGTGGAATACTGGGCCCTGGGAATCTGACTGAGGCTTGGTTTTGGTACCCTGTGGACTGGGAACATGACTGAGGTTTTATTCTGGAACCCTGTAGCCTGCGAAAATAACTGAGGATTGTTTCTCGAACCCTGTGGCCTGGGAACATGACATCAGTGGTTTCTGGAACCCTGTGGCCTGGGAACATGAGAACGGTTTGATTCTGGAACCCTGTGGCCTGGGAACATGTCTGAGGTTTGATGGTGGAAACCTGTGGCTTGGCAACATGACTGAGGTTTGTTTCTGGAACCCTGTTCCCTGGGAACATGACTGAGGTTTGATTCTGGACACCTTTGTGCTGGGAACATGACTGTGTTCTGATTGTAGAATCATGGGTCCTGCAAACATGACTGAGGTTTGATTCTGGAACCATGTGTCCTGCGAATATGACTGAGGTTTGATATTGGAAATCTTTGGCCTGGGAACTTGACTGAGGTTTGATGGCAGAAACCTGTGGACTGGCAACATGACTGAGGTTTGATTGTAGAACCCTGTGCCCTGGAAACATGACTGTGGCCTGGTAGTGGAAACCCATGGCCTAGGAGTTTGACATTGGTTTGATTCTGGAACGCTGTGGCCTGGAAACATGACTGAGGCGTGATTCTGGAAAAGTGTGGCCTGGGAATATGACTGAAGTTTGATTCTGGAAATCTGTGGCCTGGGAACTTGACTGAGGTTTGATGGCAGAAATCTGTGGACTGGCAATATGACTGAGGTTTGATTGTAGAACCCTGTACCCTGGAAACATGACTGAGACCTGATACTTGAAACCCATGGCCTGGGAACTTGACATTGGTTTGATTCTGGAACCCTGTGGCCAGGAACAAGACTGAGGCGTGATTCTGGAATGCAGTGCCCTGGGAACATGAGATATGTTTAGATTGTGGAATTCTGGGCCCTGGGAACCTGACTGAGGCTTGGTTCTGGAACCCTGTGGACAGGGAACTTGATTGAGGTTTTATTCTGGAATCCTGTGGCCTGGGAACATGACATCAGTGGATTCTGGAACCCTCTGGCCGAGGAACATGTCATCAGTGGATTCTGGAACCCTGTGGCATGGGAACATGAGAACGGTTTGATTCTGGAACCCTGTGGCTTGGGAATATGTCTGAGGTTTGATGGTGGAAACCTGTGGCCTGGCAACATGACTGAGGTTTGTTTCTGGAACCCTGTTCCCTGGGAACATGACTGAGGTTTGCTTCTGGACACCTTTCTCCTGGGAACATGACTGTGGTTTGATTGTGGAATCCTGTGGCCTGCGAACATGACTGAGGTTTGATTCTGGAACCATGTGTCCTGGGAATATGACTGAGCTTTGATTCTGGAAATCTGTGGCCTGGGAACTTGACTGAGGTTTGATGGCAGAAACCTGTGGACTGGCAACATGACTGAGGTTTGATTGTAGAACCCTGTACCCTGGAAACATGACTGCGACCTGATACTTGAAACCCATGGCTTGGGAACTTGACATTGGTTTGATTCTGGAACCCTGTGGCCAGGGAACATGACTGAGGCGAGATTCTGGAATCCTGTGCCCAGGAAACATGACTGTGGCTTGGTACTGGAAACCCATGGCCTAGGAATTTGACATTGGTTTGATTCTGGAACCCTGTGGCCTGGGAACATGACTGAGGCGTGATTCTGGAATCCTGCGGCCTGGGAACATGACATCTGTTTAGATTATGGAATACTGTGCCCTGGGAACCTGACTGAAAGCTTGGTTCTGGAATCCTGTGGACTGGGAACATGACTGAGGTTTGATTCTGGAACCATGTGGCCTGGGAATATGACTGTGGTTTGATTTTGGAAACCATTGGCCTGTGAACATGACTGATGTTAGATTGAGGAATCCTGGGGCCTGGGAACATGACATCACTTTGGATTCTGGTACCCTGTTGCCTGGGAACATGAAATCGGTTTGATTGTGGAAACCTGTGGTCTGGGAATATGACTGAGGATTGATGGTGGTATCCTATGGCCTGGCAACATGACTGAGGTTTGATTCTGGATCCCTGTGGCCAGGGAACATGACTGAGGCGTGATTCTGGAAAACTGTGGCCTGGGAATATGACTGAGGTTTGACTCTGGAAATCTGTGGCCTGGGAACTTGACTGAGGTTTGATGGCAGAAATCTGTGGACTGGCAACATTACTTAGGTTTGATTGTAGAACCCTGTGCTATGGAAACATGACTGAGACCTGATACTTGAAACGCATGGCCTGGGAAATTGACATTGGTTTGATTCTGGAACGCTGTGGACTGGGAACATGACTGAGGTTTTATTCTGGAACCCTGTAGCCTGGGAATATAACTGAGGATTGTTTCTGGAACCCGGTGGCCTGGTAACATGACTGAGGCGTGATTCTGGAAAAGTGTGGCCTGGGAATATGGCTGAGGTTTGATTCTGGAAATCTGTGGCCTGGGAACTTGACTGAGGTTTGATGGCAGAAATCTGTGGACTGGCAACATGACTGAGGTTTGATTGTAGAACCCTGTGCCCTGGAAACATGACTGAGACCTGATACTTGAAACCCATGGCCTGGGAACTTGACATTGGTTTGATTCTGGAACCCTGTGGCCAGGAACAAGACTGAGGCGTGATTCTGGAATGCTGTGCCCTGGGAACATGACATCTGTTTAGATTGTGGAATACTGGGCCCTGGGAACCTGACTGAGGCTTGGTTCTGTAACCCTGTGGACAGGGAACTTGACTGAGGTTTTATTCTGGAATCCTGTGGCCTGGGAACATGACATCAGTGGATTCTGGAACCCTGTGGCCGGGGAACATGTCATCAGTGGATTCTGGAACCCTGTGGCCTGGGAACATGAGAATGGTTTGATTCTGGAACCCTGTGGCTTGGGAATATGCCTGAGGTTTGATGGTGGAAACCTGTGGCCTGGCAACATGACTGAGGTTTGTTTCTGGAACCCTGTTCCCTGGGAACATGCCTGAGGTTTGCTTCTGGACACCTTTCTCCTGGGAACATGACTGTGGTTTGATTGTGGAATCCTGTGGCCTGCGAACATGACTGAGGTTTGATTCTGGAACCATGTGTCCTGGGAATATGACTGAGCTTTGATTCTGGAAATCTGTGGCCTGGGAACTTGACTGAGGTTTGATGGCAGAAACCTGTGGACTGGCAACATGACTGAGGTTTGATTGTAGAACCCTGTGCCCTGGAAACATGACTGCGACCTGATACTTGAAACCCATGGCTTGGGAACTTGACATTGCTTTGATTCTTTAACCCTGTAGCCAGGGAACATGACTGAGGCGAGATTCTGGAATCCTGTGCCCAGGAAACATGACTGTGGCTTGGTACTGGAAACCCATGGCCTAGGAATTTGACATTGGTTTGATTCTGGAACCCTGTGGCCTGGGAACATGACTGAGGCGTGATTCTGGAATCCTGCGGCCTGGGAACATGACATCTGTTTAGATTATGGAATACTGTGCCCTGGGAACCTGACTGAAAGCTTGGTTCTGGAATCCTGTGGACTGGGAACATGACTGAGGTTTGATTCTGGAACCATGTGGCCTGGGAATATGACTGTGGTTTGATTTTGGAAACCATTGGCCTGTGAACATGACTGATGTTAGATTGAGGAATCCTGGGGCCTGGGAACATGACATCACTTTGGATTCTGGTACCCTGTTGCCTGGGAACATGAAATCGGTTTGAGTGTGGAAACCTGTGGTCTGGGAATATGACTGAGGTTTGATGGTGGTATCCTATGGCCTGGCAACATGACTGAGGTTTGATTCTGGATCCCTGGGGCCAGGGAACATGACTGAGGCGTGATTCTGGGAAACTGTAGCCTGGGAATATAACTGAGGATTGTTGCTGGAACCCTGTGGCCTGGGAACATGACTGAGGCGTGATTCTGGAAAAGTGTGGCCTGGGAATATGACTGAGGTTTGATTCTGGAAATCTGTGGCCTGGGAACTTGACTGAGGTTTGATGGCAGAAATCTGTGGACTGGCAACATTACTGAGGTTTGATTGTAGAACCCTGTGCCCTGGAAACATGACTGTGGCCTGGTAGTGGAAACCCATGGCCTAGGAGTTTGACATTGGTTTGATTCTGGAACGCTGTGGCCTGGGAACATGACTGAGGCGTGATTCTGGAAAAGTGTGGCCTGGGAATATGACTGAAGTTTGATTCTGGAAATCTGTGGCCTGGGAACTTGACTGAGGTTTGATGGCAGAAATCTGTGGACTGGCAACATGACTGAGGTTTGATTGTAGAACCCTGTACCCTGGAAACATGACTGAGACCTGATACTTGAAACCCATGGCCTGGGAACTTGACATTGGTTTGATTTTGGAACCCTGTGGCCAGGAACAAGACTGAGGCGTGATTCTGGAATGCTGTGCCCTGGGAACATGACATCTGTTTAGATTGTGGAATACTGGGCCCTGGGAACCTGACTGAGGCTTGGTTCTGGAACCCTGTGGACAGGGAACTTGACTGAGGTTTTATTCTGGAATCCTGTGGCCTGGGAACATGACATCAGTGGATTCTGGAACCCTGTGGCCGGGGAACATGTCATCAGTGGATTCTGGAACCCTGTGGCCTGGGAACATGAGAATGGTTTGATTCTGGAACCCTGTGGCTTGGGAATATGCCTGAGGTTTGATGGTGGAAACCTGTGGCCTGGCAACATGACTGAGGTTTGTTTCTGGAACCCTGTTCCCTGGGAACATGACTGAGGTTTGCTTCTGGACACCTTTCTCCTGGGAACATGACTGTGGTTTGATTGTGGAATCCTGTGGCCTGCGAACATGACTGACGTTTGATTCTGGAACCATGTGTCATGGGAATATGACTGAGCTTTGATTCTGGAAATCTGTGGCCTGGGAACTTGACTGAGGTTTGATGGCAGAAACCTGTGGACTGGCAACATGACTGAGGTTTGATTGTAGAACCCTGTGCCCTGGAAACATGACTGCGACCTGATACTTGAAACCCATGGCTTGGGAACTTGACATTGGTTTGATTCTGGAACCCTGTGGCCAGGGAACATGACTGAGGCGAGATTCTGGAATCCTGTGCCCAGGAAACATGACTGTGGCTTGGTACTGGAAACCCATGGCCTAGGAATTTGACATTGGTTTGATTCTGGAACCCTGTGGCCTGGGAACATGACTGAGGCGTGATTCTGGAATCCTGCGGCCTGGGAACATGACATCTGTTTAGATTATGGAATACTGTCCCCTGGGAACCTGACTGAAAGCTTGGTTCTGGAATCCTGTGGACTGGGAACATGACTGAGGTTTGATTCTGGAACCATGTGGCCTGGGAATATGACTGTGGTTTGATTTTGGAAACCATTGGCCTGTGAACATGACTGATGTTAGATTGAGGAATCCTGGGGCCTGGGAACATGACATCACTTTGGATTCTGGTACCCTGTTGCCTGGGAACATGAAATCGGTTTGATTGTGGAAACCTGTGGTCTGGGAATATGACTGAGGTTTGATGGTGGTATCCTATGGCCTGGCAACATGACTGAGGTTTGATTCTGGATCCCTGTGGCCAGGGAACATGACTGAGGCGTGATTCTGGAAAACTGTGGCCTGGGAATATGACTGAGGTTTGATTCTGGAAATCTGTGGCCTGGGAACTTGACTGAGGTTTGATGGCAGAAATCTGTGGACTGGCAACATTACTGAGGTTTGATTGTTGAACCCTGTGCTCTGGAAACATGACTGCGACCTGATACTTGAAACGCATGGCCTGGGAAATTGACATTGGTTTGATTCTGGAACCCTGTGGACTGGGAACATGACTGAGGTTTTATTCTGGAACCCTGTAGCCTGGGAATATAACTGAGGATTGTTTCTGGAACCCGGTGGCCTGGTAACATGACTGAGGCGTGATTCTGGAAAAGTGTGGCCTGGGAATATGACTGAGGTTTGATTCTGGAAATCTGTGGCCTGGGAACTTGACTGAGGTTTGATGGCAGAAATCTGTGGACTGGCAACATTACTGAGGTTTGATTGTAGAACCCTGTGCCCTGGAAACATGACTGCGACCTGATACTTGAAACCCATGGCCTGGGAATTTGACATTGGTTTGATTCTGGAACCCTGTGGCCAGGAACAAGACTGAGGCGTGATTCTGGAATCCTGTTGCCTGGGAACATGACATCTGTTTAGATTGTGGAATACTGGGCCCTGGGAATCTGACTGAGGCTTGGTTTTGGTACCCTGTGGACTGGGAACATGACTGAGGTTTTATTCTGGAACCCTGTAGCCTGCGAAAATAACTGAGGATTGTTTCTCGAACCCTGTGGCCTGGGAACATGACATCAGTGGTTTCTGGAACCCTGTGGCCTGGGAACATGAGAACGGTTTGATTCTGGAACCCTGTGGCCTGGGAACATGTCTGAGGTTTGATGGTGGAAACCTGTGGCTTGGCAACATGACTGAGGTTTGTTTCTGGAACCCTGTTCCCTGGGAACATGACTGAGGTTTGATTCTGGACACCTTTGTGCTGGGAACATGACTGTGTTCTGATTGTAGAATCATGGGTCCTGCAAACATGACTGAGGTTTGATTCTGGAACCATGTGTCCTGCGAATATGACTGAGGTTTGATATTGGAAATCTTTGGCCTGGGAACTTGACTGAGGTTTGATGGCAGAAACCTGTGGACTGGCAACATGACTGAGGTTTGATTGTAGAACCCTGTGCCCTGGAAACATGACTGTGGCCTGGTAGTGGAAACCCATGGCCTAGGAGTTTGACATTGGTTTGATTCTGGAACGCTGTGGCCTGGAAACATGACTGAGGCGTGATTCTGGAAAAGTGTGGCCTGGGAATATGACTGAAGTTTGATTCTGGAAATCTGTGGCCTGGGAACTTGACTGAGGTTTGATGGCAGAAATCTGTGGACTGGCAATATGACTGAGGTTTGATTGTAGAACCCTGTACCCTGGAAACATGACTGAGACCTGATACTTGAAACCCATGGCCTGGGAACTTGACATTGGTTTGATTCTGGAACCCTGTGGCCAGGAACAAGACTGAGGCGTGATTCTGGAATGCAGTGCCCTGGGAACATGAGATATGTTTAGATTGTGGAATTCTGGGCCCTGGGAACCTGACTGAGGCTTGGTTCTGGAACCCTGTGGACAGGGAACTTGATTGAGGTTTTATTCTGGAATCCTGTGGCCTGGGAACATGACATCAGTGGATTCTGGAACCCTCTGGCCGAGGAACATGTCATCAGTGGATTCTGGAACCCTGTGGCATGGGAACATGAGAACGGTTTGATTCTGGAACCCTGTGGCTTGGGAATATGTCTGAGGTTTGATGGTGGAAACCTGTGGCCTGGCAACATGACTGAGGTTTGTTTCTGGAACCCTGTTCCCTGGGAACATGACTGAGGTTTGCTTCTGGACACCTTTCTCCTGGGAACATGACTGTGGTTTGATTGTGGAATCCTGTGGCCTGCGAACATGACTGAGGTTTGATTCTGGAACCATGTGTCCTGGGAATATGACTGAGCTTTGATTCTGGAAATCTGTGGCCTGGGAACTTGACTGAGGTTTGATGGCAGAAACCTGTGGACTGGCAACATGACTGAGGTTTGATTGTAGAACCCTGTACCCTGGAAACATGACTGCGACCTGATACTTGAAACCCATGGCTTGGGAACTTGACATTGGTTTGATTCTGGAACCCTGTGGCCAGGGAACATGACTGAGGCGAGATTCTGGAATCCTGTGCCCAGGAAACATGACTGTGGCTTGGTACTGGAAACCCATGGCCTAGGAATTTGACATTGGTTTGATTCTGGAACCCTGTGGCCTGGGAACATGACTGAGGCGTGATTCTGGAATCCTGCGGCCTGGGAACATGACATCTGTTTAGATTATGGAATACTGTGCCCTGGGAACCTGACTGAAAGCTTGGTTCTGGAATCCTGTGGACTGGGAACATGACTGAGGTTTGATTCTGGAACCATGTGGCCTGGGAATATGACTGTGGTTTGATTTTGGAAACCATTGGCCTGTGAACATGACTGATGTTAGATTGAGGAATCCTGGGGCCTGGGAACATGACATCACTTTGGATTCTGGTACCCTGTTGCCTGGGAACATGAAATCGGTTTGATTGTGGAAACCTGTGGTCTGGGAATATGACTGAGGATTGATGGTGGTATCCTATGGCCTGGCAACATGACTGAGGTTTGATTCTGGATCCCTGTGGCCAGGGAACATGACTGAGGCGTGATTCTGGAAAACTGTGGCCTGGGAATATGACTGAGGTTTGACTCTGGAAATCTGTGGCCTGGGAACTTGACTGAGGTTTGATGGCAGAAATCTGTGGACTGGCAACATTACTTAGGTTTGATTGTAGAACCCTGTGCTATGGAAACATGACTGAGACCTGATACTTGAAACGCATGGCCTGGGAAATTGACATTGGTTTGATTCTGGAACGCTGTGGACTGGGAACATGACTGAGGTTTTATTCTGGAACCCTGTAGCCTGGGAATATAACTGAGGATTGTTTCTGGAACCCGGTGGCCTGGTAACATGACTGAGGCGTGATTCTGGAAAAGTGTGGCCTGGGAATATGGCTGAGGTTTGATTCTGGAAATCTGTGGCCTGGGAACTTGACTGAGGTTTGATGGCAGAAATCTGTGGACTGGCAACATTACTGAGGTTTGATTGTAGAACCCTGTGCCCTGGAAACATGACTGCGACCTGATACTTGAAACCCATGGCCTGGGAATTTGACATTGGTTTGATTCTGGAACCCTGTGGCCAGGAACAAGACTGAGGCGTGATTCTGGAATCCTGTTGCCTGGGAACATGACATCTGTTTAGATTGTGGAATACTGGGCCCTGGGAATGTGACTGAGGCTTGGTTCTGGTACCCTGTGGACTGGGAACATGACTGAGGTTTTATTCTGGCACCCTGTAGCCTGCGAACATAACTGAGGATTGTTTCGCGAACCCTGTGGCCTGGGAACATGACATCAGTGGATTCTGGAACCCAGTGGCCTGGGAACATGAGAACGGTTTGATTCTGGAACCCTGTTCCCTGGGAACATGACTGAGGTTTGATTCTGGACACCTTTGTGCTGGGAACATGACTGTGTTTTGATTGTGGAATCATGGGTCCTGCAAACATGACTGAGGTTTGATTCTGGAACCATGTGTCCTGAGAATATGGCTGAGGTTTGATATTGGAAATCTTTGGCCTGGGAACTTGACTGAGGTTTGATGGCAGAAACCTGTGGACTGGCAACATGACTGAGGTTTGATTGTAGAACCCTGTGCCCTGGAAACATGACTGTGGCCTGGTAGGGGAAACCCATGGCCTAGGAGTTTGACATTGGTTTGATTCGGGAACGCTGTGGCCTGGAAACATGACTGAGGCGTGATTCTGGAAAAGTGTGGCCTGGGAATATGACTGAAGTTTGATTCTGGAAATCTGTGGCCTGGGAACTTGACTGAGGTTTGATGGCAGAAATCTGTGGACTGGCAATATGACTGAGGTTTGATTGTAGAACCCTGTACCCTGGAAACATGACTGAGACCTGATACTTGAAACCCATGGCCTGGGAACTTGACATTGGTTTGATTCTGGAACCCTGTGGCCAGGAACAAGACTGAGGCGTGATTCTGGAATGCAGTGCCCTGGGAACATGAGATATGTTTAGATTGTGGAATTCTGGGCCCTGGGAACCTGACTGAGGCTTGGTTCTGGAACCCTGTGGACAGGGAACTTGATTGAGGTTTTATTCTGGAATCCTGTGGCCTGGGAACATGACATCAGTGGATTCTGGAACCCTCTGGCCGAGGAACATGTCATCAGTGGATTCTGGAACCCTGTGGCATGGGAACATGAGAACGGTTTGATTCTGGAACCCTGTGGCTTGGGAATATGTCTGAGGTTTGATGGTGGAAACCTGTGGCCTGGCAACATGACTGAGGTTTGTTTCTGGAACCCTGTTCCCTGGGAACATGACTGAGGTTTGCTTCTGGACACCTTTCTCCTGGGAACATGACTGTGGTTTGATTGTGGAATCCTGTGGCCTGCGAACATGACTGAGGTTTGATTCTGGAACCATGTGTCCTGGGAATATGACTGAGCTTTGATTCTGGAAATCTGTGGCCTGGGAACTTGACTGAGGTTTGATGGCAGAAACCTGTGGACTGGCAACATGACTGAGGTTTGATTGTAGAACCCTGTACCCTGGAAACATGACTGGGACCTGATACTTGAAACCCATGGCTTGGGAACTTGACATTGGTTTGATTCTGGAACCCTGTGGCCAGGGAACATGACTGAGGCGAGATTCTGGAATCCTGTGCCCAGGAAACATGACTGTGGCTTGGTACTGGAAACCCATGGCCTAGGAATTTGACATTGGTTTGATTCTGGAACCCTGTGGCCTGGGAACATGACTGAGGCGTGATTCTGGAATCCTGCGGCCTGGGAACATGACATCTGTTTAGATTATGGAATACTGTGCCCTGGGAACCTGACTGAAAGCTTGGTTCTGGAATCCTGTGGACTGGGAACATGACTGAGGTTTGATTCTGGAACCATGTGGCCTGGGAATATGACTGTGGTTTGATTTTGGAAACCATGGGCCTGTGAACATGACTGATGTTAGATTGAGGAATCCTGGGGCCTGGGAACATGACATCACTTTGGATTCTGGTACCCTGTTGCCTGGGAACATGAAATCGGTTTGATTGTGGAAACCTGTGGTCTGGGAATATGACTGAGGTTTGATGGTGGTACCCTATGGCCTGGCAACATGACTGAGGTTTGATTCTGGATCCCTGTGGCCAGGGAACATGACTGAGGCGTGATTCTGGAAAACTGTGGCCTGGGAATATGACTGAGCTTTGATTCTGGAAATCTGTGGCCTGGGAACTTGACTGAGGTTTGATGGCAGAAATCTGTGGACTGGCAACATTACTGAGGTTTGATTGTTGAACCCTGTTCTCTGGAAACATGACTGCGACCTGATACTTGAAACGCATGGCCTGGGAAATTGACATTGGTTTGATTCTGGAACGCTGTGGACTGGGAACATGACTGAGGTTTTATTCTGGAACCCTGTAGCCTGGGAATATAACTGAGGATTGTTTCTGGAACCCGGTGGCCTGGTAACATGACTGAGGCGTGATTCTGGAAAAGTGTGGCCTGGGAATATGGCTGAGGTTTGATTCTGGAAATCTGTGGCCTGGGAACTTGACTGAGGTTTGATGGCAGAAATCTGTGGACTGGAAACATTACTGAGGTTTGATTGTAGAACCCTGTGCCCTGGAAACATGACTGCGACCTGATACTTGAAACCCATGGCCTGGGAATTTGACATTGGTTTGATTCTGGAACCCTGTGGCCAGGAACAAGACTGAGGCGTGATTCTGGAATCCTGTTGCCTGGGAACATGACATCTGTTTAGATTGTGGAATACTGGGCCCTGGGAATCTGACTGAGGCTTGGTTTTGGTACCCTGTGGACTGGGAACATGACTGAGGTTTTATTCTGGAACCCTGTAGCCTGCGAAAATAACTGAGGATTGTTTCTCGAACCCTGTGGCCTGGGAACATGACATCAGTGGTTTCTGGAACCCTGTGGCCTGGGAACATGAGAACGGTTTGATTCTGGAACCCTGTGGCCTGGGAACATGTCTGAGGTTTGATGGTGGAAACCTGTGGCTTGGCAACATGACTGAGGTTTGTTTCTGGAACCCTGTTCCCTGGGAACATGACTGAGGTTTGATTCTGGACACCTTTGTGCTGGGAACATGACTGTGTTCTGATTGTAGAATCATGGGTCTTGCAAACATGACTGAGGTTTGATTCTGGAACCATGTGTCCTGCGAATATGACTGAGGTTTGATATTGGAAATCTTTGGCCTGGGAACTTGACTGAGGTTTGATGGCAGAAACCTGTGGACTGGCAACATGACTGAGGTTTGATTGTAGAACCCTGTGCCCTGGAAACATGACTGTGGCCTGGTAGTGGAAACCCATGGCCTAGGAGTTTGACATTGGTTTGATTCGGGAACGCTGTGGCCTGGGAACATGACTGAGGCGTGATTCTGGAAAAGTGTGGCCTGGGAATATGACTGAAGTTTGATTCTGGAAATCTGTGGCCTGGGAACTTGACTGAGGTTTGATGGCAGAAATCTGTGGACTGGCAATATGACTGAGGTTTGATTGTAGAACCCTGTACCCTGGAAACATGACTGAGACCTGATACTTGAAACCCATGGCCTGGGAACTTGACATTGGTTTGATTCTGGAACCCTGTGGCCAGGAACAAGACTGAGGCGTGATTCTGGAATGCAGTGCCCTGGGAACATGAGATATGTTTAGATTGTGGAATTCTGGGCCCTGGGAACCTGACTGAGGCTTGGTTCTGGAACCCTGTGGACAGGGAACTTGATTGAGGTTTTATTCTGGAATCCTGTGGCCTGGGAACATGACATCAGTGGATTCTGGAACCCTCTGGCCGAGGAACATGTCATCAGTGGATTCTGGAACCCTGTGGCATGGGAACATGAGAACGGTTTGATTCTGGAACCCTGTGGCTTGGGAATATGTCTGAGGTTTGATGGTGGAAACCTGTGGCCTGGCAACATGACTGAGGTTTGTTTCTGGAACCCTGTTCCCTGGGAACATGACTGAGGTTTGCTTCTGGACACCTTTCTCCTGGGAACATGACTGTGGTTTGATTGTGGAATCCTGTGGCCTGCGAACATGACTGAGGTTTGATTCTGGAACCATGTGTCCTGGGAATATGACTGAGCTTTGATTCTGGAAATCTGTGGCCTGGGAACTTGACTGAGGTTTGATGGCAGAAACCTGTGGACTGGCAACATGACTGAGGTTTGATTGTAGAACCCTGTACCCTGGAAACATGACTGCGACCTGATACTTGAAACCCATGGCTTGGGAACTTGACATTGGTTTGATTCTGGAACCCTGTGGCCAGGGAACATGACTGAGGCGAGATTCTGGAATCCTGTGCCCAGGAAACATGACTGTGGCTTGGTACTGGAAACCCATGGCCTAGGAATTTGACATTGGTTTGATTCTGGAACCCTGTGGCCTGGGAACATGACTGAGGCGTGATTCTGGAATCCTGCGGCCTGGGAACATGACATCTGTTTAGATTATGGAATACTGTGCCCTGGGAACCTGACTGAAAGCTTGGTTCTGGAATCCTGTGGACTGGGAACATGACTGAGGTTTGATTCTGGAACCATGTGGCCTGGGAATATGACTGTGGTTTGATTTTGGAAACCATGGGCCTGTGAACATGACTGATGTTAGATTGAGGAATCCTGGGGCCTGGGAACATGACATCACTTTGGATTCTGGTACCCTGTTGCCTGGGAACATGAAATCGGTTTGATTGTGGAAACCTGTGGTCTGGGAATATGACTGAGGTTTGATGGTGGTACCCTATGGCCTGGCAACATGACTGAGGTTTGATTCTGGATCCCTGTGGCCAGGGAACATGACTGAGGCGTGATTCTGGAAAACTGTGGCCTGGGAATATGACTGAGCTTTGATTCTGGAAATCTGTGGCCTGGGAACTTGACTGAGGTTTGATGGCAGAAATCTGTGGACTGGCAACATTACTGAGGTTTGATTGTTGAACCCTGTTCTCTGGAAACATGACTGCGACCTGATACTTGAAACGCATGGCCTGGGAAATTGACATTGGTTTGATTCTGGAACCCTGTGGACTGGGAACATGACTGAGGTTTTATTCTGGAACCCTGTAGCCTGGGAATATAACTGAGGATTGTTTCTGGAACCCGGTGGCCTGGTAACATGACTGAGGCGTGATTCTGGAAAAGTGTGGCCTGGGAATATGACTGAGGTTTGATTCTGGAAATCTGTGGCCTGGGAACTTGACTGAGGTTTGATGGCAGAAATCTGTGGACTGGCAACATGACTGAGGTTTGATTGTAGAACCCTGTGCCCTGGAAACATGACTGCGACCTGATACTTGAAACCCATGGCCTGGGAATTTGACATTGGTTTGATTCTGGAACCCTGTGGCCAGGAACAAGACTGAGGCGTGATTCTGGAATCCTGTTGCCTGGGAACATGACATCTGTTTAGATTGTGGAATACTGGGCCCTGGGAATCTGACTGAGGCTTGGTTTTGGTACCCTGTGGACTGGGAACATGACTGAGGTTTTATTCTGGAACCCTGTAGCCTGCGAAAATAACTGAGGATTGTTTCTCGAACCCTGTGGCCTGGGAACATGACATCAGTGGATTCTGGAACCCAGTGGCCTGGGAACATGAGAACGGTTTGATTCTGGAACCCTGTGGGCTGGGAACATGTCTGAGGTTTGATGGTGGAAACCTGTGGCTTGGCAACATGACTGAGGTTTGTTTCTGGAACCCTGTTCCCTGGGAACATGACTGAGGTTTGATTCTGGACACCTTTGTGCTGGGAACATGACTGTGTTCTGATTGTAGAATCATGGGTCCTGCAAACATGACTGAGGTTTGATTCTGGAACCATGTGTCCTGCGAATATGACTGAGGTTTGATATTGGAAATCTTTGGCCTGGGAACTTGACTGAGGTTTGATGGCAGAAACCTGTGGACTGGCAACATGACTGAGGTTTGATTGTAGAACCCTGTGCCCTGGAAACATGACTGTGGCCTGGTAGTGGAAACCCATGGCCTAGGAGTTTGACATTGGTTTGATTCTGGAACGCTGTGGCCTGGGAACATGACTGAGGCATGATTCTGGAAAAGTGTGGCCTGGGAATATGACTGAAGTTTGATTCTGGAAATCTGTGGCCTGGGAACTTGACTGAGGTTTGATGGCAGAAATCTGTGGACTGGCAACATGACTGAGGTTTGATTGTAGAACCCTGTGCCCTGGAAACATGACTGCGACCTGATACTTGAAACCCATGGCTTGGGAACTTGACATTGGTTTGATTCTGGGACCCTGTGGCCAGGGAACATGACTGAGGCGAGATTGTGGAATCCTGTGCCCAGGAAACATGACTGTGGCTTGGTACTGGAAACCCATGGCCTAGGAATTTGATATTGGTTTGATTCTGGAACCCTGTGGCCTGGGAACATGACTGAGGCGTGATTCTGGAATCCTGCGGCCTGGGAACATGACATCTGTTTAGATTATGGAATACTGTGCCCTGGGAACCTGACTGAAAGCTTGGTTCTGGAATCCTGTGGACTGGGAACATGACTGAGGTTTGATTCTGGAACCATGTGGCCTGGGAATATGACTGTGGTTTGATTTTGGAAACCATGGGCCTGTGAACATGACTGATGTTAGATTGAGGAATCCTGGGGCCTGGGAACATGACATCACTTTGGATTCTGGTACCCTGTTGCCTGGGAACATGAAATCGGTTTGATTGTGGAAACCTGTGGTCTGGGAATATGACTGAGGTTTGATGGTGGTATCCTATGGCCTGGCAACATGACTGAGGTTTGATTCTGGATCCCTGTGGCCAGGGAACATGACTGAGGCGTGATTCTGGAAAACTGTGCCCTGGGAATATGACTGAGGTTTGATTCTGGAAATCTGTGGCCTGGGAACTTGACTGAGGTTTGATGGCAGAAATCTGTGGACTGGCAACATTACTGAGGTTTGACTGTTGAACCCTGTGCTCTGGAAACATGACTGTGACCTGATACTTGAAACGCATGGCCTGAGAAATTGACATTGGTTTGATTCTGGAACCCTGTGGACTGGGAACATGACTGAGGTTTTATTCTGGAACCCTGTAGCCTGGGAATATAACTGAGGATTGTTTCTGGAACCCGGTGGCCTGGTAACATGACTGAGGCGTGATTCTGGAAAAGTGTGGCCTGGGAATATGACTGAGGTTTGATTCTGGAAATCTGTGGCCTGGGAACTTGACTGAGGTTTGATGGCAGAAATCTGTGGACTGGCAACATTACTGAGGTTTGATTGTATAACCCTGTGCCCTGGAAACATGACTGCGACCTGATACTTGAAACCCATGGCCTGGGAATTTGACATTGGTTTGATTCTGGAACCCTGTGGCCAGGAACAAGACTGAGGCGTGATTCTGGAATTCTGTTGCCTGGGAACATGACATCTTTTTAGATTGTGGAATACTGGGCCCTGGGAATCTGACTGAGGCTTGGTTTTGGTACCCTGTGGACTGGGAACATGACTGAGGTTTTATTCTGGAACCCTGTAGCCTGCAAAAATAACTGAGGATTGTTTCTCGAACCCTGTGGCCTGGGAACATGACATCAGTGGATTCTGGAACCCTGTGGCCTGGGAACATGAGAACGGTTTGATTCTGGAACCCTGTGGACTGGGAACATGTCTGAGGTTTGATGGTGGAAACCAGTGGCTTGGCAACATGACTGAGGTTTGTTTCTGGAACCCTGTTCCCTGGGAACATGAGTGAGTTTTGCTTCTGGACACCTTTGTCCTGGGAACATGACTGTGGTTTGATTGTGGAACCATGGGTCCTGCAAACATGACTGAGGTTTGATTCTGGAACCATGTGTCCTGGGAATATGACTGAGCTTTGATTCTGGAAATCTGTGGCCTGGGAACTTGACTGAGGTTTGATGGCAGAAATCTGTGGACTGGCAACATTACTTAGGTTTGATTGTAGAACCCTGTGCTATGGAAACATGACTGAGACCTGATACTTGAAACGCATGGCCTGGGAAATTGACATTGGTTTGATTCTGGAACCCTGTGGACTGGGAACATGACTGAGGTGTTATTCTGGAACCCTGTAGCCTGGGAATATAACTGAGGATTGTTGCTGGAACCCTGTGGCCTGGGAACATGACTGAGGCGTGATTCTGGAAAAGTGTGGCCTGGGAATATGACTGAGGTTTGATTCTGGAAATCTGTGGCCTGGGAACTTGACTGAGGTTTGATGGCAGAAATCTGTGGACTGGCAACATTACTGAGGTTTGATTGTATAACCCTGTGCCCTGGAAACATGACTGCGACCTGATACTTGAAACCCATGGCCTGGGAACTTGACATTGGTTTGATTCTGGAACCCTGTGGCCAGGAACAAGACTGAGGCGTGATTCTGGAATGCTGTGCCCTGGGAACATGAGATCTGTTTAGATTGTGGAATTCTGGGCCCTGGGAACCTGACTGAGGCTTGGTTCTGGAACCCTGTGGACAGGGAACTTGACTGAGGTTTTATTCTGGAATCCTGTGGCCTGGGAACATGACATCAGTGGATTCTGGAACCCTGTGGCCGGGGAACATGACATCAGTGGATTCTGGAACCCTGTGGCCTGGGAACATGAGAACGGTTTGATTCTGGAACCCTGTGGCTTGGGAATATGTCTGAGGTTTGATGGTGGAAACCTGTGGCTTGGCAACATGACTGAGGTTTGTTTCTGGAACCCTGTTCCCTGGGAACATGAGTGAGTTTTGCTTCTGGACACCTTTGTCCTGGGAACATGACTGTGGTTTGATTGTGGAACCATGGGTCCTGCAAACATGACTGAGGTTTGATTCTGGAACCATGTGTCCTGGGAATATGACTGAGCTTTGATTCTGGAAATCTGTGGCCTGGGAACTTGACTGAGGTTTGATGGCAGAAATCTGTGGACTGGCAACATGACTGAGGTTTGATTGTAGAACCCTGTGCCCTGGAAACATGACTGCGACCTGATACTTGAAACCCATGGCTTGGGAACTTGACATTGGTTTGATTCTGGAACCCTGTGGCCAGGGAACATGACTGAGGCGAGATTCTGGAATCCTGTGCCCAGGAAACATGACTGTGGCTTGGTACTGGAAACCCATGGCCTAGGAATTTGATATTGGTTTGATTCTGGAACCCTGTGGCCTGGGAACATGACTGAGGCGTGATTCTGGAATCCTGCGGCCTGGGAACATGACATCTGTTTAGATTATGGAATACTGTGCCCTGGGAACCTGACTGAAAGCTTGGTTCTGGAATCCTGTGGACTGGGAACATGACTGAGGTTTGATTCTGGAACCATGTGGCCTGGGAATATGACTGTGGTTTGATTTTGGAAACCATTGGCCTGTGAACATGACTGATGTTAGATTGAGGAATCCTGGGGCCTGGGAACATGACATCACTTTGGATTCTGGTACCCTGTTGCCTGGGAACATGAAATCGGTTTGATTCTGGAAACCTGTGGTCTGGGAATATGACTGAGGTTTGATGGTGGTACCCTATGGCCTGGCAACATGACTGAGGTTTGATTCTGGATCCCTGTGGCCAGGGAACATGACTGAGGCGTGATTCTGGAAAACTGTGGCCTGGAAATATGACTGAGGTTTGATTCTGGAAATCTGTGGCCTGGGAACTTGACTGAGGTTTGATGGCAGAAATCTGTGGACTGGCAACATTACTGAGGTTTGACTGTTGAACCCTGTGCTCTGGAAACATGACTGCGACCTGATACTTGAAACGCATGGCCTGGGAAATTGACATTGGTTTGATTCTGGAACCCTGTGGACCGGGAACATGACTGAGGTTTTATTCTGGAACCCTGTAGCCTGGGAATATAACTGAGGATTGTTTCTGGAACCCGGTGGCCTGGTAACATGACTGAGGCGTGATTCTGGAAAAGTGTGGCCTGGGAATATGACTGAGTTTTGATTCTGGAAATCTGTGGCCTGGGAACTTGACTGAGGTTTGATGGCAGAAATCTGTGGACTGGCAACATTACTGAGGTTTGATTGTAGAACCCTGTGCCCTGGAAACATGACTGCGACCTGATACTTGAAACCCATGGCCTGGGAATTTGACATTGGTTTGATTCTGGAACCCTGTGGCCAGGAACAAGACTGAGGCGAGATTCTGGAATTCTGTTGCCTGGGAACAAGACATCTGTTTAGATTGTGGAATACTGGGCCCTGGGAATCTGACTGAGGCTTGGTTTTGGTACCCTGTGGACTGGGAACATGACTGAGGTTTTATTCTGGAACCCTGTAGCCTGCGAAAATAACTGAGGATTGTTTCTCGAACCCTGTGGCCTGGGAACATGACATCAGTGGATTCTGGAACCCTGTGACCTTGGAACATGAGAACGGTTTGATTCTGGAACCCTGTGGCCTGGGAACATGTCTGAGGTTTGATGGTGGAAACCTGTGGCTTGGCAACATGACTGAGGTTTGTTTCTGGAACCCTGTTCCCTGGGAACATGACTGAGGTTTGATTTGGACACCTTTGTGCTGGGAACATGACTGTGTTCTGATTGTAGAATCATGGGTCCTGCAAACATGACTGAGGTTTGATTCTGGAACCATGTGTCCTGCGAATATGACTGAGGTTTGATATTGGAAATCTTTGGCCTGGGAACTTGACTGAGGTTTGATGGCAGAAACCTGTGGACTGGCAACATGACTGAGGTTTGATTGTAGAACCCTGTGCCCTGGAAACATGACTGTGGCCTGGTAGTGGAAACCCATGGCCTAGGAGTTTGACATTGGTTTGATTCGGGAACGCTGTGGCCTGGGAACATGACTGAGGCGTGATTCTGGAAAAGTGTGGCCTGGGAATATGACTGAAGTTTGATTCTGGAAATCTGTGGCCTGGGAACTTGACTGAGGTTTGATGGCAGAAATCTGTGGACTGGCAACATGACTGAGGTTTGATTGTAGAACCCTGTACCCTGGAAACATGACTGAGACCTGATACTTGAAACCCATGGCCTGGGAACTTGACATTGGTTTGATTCTGGAACCCTGTGGCCAGGAACAAGACTGAGGCGTGATTCTGGAATGCTGTGCCCTGGGAACATGAGATCTGTTTAGATTGTGGAATACTGGGCCCTGGGAACCTGACTGAGGCTTGGTTCTGTAACCCTGTGAACAGGGAACTTGACTGAGGTTTTATTCTGGAATCCTGTGGCCTGGGAACATGACATCAGTGGATTCTGGAACCCTGTGGCCGGGGAACATGTCATCAGTGGATTCTGGAACCCTGTGGCCTGGGAACATGAGAATGGTTTGATTCTGGAACCCTGTGGCTTGGGAATATGCCTGAGGTTTGATGGTGGAAACCTGTGGCCTGGCAACATGACTGAGGTTTGTTTCTGGAACCCTGTTCCCTGGGAACATGCCTGAGGTTTGCTTCTGGACACCTTTCTCCTGGGAACATGACTGTGGTTTGATTGTGGAATCCTGTGGCCTGCGAACATGACTGAGGTTTGATTCTGGAACCATGTGTCCTGGGAATATGACTGAGCTTTGATTCTGGAAATCTGTGGCCTGGGAACTTGACTGAGGTTTGATGGCAGAAACCTGTGGACTGGCAACATGACTGAGGTTTGATTGTAGAACCCTGTGCCCTGGAAACATGACTGCGACCTGATACTTGAAACCCATGGCTTGGGAACTTGACATTGGTTTGATTCTGGAACCCTGTGGCCAGGGAACATGACTGAGGCGAGATTCTGGAATCCTGTGCCCAGGAAACATGACTGTGGCTTGGTACTGGAAACCCATGGCCTAGGAATTTGACATTGGTTTGATTCTGGAACCCTGTGGCCTGGGAACATGACTGAGGCGTGATTCTGGAATCCTGCGGCCTGGGAACATGACATCTGTTTAGATTATGGAATACTGTCCCCTGGGAACCTGACTGAAAGCTTGGTTCTGGAATCCTGTGGACTGGGAACATGACTGAGGTTTGATTCTGGAACCATGTGGCCTGGGAATATGACTGTGGTTTGATTTTGGAAACCATTGGCCTGTGAACATGACTGATGTTAGATTGAGGAATCCTGGGGCCTGGGAACATGACATCACTTTGGATTCTGGTACCCTGTTGCCTGGGAACATGAAATCGGTTTGATTGTGGAAACCTGTGGTCTGGGAATATGACTGAGGTTTGATGGTGGTATCCTATGGCCTGGCAACATGACTGAGGTTTGATTCTGGATCCCTGGGGCCAGGGAACATGACTGAGGCGTGATTCTGGAAAACTGTGGCCTGGGAATATGACTGAGGTTTGACTCTGGAAATCTGTGGCCTGGGAACTTGACTGAGGTTTGATGGCAGAAATCTGTGGACTGGCAACATTACTTAGGTTTGATTGTAGAACCCTGTGCTATGGAAACATGACTGAGACCTGATACTTGAAACGCATGGCCTGGGAAATTGACATTGGTTTGATTCTGGAACCCTGTGGACTGGGAACATGACTGAGGTTTTATTCAGGAACCCTGTAGCCTGGGAATATAACTGAGGATTGTTGCTGGAACCCTGTGGCCTGGGAACATGACTGAGGCGTGATTCTGGAAAAGTGTGGCCTGGGAATATGACTGAGGTTTGATTCTGGAAATCTGTGGCCTGGGAACTTGACTGAGGTTTGATGGCAGAAATCTGTGGACTGGCAACATTACTGAGGTTTGATTGTAGAACCCTGTGCCCTGGAAACATGACTGAGACCTGATACTTGAAACCCATGGCCTGGGAACTTGACATTGGTTTGATTCTGGAACCCTGTGGCCAGGAACAAGACTGAGGCGTGATTCTGGAATGTTGTGCCCTGGGAACATGAGAATTGTTTAGATTGTGGAATTCTGGGCCCTGGGAACCTGACTGAGGCTTGGTTCTGGAACCCTGTGGACAGGGAACTTGACTGAGGTTTTATTCTGGAATCCTGTGGCCTGGGAACATGACATCAGTGGATTCTGGAACCCTGTGGCCGGGGAACATGATATCAGTGGATTCTGGAACCCTGTGGCCTGGGAACATGAGAACGGTTTGATTCTGGAACCCTGTGGCTTGGGAATATGTCTGAGGTTTGATGGTGGAAACCTGTGGCTTAGCAACATGACTGAGGTTTGTTTCTGGAACCCTGTTCCCTGGGAACATGACTGAGGTTTGATTCTGGACACCTTTGTGCTGGGAACATGACTGTGTTCTGATTGTAGAATCATGGGTCCTGCAAACATGACTGAGGTTTGATTCTGGAACCATGTGTCCTGCGAATATGACTGAGGTTTGATATTGGAAATCTTTGGCCTGGGAACTTGACTGAGGTTTGATGGCAGAAACCTGTGGACTGGCAACATGACTGAGGTTTGATTGTAGAACCCTGTGCCCTGGAAACATGACTGTGGCCTGGTAGTGGAAACCCATGGCCTAGGAGTTTGACATTGGTTTGATTCGGGAACGCTGTGGCCTGGGAACATGACTGAGGCGTGATTCTGGAAAAGTGTGGCCTGGGAATATGACTGAAGTTTGATTCTGGAAATCTGTGGCCTGGGAACTTGACTGAGGTTTGATGGCAGAAATCTGTGGACTGGCAACATGACTGAGGTTTGATTGTAGAACCCTGTACCCTGGAAACATGACTGAGACCTGATACTTGAAACCCATGGCCTGGGAACTTGACATTGGTTTGATTCTGGAACCCTGTGGCCAGGAACAAGACTGAGGCGTGATTCTGGAATGCTGTGCCCTGGGAACATGACATCTGTTTAGATTGTGGAATACTGGGCCCTGGGAACCTGACTGAGGCTTGGTTCTGGAACCCTGTGGACAGGGAACTTGACTGAGGTTTTATTCTGGAATCCTGTGGCCTGGGAACATGACATCAGTGGATTCTGGAACCCTGTGGCCGGGGAACATGTCATCAGTGGATTCTGGAACCCTGTGGCCTGGGAACATGAGAATGGTTTGATTCTGGAACCCTGTGGCTTGGGAATATGCCTGAGGTTTGATGGTGGAAACCTGTGGCCTGGCAACATGACTGAGGTTTGTTTCTGGAACCCTGTTCCCTGGGAACATGACTGAGGTTTGCTTCTGGACACCTTTCTCCTGGGAACATGACTGTGGTTTGATTGTGGAATCCTGTGGCCTGCGAACATGACTGACGTTTGATTCTGGAACCATGTGTCATGGGAATATGACTGAGCTTTGATTCTGGAAATCTGTGGCCTGGGAATTTGACTGAGGTTTGATGGCAGAAACCTGTGGACTGGCAACATGACTGAGGTTTGATTGTAGAACCCTGTGCCCTGGAAACATGACTGCGACCTGATACTTGAAACCCATGGCTTGGGAACTTGACATTGCTTTGATTCTTTAACCCTGTAGCCAGGGAACATGACTGAGGCGAGATTCTGGAATCCTG
Organism: Balaenoptera borealis; assembly: GCF_965194805.1. Classification (NCBI taxonomy): domain Eukaryota; kingdom Metazoa; phylum Chordata; class Mammalia; order Artiodactyla; family Balaenopteridae; genus Balaenoptera; species Balaenoptera borealis. The sequence goes on along the minus strand of NW_028123399.1, from coordinate 118,908 downwards.
TGCCCAGGAAACATGACTGTGGCTTGGTACTGGAAACCCATGGCCTAGGAATTTGACATTGGTTTGATTCTGGAACCCTGTGGCCTGGGAACATGACTGAGGCGTGATTCTGGAATCCTGCGGCCTGGGAACATGACATCTGTTTAGATTATGGAATACTGTGCCCTGGGAACCTGACTGAAAGCTTGGTTCTGGAATCCTGTGGACTGGGAACATGACTGAGGTTTGATTCTGGAACCATGTGGCCTGGGAATATGACTGTGGTTTGATTTTGGAAACCATTGGCCTGTGAACATGACTGATGTTAGATTGAGGAATCCTGGGGCCTGGGAACATGACATCACTTTGGATTCTGGTACCCTGTTGCCTGGGAACATGAAATCGGTTTGATTGTGGAAACCTGTGGTCTGGGAATATGACTGAGGTTTGATGGTGGTATCCTATGGCCTGGCAACATGACTGAGGTTTGATTCTGGATCCCTGGGGCCAGGGAACATGACTGAGGCGTGATTCTGGAAAACTGTGGCCTGGGAATATGACTGAGGTTTGACTCTGGAAATCTGTGGCCTGGGAACTTGACTGAGGTTTGATGGCAGAAATCTGTGGACTGGCAACATTACTTAGGTTTGATTGTAGAACCCTGTGCTATGGAAACATGACTGAGACCTGATACTTGAAACGCATGGCCTGGGAAATTGACATTGGTTTGATTCTGGAACCCTGTGGACTGGGAACATGACTGAGGTTTTATTCAGGAACCCTGTAGCCTGGGAATATAACTGAGGATTGTTGCTGGAACCCTGTGGCCTGGGAACATGACTGAGGCGTGATTCTGGAAAAGTGTGGCCTGGGAATATGACTGAGGTTTGATTCTGGAAATCTGTGGCCTGGGAACTTGACTGAGGTTTGATGGCAGAAATCTGTGGACTGGCAACATTACTGAGGTTTGATTGTAGAACCCTGTGCCCTGGAAACATGACTGAGACCTGATACTTGAAACCCATGGCCTGGGAACTTGACATTGGTTTGATTCTGGAACCCTGTGGCCAGGAAGAAGACTGAGGCGTGATTCTGGAATGTTGTGCCCTGGGAACATGAGATCTGTTTAGATTGTGGAATTCTGGGCCCTGGGAACCTGACTGAGGCTTGGTTCTGGAACCCTGTGGACAGGGAACTTGACTGAGGTTTTATTCTGGAATCCTGTGGCCTGGGAACATGACATCAGTGGATTCTGGAACCCTGTGGCCGGGGAACATGACATCAGTGGATTCTGGAACCCTGTGGCCTGGGAACATGAGAACGGTTTGATTCTGGAACCCTGTGGCTTGGGAATATGTCTGAGGTTTGATGGTGGAAACCTGTGGCTTGGCAACATGACTGAGGTTTGTTTCTGGAACCCTGTTCCCTGGGAACATGACTGAGGTTTGATACTGGACACCTTTGTGCTGGGAACATGACTGTGTTCTGATTGTAGAATCATGGGTCCTGCAAACATGACTGAGGTTTGATTCTGGAACCATGTGTCCTGCGAATATGACTGAGGTTTGATATTGGAAATCTTTGGCCTGGGAACTTGACTGAGGTTTGATGGCAGAAACCTGTGGACTGGCAACATGACTGAGGTTTGATTGTAGAACCCTGTGCCCTGGAAACATGACTGTGGCCTGGTAGTGGAAACCCATGGCCTAGGAGTTTGACATTGGTTTGATTCGGGAACGCTGTGGCCTGGGAACATGACTGAGGCGTGATTCTGGAAAAGTGTGGCCTGGGAATATGACTGAAGTTTGATTCTGGAAATCTGTGGCCTGGGAACTTGACTGAGGTTTGATGGCAGAAATCTGTGGACTGGCAACATGACTGAGGTTTGATTGTAGAACCCTGTACCCTGGAAACATGACTGAGACCTGATACTTGAAACCCATGGCCTGGGAACTTGACATTGGTTTGATTCTGGAACCCTGTGGCCAGGAACAAGACTGAGGCGTGATTCTGGAATGCTGTGCCCTGGGAACATGACATCTGTTTAGATTGTGGAATACTGGGCCCTGGGAACCTGACTGAGGCTTGGTTCTGGAACCCTGTGGACAGGGAACTTGACTGAGGTTTTATTCTGGAATCCTGTGGCCTGGGAACATGACATCAGTGGATTCTGGAACCCTGTGGCCGGGGAACATGTCATCAGTGGATTCTGGAACCCTGTGGCCTGGGAACATGAGAATGGTTTGATTCTGGAACCCTGTGGCTTGGGAATATGCCTGAGGTTTGATGCTGGAAACCTGTGGCCTGGCAACATGACTGAGGTTTGTTTCTGGAACCCTGTTCCCTGGGAACATGACTGAGGTTTGCTTCTGGACACCTTTCTCCTGGGAACATGACTGTGGTTTGATTGTGGAATCCTGTGGCCTGCGAACATGACTGAGGTTTGATTCTGGAACCATGTGTCCTGGGAATATGACTGAGCTTTGATTCTGGAAATCTGTGGCCTGGGAACTTGACTGAGGTTTGATGGCAGAAACCTGTGGACTGGCAACATGACTGAGGTTTGATTGTAGAACCCTGTGCCCTGGAAACATGACTGCGACCTGATACTTGAAACCCATGGCTTGGGAACTTGACATTGCTTTTATTCTGGAACCCTGTGGCCAGGGAACATGACTGAGGCGAGATTCTGGAATCCTGTGCCCAGGAAACATGACTGTGGCTTGGTACTGGAAACCCATGGCCTAGGAATTTGACATTGGTTTGATTCTGGAACCCTGTGGCCTGGGAACATGACTGAGGCGTGATTCTGGAATCCTGCGGCCTGGGAACATGACATCTGTTTAGATTATGGAATACTGTGCCCTGGGAACCTGACTGAAAGCTTGGTTCTGGAATCCTGTGGACTGGGAACATGACTGAGGTTTGATTCTGGAACCATGTGGCCTGGGAATATGACTGTGGTTTGATTTTGGAAACCATTGGCCTGTGAACATGACTGATGTTAGATTGAGGAATCCTGGGGCCTGGGAACATGACATCACTTTGGATTCTGGTACCCTGTTGCCTGGGAACATGAAATCGGTTTGATTGTGGAAACCTGTGGTCTGGGAATATGACTGAGGTTTGATGGTGGTATCCTATGGCCTGGCAACATGACTGAGGTTTGATTCTGGATCCCTGTGGCCAGGGAACATGACTGAGGCGTGATTCTGGAAAACTGTGGCCTGGGAATATGACTGAGGTTTGATTCTGGAAATCTGTGGCCTGGGAACTTGACTGAGGTTTGATGGCAGAAATCTGTGGACTGGCAACATTACTGAGGTTTGATTGTTGAACCCTGTGCTCTGGAAACATGACTGCGACCTGATACTTGAAACGCATGGCCTGGGAAATTGACATTGGTTTGATTCTGGAACCCTGTGGACTGGGAACATGACTGAGGTTTTATTCTGGAACCCTGTAGCCTGGGAATATAACTGAGGATTGTTTCTGGAACCCGGTGGCCTGGTAACATGACTGAGGCGTGATTCTGGAAAAGTGTGGCCTGGGAATATGACTGAGGTTTGATTCTGGAAATCTGTGGCCTGGGAACTTGACTGAGGTTTGATGGCAGAAATCTGTGGACTGGCAACATGACTGAGGTTTGATTGTAGAACCCTGTGCCCTGGAAACATGACTGCGACCTGATACTTGAAACCCATGGCCTGGGAATTTGACATTGGTTTGATTCTGGAACCCTGTGGCCAGGAACAAGACTGAGGCGTGATTCTGGAATCCTGTTGCCTGGGAACATGACATCTGTTTAGATTGTGGAATACTGGGCCCTGGGAATCTGACCGAGGCTTGGTTTTGGTAACCTGTGGACTGGGAACATGACTGAGGTTTTATTCTGGAACCCTGTAGCCTGCGAAAATAACTGAGGATTGTTTCTCGAACCCTGTGGCCTGGGAACATGACATCAGTGGATTCTGGAACCCTGTGGCCTGGGAACATGAGAACGGTTTGATTCTGGAACCCTGTGGCCTGGGAACATGTCTGAGGTTTGATGGTGGAAACCTGTGGCTTGGCAACATGACTGAGGTTTGTTTCTGGAACCCTGTTCCCTGGGAACATGACTGAGGTTTGATTCTGGACACCTTTGTGCTGGGAACATGACTGTGTTCTGATTGTAGAATCATGGGTCCTGCAAACATGACTGAGGTTTGATTCTGGAACCATGTGTCCTGCGAATATGACTGAGGTTTGATATTGGAAATCTTTGGCCTGGGAACTTGACTGAGGTTTGATGGCAGAAACCTGTGGACTGGCAACATGACTGAGGTTTGATTGTAGAACCCTGTGCCCTGGAAACATGACTGTGGCCTGGTAGTGGAAACCCATGGCCTAGGAGTTTGACATTGGTTTGATTCTGGAACGCTGTGGCCTGGGAACATGACTGAGGCGTGATTCTGGAAAAGTGTGGCCTGGGAATATGACTGAAGTTTGATTCTGGAAATCTGTGGCCTGGGAACTTGACTGAGGTTTGATGGCAGAAATCTGTGGACTGGCAACATGACTGAGGTTTGATTGTAGAACCCTGTACCCTGGAAACATGACTGAGACCTGATACTTGAAACCCATGGCCTGGGAACTTGACATTGGTTTGATTCTGGAACCCTGTGGCCAGGAACAAGACTGAGGCGTGATTCTGGAATGCTGTGCCCTGGGAACATGACATCTGTTTAGATTGTGGAATACTGGGCCCTGGGAACCTGACTGAGGCTTGGTTCTGGAACCCTGTGGACAGGGAACTTGACTGAGGTTTTATTCTGGAATCCTGTGGCCTGGGAACATGACATCAGTGGATTCTGGAACCCTGTGGCCGGGGAACATGTCATCAGTGGATTCTGGAACCCTGTGGCTTGGGAATATGCCTGAGGTTTGATGGTGGAAACCTGTGGCCTGGCAACATGACTGAGGTTTGTTTCTGGAACCCTGTTCCCTGGGAACATGCCTGAGGTTTGCTTCTGGACACCTTTCTCCTGGGAACATGACTGTGGTTTGATTGTGGAATCCTGTGGCCTGCGAACATGACTGAGGTTTGATTCTGGAACCATGTGTCCTGGGAATATGACTGAGCTTTGATTCTGGAAATCTGTGGCCTGGGAACTTGACTGAGGTTTGATGGCAGAAACCTGTGGACTGGCAACATGACTGAGGTTTGATTGTAGAACCCTGTGCCCTGGAAACATGACTGCGACCTGATACTTGAAACCCATGGCTTGGGAACTTGACATTGCTTTGATTCTTTAACCCTGTAGCCAGGGAACATGACTGAGGCGAGATTCTGGAATCCTGTGCCCAGGAAACATGACTGTGGCTTGGTACTGGAAACCCATGGCCTAGGAATTTGACATTGGTTTGATTCTGGAACCCTGTGGCCTGGGAACATGACTGAGGCGTGATTCTGGAATCCTGCGGCCTGGGAACATGACATCTGTTTAGATTATGGAATACTGTGCCCTGGGAACCTGACTGAAAGCTTGGTTCTGGAATCCTGTGGACTGGGAACATGACTGAGGTTTGATTCTGGAACCATGTGGCCTGGGAATATGACTGTGGTTTGATTTTGGAAACCATGGGCCTGTGAACATGACTGATGTTAGATTGAGGAATCCTGGGGCCTGGGAACATGACATCACTTTGGATTCTGGTACCCTGTTGCCTGGGAACATGAAATCGGTTTGAGTGTGGAAACCTGTGGTCTGGGAATATGACTGAGGTTTGATGGTGGTATCCTATGGCCTGGCAACATGACTGAGGTTTGATTCTGGATCCCTGGGGCCAGGGAACATGACTGAGGCGTGATTCTGGGAAACTGTAGCCTGGGAATATAACTGAGGATTGTTGCTGGAACCCTGTGGCCTGGGAACATGACTGAGGCGTGATTCTGGAAAAGTGTGGCCTGGGAATATGACTGAGGTTTGATTCTGGAAATCTGTGGCCTGGGAACTTGACTGAGGTTTGATGGCAGAAATCTGTGGACTGGCAACATGACTGAGGTTTGATTGTAGAACCCTGTGCCCTGGAAACATGACTGAGACCTGATACTTGAAACCCATGGCCTGGGAACTTGACATTGGTTTGATTCTGGAACCCTGTGGCCAGGAACAAGACTGAGGCGTGATTCTGGAATGTTGTGCCCTGGGAACATGAGAATTGTTTAGATTGTGGAATTCTGGGCCCTGGGAACCTGACTGAGGCTTGGTTCTGGAACCCTGTGGACAGGGAACTTGACTGAGGTTTTATTCTGGAATCCTGTGGCCTGGGAACATGACATCAGTGGATTCTGGAACCCTGTGGCCGGGGAACATGATATCAGTGGATTCTGGAACCCTGTGGCCTGGGAACATGAGAACGGTTTGATTCTGGAACCCTGTGGCTTGGGAATATGTCTGAGGTTTGATGGTGGAAACCTGTGGCTTAGCAACATGACTGAGGTTTGTTTCTGGAACCCTGTTCCCTGGGAACATGACTGAGGTTTGATTCTGGACACCTTTGTGCTGGGAACATGACTGTGTTCTGATTGTAGAATCATGGGTCCTGCAAACATGACTGAGGTTTGATTCTGGAACCATGTGTCCTGCGAATATGACTGAGGTTTGATATTGGAAATCTTTGGCCTGGGAACTTGACTGAGGTTTGATGGCAGAAACCTGTGGACTGGCAACATGACTGAGGTTTGATTGTAGAACCCTGTGCCCTGGAAACATGACTGTGGCCTGGTAGTGGAAACCCATGGCCTAGGAGTTTGACATTGGTTTGATTCTGGAACGCTGTGGCCTGGGAACATGACTGAGGCGTGATTCTGGAAAAGTGTGGCCTGGGAATATGACTGAAGTTTGATTCTGGAAATCTGTGGCCTGGGAACTTGACTGAGGTTTGATGGCAGAAATCTGTGGACTGGCAACATGACTGAGGTTTGATTGTAGAACCCTGTACCCTGGAAACATGACTGAGACCTGATACTTGAAACCCATGGCCTGGGAACTTGACATTGGTTTGATTTTGGAACCCTGTGGCCAGGAACAAGACTGAGGCGTGATTCTGGAATGCTGTGCCCTGGGAACATGACATCTGTTTAGATTGTGGAATACTGGGCCCTGGGAACCTGACTGAGGCTTGGTTCTGGAACCCTGTGGACAGGGAACTTGACTGAGGTTTTATTCTGGAATCCTGTGGCCTGGGAACATGACATCAGTGGATTCTGGAACCCTGTGGCCGGGGAACATGTCATCAGTGGATTCTGGAACCCTGTGGCCTGGGAACATGAGAATGGTTTGATTCTGGAACCCTGTGGCTTGGGAATATGCCTGAGGTTTGATGGTGGAAACCTGTGGCCTGGCAACATGACTGAGGTTTGTTTCTGGAACCCTGTTCCCTGGGAACATGACTGAGGTTTGCTTCTGGACACCTTTCTCCTGGGAACATGACTGTGGTTTGATTGTGGAATCCTGTGGCCTGCGAACATGACTGACGTTTGATTCTGGAACCATGTGTCATGGGAATATGACTGAGCTTTGATTCTGGAAATCTGTGGCCTGGGAACTTGACTGAGGTTTGATGGCAGAAACCTGTGGACTGGCAACATGACTGAGGTTTGATTGTAGAACCCTGTGCCCTGGAAACATGACTGCGACCTGATACTTGAAACCCATGGCTTGGGAACTTGACATTGGTTTGATTCTGGAACCCTGTGGCCAGGGAACATGACTGAGGCGAGATTCTGGAATCCTGTGCCCAGGAAACATGACTGTGGCTTGGTACTGGAAACCCATGGCCTAGGAATTTGACATTGGTTTGATTCTGGAACCCTGTGGCCTGGGAACATGACTGAGGCGTGATTCTGGAATCCTGCGGCCTGGGAACATGACATCTGTTTAGATTATGGAATACTGTCCCCTGGGAACCTGACTGAAAGCTTGGTTCTGGAATCCTGTGGACTGGGAACATGACTGAGGTTTGATTCTGGAACCATGTGGCCTGGGAATATGACTGTGGTTTGATTTTGGAAACCATTGGCCTGTGAACATGACTGATGTTAGATTGAGGAATCCTGGGGCCTGGGAACATGACATCACTTTGGATTCTGGTACCCTGTTGCCTGGGAACATGAAATCGGTTTGATTGTGGAAACCTGTGGTCTGGGAATATGACTGAGGTTTGATGGTGGTATCCTATGGCCTGGCAACATGACTGAGGTTTGATTCTGGATCCCTGTGGCCAGGGAACATGACTGAGGCGTGATTCTGGAAAACTGTGGCCTGGGAATATGACTGAGGTTTGATTCTGGAAATCTGTGGCCTGGGAACTTGACTGAGGTTTGATGGCAGAAATCTGTGGACTGGCAACATTACTGAGGTTTGATTGTTGAACCCTGTGCTCTGGAAACATGACTGCGACCTGATACTTGAAACGCATGGCCTGGGAAATTGACATTGGTTTGATTCTGGAACCCTGTGGACTGGGAACATGACTGAGGTTTTATTCTGGAACCCTGTAGCCTGGGAATATAACTGAGGATTGTTTCTGGAACCCGGTGGCCTGGTAACATGACTGAGGCGTGATTCTGGAAAAGTGTGGCCTGGGAATATGACTGAGGTTTGATTCTGGAAATCTGTGGCCTGGGAACTTGACTGAGGTTTGATGGCAGAAATCTGTGGACTGGCAACATTACTGAGGTTTGATTGTAGAACCCTGTGCCCTGGAAACATGACTGCGACCTGATACTTGAAACCCATGGCCTGGGAATTTGACATTGGTTTGATTCTGGAACCCTGTGGCCAGGAACAAGACTGAGGCGTGATTCTGGAATCCTGTTGCCTGGGAACATGACATCTGTTTAGATTGTGGAATACTGGGCCCTGGGAATCTGACTGAGGCTTGGTTTTGGTACCCTGTGGACTGGGAACATGACTGAGGTTTTATTCTGGAACCCTGTAGCCTGCGAAAATAACTGAGGATTGTTTCTCGAACCCTGTGGCCTGGGAACATGACATCAGTGGTTTCTGGAACCCTGTGGCCTGGGAACATGAGAACGGTTTGATTCTGGAACCCTGTGGCCTGGGAACATGTCTGAGGTTTGATGGTGGAAACCTGTGGCTTGGCAACATGACTGAGGTTTGTTTCTGGAACCCTGTTCCCTGGGAACATGACTGAGGTTTGATTCTGGACACCTTTGTGCTGGGAACATGACTGTGTTCTGATTGTAGAATCATGGGTCCTGCAAACATGACTGAGGTTTGATTCTGGAACCATGTGTCCTGCGAATATGACTGAGGTTTGATATTGGAAATCTTTGGCCTGGGAACTTGACTGAGGTTTGATGGCAGAAACCTGTGGACTGGCAACATGACTGAGGTTTGATTGTAGAACCCTGTGCCCTGGAAACATGACTGTGGCCTGGTAGTGGAAACCCATGGCCTAGGAGTTTGACATTGGTTTGATTCTGGAACGCTGTGGCCTGGAAACATGACTGAGGCGTGATTCTGGAAAAGTGTGGCCTGGGAATATGACTGAAGTTTGATTCTGGAAATCTGTGGCCTGGGAACTTGACTGAGGTTTGATGGCAGAAATCTGTGGACTGGCAATATGACTGAGGTTTGATTGTAGAACCCTGTACCCTGGAAACATGACTGAGACCTGATACTTGAAACCCATGGCCTGGGAACTTGACATTGGTTTGATTCTGGAACCCTGTGGCCAGGAACAAGACTGAGGCGTGATTCTGGAATGCAGTGCCCTGGGAACATGAGATATGTTTAGATTGTGGAATTCTGGGCCCTGGGAACCTGACTGAGGCTTGGTTCTGGAACCCTGTGGACAGGGAACTTGATTGAGGTTTTATTCTGGAATCCTGTGGCCTGGGAACATGACATCAGTGGATTCTGGAACCCTCTGGCCGAGGAACATGTCATCAGTGGATTCTGGAACCCTGTGGCATGGGAACATGAGAACGGTTTGATTCTGGAACCCTGTGGCTTGGGAATATGTCTGAGGTTTGATGGTGGAAACCTGTGGCCTGGCAACATGACTGAGGTTTGTTTCTGGAACCCTGTTCCCTGGGAACATGACTGAGGTTTGCTTCTGGACACCTTTCTCCTGGGAACATGACTGTGGTTTGATTGTGGAATCCTGTGGCCTGCGAACATGACTGAGGTTTGATTCTGGAACCATGTGTCCTGGGAATATGACTGAGCTTTGATTCTGGAAATCTGTGGCCTGGGAACTTGACTGAGGTTTGATGGCAGAAACCTGTGGACTGGCAACATGACTGAGGTTTGATTGTAGAACCCTGTACCCTGGAAACATGACTGCGACCTGATACTTGAAACCCATGGCTTGGGAACTTGACATTGGTTTGATTCTGGAACCCTGTGGCCAGGGAACATGACTGAGGCGAGATTCTGGAATCCTGTGCCCAGGAAACATGACTGTGGCTTGGTACTGGAAACCCATGGCCTAGGAATTTGACATTGGTTTGATTCTGGAACCCTGTGGCCTGGGAACATGACTGAGGCGTGATTCTGGAATCCTGCGGCCTGGGAACATGACATCTGTTTAGATTATGGAATACTGTGCCCTGGGAACCTGACTGAAAGCTTGGTTCTGGAATCCTGTGGACTGGGAACATGACTGAGGTTTGATTCTGGAACCATGTGGCCTGGGAATATGACTGTGGTTTGATTTTGGAAACCATTGGCCTGTGAACATGACTGATGTTAGATTGAGGAATCCTGGGGCCTGGGAACATGACATCACTTTGGATTCTGGTACCCTGTTGCCTGGGAACATGAAATCGGTTTGATTGTGGAAACCTGTGGTCTGGGAATATGACTGAGGATTGATGGTGGTATCCTATGGCCTGGCAACATGACTGAGGTTTGATTCTGGATCCCTGTGGCCAGGGAACATGACTGAGGCGTGATTCTGGAAAACTGTGGCCTGGGAATATGACTGAGGTTTGACTCTGGAAATCTGTGGCCTGGGAACTTGACTGAGGTTTGATGGCAGAAATCTGTGGACTGGCAACATTACTTAGGTTTGATTGTAGAACCCTGTGCTATGGAAACATGACTGAGACCTGATACTTGAAACGCATGGCCTGGGAAATTGACATTGGTTTGACTCTGGAACGCTGTGGACTGGGAACATGACTGAGGTTTTATTCTGGAACCCTGTAGCCTGGGAATATAACTGAGGATTGTTTCTGGAACCCGGTGGCCTGGTAACATGACTGAGGCGTGATTCTGGAAAAGTGTGGCCTGGGAATATGGCTGAGGTTTGATTCTGGAAATCTGTGGCCTGGGAACTTGACTGAGGTTTGATGGCAGAAATCTGTGGACTGGCAACATTACTGAGGTTTGATTGTAGAACCCTGTGCCCTGGAAACATGACTGCGACCTGATACTTGAAACCCATGGCCTGGGAATTTGACATTGGTTTGATTCTGGAACCCTGTGGCCAGGAACAAGACTGAGGCGTGATTCTGGAATCCTGTTGCCTGGGAACATGACATCTGTTTAGATTGTGGAATACTGGGCCCTGGGAATGTGACTGAGGCTTGGTTCTGGTACCCTGTGGACTGGGAACATGACTGAGGTTTTATTCTGGCACCCTGTAGCCTGCGAACATAACTGAGGATTGTTTCGCGAACCCTGTGGCCTGGGAACATGACATCAGTGGATTCTGGAACCCAGTGGCCTGGGAACATGAGAACGGTTTGATTCTGGAACCCTGTTCCCTGGGAACATGACTGAGGTTTGATTCTGGACACCTTTGTGCTGGGAACATGACTGTGTTTTGATTGTGGAATCATGGGTCCTGCAAACATGACTGAGGTTTGATTCTGGAACCATGTGTCCTGAGAATATGGCTGAGGTTTGATATTGGAAATCTTTGGCCTGGGAACTTGACTGAGGTTTGATGGCAGAAACCTGTGGACTGGCAACATGACTGAGGTTTGATTGTAGAACCCTGTGCCCTGGAAACATGACTGTGGCCTGGTAGGGGAAACCCATGGCCTAGGAGTTTGACATTGGTTTGATTCGGGAACGCTGTGGCCTGGAAACATGACTGAGGCGTGATTCTGGAAAAGTGTGGCCTGGGAATATGACTGAAGTTTGATTCTGGAAATCTGTGGCCTGGGAACTTGACTGAGGTTTGATGGCAGAAATCTGTGGACTGGCAATATGACTGAGGTTTGATTGTAGAACCCTGTACCCTGGAAACATGACTGAGACCTGATACTTGAAACCCATGGCCTGGGAACTTGACATTGGTTTGATTCTGGAACCCTGTGGCCAGGAACAAGACTGAGGCGTGATTCTGGAATGCAGTGCCCTGGGAACATGAGATATGTTTAGATTGTGGAATTCTGGGCCCTGGGAACCTGACTGAGGCTTGGTTCTGGAACCCTGTGGACAGGGAACTTGATTGAGGTTTTATTCTGGAATCCTGTGGCCTGGGAACATGACATCAGTGGATTCTGGAACCCTCTGGCCGAGGAACATGTCATCAGTGGATTCTGGAACCCTGTGGCATGGGAACATGAGAACGGTTTGATTCTGGAACCCTGTGGCTTGGGAATATGTCTGAGGTTTGATGGTGGAAACCTGTGGCCTGGCAACATGACTGAGGTTTGTTTCTGGAACCCTGTTCCCTGGGAACATGACTGAGGTTTGCTTCTGGACACCTTTCTCCTGGGAACATGACTGTGGTTTGATTGTGGAATACTGTGGCCTGCGAACATGACTGAGGTTTGATTCTGGAACCATGTGTCCTGGGAATATGACTGAGCTTTGATTCTGGAAATCTGTGGCCTGGGAACTTGACTGAGGTTTGATGGCAGAAACCTGTGGACTGGCAACATGACTGAGGTTTGATTGTAGAACCCTGTACCCTGGAAACATGACTGGGACCTGATACTTGAAACCCATGGCTTGGGAACTTGACATTGGTTTGATTCTGGAACCCTGTGGCCAGGGAACATGACTGAGGCGAGATTCTGGAATCCTGTGCCCAGGAAACATGACTGTGGCTTGGTACTGGAAACCCATGGCCTAGGAATTTGACATTGGTTTGATTCTGGAACCCTGTGGCCTGGGAACATGACTGAGGCGTGATTCTGGAATCCTGCGGCCTGGGAACATGACATCTGTTTAGATTATGGAATACTGTGCCCTGGGAACCTGACTGAAAGCTTGGTTCTGGAATCCTGTGGACTGGGAACATGACTGAGGTTTGATTCTGGAACCATGTGGCCTGGGAATATGACTGTGGTTTGATTTTGGAAACCATGGGCCTGTGAACATGACTGATGTTAGATTGAGGAATCCTGGGGCCTGGGAACATGACATCACTTTGGATTCTGGTACCCTGTTGCCTGGGAACATGAAATCGGTTTGATTGTGGAAACCTGTGGTCTGGGAATATGACTGAGGTTTGATGGTGGTACCCTATGGCCTGGCAACATGACTGAGGTTTGATTCTGGATCCCTGTGGCCAGGGAACATGACTGAGGTGTGATTCTGGAAAACTGTGGCCTGGGAATATGACTGAGCTTTGATTCTGGAAATCTGTGGCCTGGGAACTTGACTGAGGTTTGATGGCAGAAATCTGTGGACTGGCAACATTACTGAGGTTTGATTGTTGAACCCTGTTCTCTGGAAACATGACTGCGACCTGATACTTGAAACGCATGGCCTGGGAAATTGACATTGGTTTGATTCTGGAACGCTGTGGACTGGGAACATGACTGAGGTTTTATTCTGGAACCCTGTAGCCTGGGAATATAACTGAGGATTGTTTCTGGAACCCGGTGGCCTGGTAACATGACTGAGGCGTGATTCTGGAAAAGTGTGGCCTGGGAATATGGCTGAGGTTTGATTCTGGAAATCTGTGGCCTGGGAACTTGACTGAGGTTTGATGGCAGAAATCTGTGGACTGGAAACATTACTGAGGTTTGATTGTAGAACCCTGTGCCCTGGAAACATGACTGCGACCTGATACTTGAAACCCATGGCCTGGGAATTTGACATTGGTTTGATTCTGGAACCCTGTGGCCAGGAACAAGACTGAGGCGTGATTCTGGAATCCTGTTGCCTGGGAACATGACATCTGTTTAGATTGTGGAATACTGGGCCCTGGGAATCTGACTGAGGCTTGGTTTTGGTACCCTGTGGACTGGGAACATGACTGAGGTTTTATTCTGGAACCCTGTAGCCTGCGAAAATAACTGAGGATTGTTTCTCGAACCCTGTGGCCTGGGAACATGACATCAGTGGTTTCTGGAACCCTGTGGCCTGGGAACATGAGAACGGTTTGATTCTGGAACCCTGTGGCCTGGGAACATGTCTGAGGTTTGATGGTGGAAACCTGTGGCTTGGCAACATGACTGAGGTTTGTTTCTGGAACCCTGTTCCCTGGGAACATGACTGAGGTTTGATTCTGGACACCTTTGTGCTGGGAACATGACTGTGTTCTGATTGTAGAATCATGGGTCTTGCAAACATGACTGAGGTTTGATTCTGGAACCATGTGTCCTGCGAATATGACTGAGGTTTGATATTGGAAATCTTTGGCCTGGGAACTTGACTGAGGTTTGATGGCAGAAACCTGTGGACTGGCAACATGACTGAGGTTTGATTGTAGAACCCTGTGCCCTGGAAACATGACTGTGGCCTGGTAGTGGAAACCCATGGCCTAGGAGTTTGACATTGGTTTGATTCGGGAACGCTGTGGCCTGGGAACATGACTGAGGCGTGATTCTGGAAAAGTGTGGCCTGGGAATATGACTGAAGTTTGATTCTGGAAATCTGTGGCCTGGGAACTTGACTGAGGTTTGATGGCAGAAATCTGTGGACTGGCAATATGACTGAGGTTTGATTGTAGAACCCTGTACCCTGGAAACATGACTGAGACCTGATACTTGAAACCCATGGCCTGGGAACTTGACATTGGTTTGATTCTGGAACCCTGTGGCCAGGAACAAGACTGAGGCGTGATTCTGGAATGCAGTGCCCTGGGAACATGAGATATGTTTAGATTGTGGAATTCTGGGCCCTGGGAACCTGACTGAGGCTTGGTTCTGGAACCCTGTGGACAGGGAACTTGATTGAGGTTTTATTCTGGAATCCTGTGGCCTGGGAACATGACATCAGTGGATTCTGGAACCCTCTGGCCGAGGAACATGTCATCAGTGGATTCTGGAACCCTGTGGCATGGGAACATGAGAACGGTTTGATTCTGGAACCCTGTGGCTTGGGAATATGTCTGAGGTTTGATGGTGGAAACCTGTGGCCTGGCAACATGACTGAGGTTTGTTTCTGGAACCCTGTTCCCTGGGAACATGACTGAGGTTTGCTTCTGGACACCTTTCTCCTGGGAACATGACTGTGGTTTGATTGTGGAATCCTGTGGCCTGCGAACATGACTGAGGTTTGATTCTGGAACCATGTGTCCTGGGAATATGACTGAGCTTTGATTCTGGAAATCTGTGGCCTGGGAACTTGACTGAGGTTTGATGGCAGAAACCTGTGGACTGGCAACATGACTGAGGTTTGATTGTAGAACCCTGTACCCTGGAAACATGACTGCGACCTGATACTTGAAACCCATGGCTTGGGAACTTGACATTGGTTTGATTCTGGAACCCTGTGGCCAGGGAACATGACTGAGGCGAGATTCTGGAATCCTGTGCCCAGGAAACATGACTGTGGCTTGGTACTGGAAACCCATGGCCTAGGAATTTGACATTGGTTTGATTCTGGAACCCTGTGGCCTGGGAACATGACTGAGGCGTGATTCTGGAATCCTGCGGCCTGGGAACATGACATCTGTTTAGATTATGGAATACTGTGCCCTGGGAACCTGACTGAAAGCTTGGTTCTGGAATCCTGTGGACTGGGAACATGACTGAGGTTTGATTCTGGAACCATGTGGCCTGGGAATATGACTGTGGTTTGATTTTGGAAACCATGGGCCTGTGAACATGACTGATGTTAGATTGAGGAATCCTGGGGCCTGGGAACATGACATCACTTTGGATTCTGGTACCCTGTTGCCTGGGAACATGAAATCGGTTTGATTGTGGAAACCTGTGGTCTGGGAATATGACTGAGGTTTGATGGTGGTACCCTATGGCCTGGCAACATGACTGAGGTTTGATTCTGGATCCCTGTGGCCAGGGAACATGACTGAGGCGTGATTCTGGAAAACTGTGGCCTGGGAATATGACTGAGCTTTGATTCTGGAAATCTGTGGCCTGGGAACTTGACTGAGGTTTGATGGCAGAAATCTGTGGACTGGCAACATTACTGAGGTTTGATTGTTGAACCCTGTTCTCTGGAAACATGACTGCGACCTGATACTTGAAACGCATGGCCTGGGAAATTGACATTGGTTTGATTCTGGAACCCTGTGGACTGGGAACATGACTGAGGTTTTATTCTGGAACCCTGTAGCCTGGGAATATAACTGAGGATTGTTTCTGGAACCCGGTGGCCTGGTAACATGACTGAGGCGTGATTCTGGAAAAGTGTGGCCTGGGAATATGACTGAGGTTTGATTCTGGAAATCTGTGGCCTGGGAACTTGACTGAGGTTTGATGGCAGAAATCTGTGGACTGGCAACATTACTGAGGTTTGATTGTAGAACCCTGTGCCCTGGAAACATGACTGCGACCTGATACTTGAAACCCATGGCCTGGGAATTTGACATTGGTTTGATTCTGGAACCCTGTGGCCAGGAACAAGACTGAGGCGTGATTCTGGAATCCTGTTGCCTGGGAACATGACATCTGTTTAGATTGTGGAATACTGGGCCCTGGGAATCTGACTGAGGCTTGGTTTTGGTACCCTGTGGACTGGGAACATGACTGAGGTTTTATTCTGGAACCCTGTAGCCTGCGAAAATAACTGAGGATTGTTTCTCGAACCCTGTGGCCTGGGAACATGACATCAGTGGATTCTGGAACCCAGTGGCCTGGGAACATGAGAACGGTTTGATTCTGGAACCCTGTGGGCTGGGAACATGTCTGAGGTTTGATGGTGGAAACCTGTGGCTTGGCAACATGACTGAGGTTTGTTTCTGGAACCCTGTTCCCTGGGAACATGACTGAGGTTTGATTCTGGACACCTTTGTGCTGGGAACATGACTGTGTTCTGATTGTAGAATCATGGGTCCTGCAAACATGACTGAGGTTTGATTCTGGAACCATGTGTCCTGCGAATATGACTGAGGTTTGATATTGGAAATCTTTGGCCTGGGAACTTGACTGAGGTTTGATGGCAGAAACCTGTGGACTGGCAACATGACTGAGGTTTGATTGTAGAACCCTGTGCCCTGGAAACATGACTGTGGCCTGGTAGTGGAAACCCATGGCCTAGGAGTTTGACATTGGTTTGATTCTGGAACGCTGTGGCCTGGGAACATGACTGAGGCATGATTCTGGAAAAGTGTGGCCTGGGAATATGACTGAAGTTTGATTCTGGAAATCTGTGGCCTGGGAACTTGACTGAGGTTTGATGGCAGAAATCTGTGGACTGGCAACATGACTGAGGTTTGATTGTAGAACCCTGTGCCCTGGAAACATGACTGCGACCTGATACTTGAAACCCATGGCTTGGGAACTTGACATTGGTTTGATTCTGGGACCCTGTGGCCAGGGAACATGACTGAGGCGAGATTGTGGAATCCTGTGCCCAGGAAACATGACTGTGGCTTGGTACTGGAAACCCATGGCCTAGGAATTTGATATTGGTTTGATTCTGGAACCCTGTGGCCTGGGAACATGACTGAGGCGTGATTCTGGAATCCTGCGGCCTGGGAACATGACATCTGTTTAGATTATGGAATACTGTGCCCTGGGAACCTGACTGAAAGCTTGGTTCTGGAATCCTGTGGACTGGGAACATGACTGAGGTTTGATTCTGGAACCATGTGGCCTGGGAATATGACTGTGGTTTGATTTTGGAAACCATGGGCCTGTGAACATGACTGATGTTAGATTGAGGAATCCTGGGGCCTGGGAACATGACATCACTTTGGATTCTGGTACCCTGTTGCCTGGGAACATGAAATCGGTTTGATTGTGGAAACCTGTGGTCTGGGAATATGACTGAGGTTTGATGGTGGTATCCTATGGCCTGGCAACATGACTGAGGTTTGATTCTGGATCCCTGTGGCCAGGGAACATGACTGAGGCGTGATTCTGGAAAACTGTGCCCTGGGAATATGACTGAGGTTTGATTCTGGAAATCTGTGGCCTGGGAACTTGACTGAGGTTTGATGGCAGAAATCTGTGGACTGGCAACATTACTGAGGTTTGACTGTTGAACCCTGTGCTCTGGAAACATGACTGTGACCTGATACTTGAAACGCATGGCCTGAGAAATTGACATTGGTTTGATTCTGGAACCCTGTGGACTGGGAACATGACTGAGGTTTTATTCTGGAACCCTGTAGCCTGGGAATATAACTGAGGATTGTTTCTGGAACCCGGTGGCCTGGTAACATGACTGAGGCGTGATTCTGGAAAAGTGTGGCCTGGGAATATGACTGAGGTTTGATTCTGGAAATCTGTGGCCTGGGAACTTGACTGAGGTTTGATGGCAGAAATCTGTGGACTGGCAACATTACTGAGGTTTGATTGTAGAACCCTGTGCCCTGGAAACATGACTGCGACCTGATACTTGAAACCCATGGCCTGGGAATTTGACATTGGTTTGATTCTGGAACCCTGTGGCCAGGAACAAGACTGAGGCGTGATTCTGGAATTCTGTTGCCTGGGAACATGACATCTTTTTAGATTGTGGAATACTGGGCCCTGGGAATCTGACTGAGGCTTGGTTTTGGTACCCTGTGGACTGGGAACATGACTGAGGTTTTATTCTGGAACCCTGTAGCCTGCAAAAATAACTGAGGATTGTTTCTCGAACCCTGTGGCCTGGGAACATGACATCAGTGGATTCTGGAACCCTGTGGCCTGGGAACATGAGAACGGTTTGATTCTGGAACCCTGTGGACTGGGAACATGTCTGAGGTTTGATGGTGGAAACCAGTGGCTTGGCAACATGACTGAGGTTTGTTTCTGGAACCCTGTTCCCTGGGAACATGAGTGAGTTTTGCTTCTGGACACCTTTGTCCTGGGAACATGACTGTGGTTTGATTGTGGAACCATGGGTCCTGCAAACATGACTGAGGTTTGATTCTGGAACCATGTGTCCTGGGAATATGACTGAGCTTTGATTCTGGAAATCTGTGGCCTGGGAACTTGACTGAGGTTTGATGGCAGAAATCTGTGGACTGGCAACATTACTTAGGTTTGATTGTAGAACCCTGTGCTATGGAAACATGACTGAGACCTGATACTTGAAACGCATGGCCTGGGAAATTGACATTGGTTTGATTCTGGAACCCTGTGGACTGGGAACATGACTGAGGTGTTATTCTGGAACCCTGTAGCCTGGGAATATAACTGAGGATTGTTGCTGGAACCCTGTGGCCTGGGAACATGACTGAGGCGTGATTCTGGAAAAGTGTGGCCTGGGAATATGACTGAGGTTTGATTCTGGAAATCTGTGGCCTGGGAACTTGACTGAGGTTTGATGGCAGAAATCTGTGGACTGGCAACATTACTGAGGTTTGATTGTATAACCCTGTGCCCTGGAAACATGACTGCGACCTGATACTTGAAACCCATGGCCTGGGAACTTGACATTGGTTTGATTCTGGAACCCTGTGGCCAGGAACAAGACTGAGGCGTGATTCTGGAATGCTGTGCCCTGGGAACATGAGATCTGTTTAGATTGTGGAATTCTGGGCCCTGGGAACCTGACTGAGGCTTGGTTCTGGAACCCTGTGGACAGGGAACTTGACTGAGGTTTTATTCTGGAATCCTGTGGCCTGGGAACATGACATCAGTGGATTCTGGAACCCTGTGGCCGGGGAACATGACATCAGTGGATTCTGGAACCCTGTGGCCTGGGAACATGAGAACGGTTTGATTCTGGAACCCTGTGGCTTGGGAATATGTCTGAGGTTTGATGGTGGAAACCTGTGGCTTGGCAACATGACTGAGGTTTGTTTCTGGAACCCTGTTCCCTGGGAACATGAGTGAGTTTTGCTTCTGGACACCTTTGTCCTGGGAACATGACTGTGGTTTGATTGTGGAACCATGGGTCCTGCAAACATGACTGAGGTTTGATTCTGGAACCATGTGTCCTGGGAATATGACTGAGCTTTGATTCTGGAAATCTGTGGCCTGGGAACTTGACTGAGGTTTGATGGCAGAAATCTGTGGACTGGCAACATGACTGAGGTTTGATTGTAGAACCCTGTGCCCTGGAAACATGACTGCGACCTGATACTTGAAACCCATGGCTTGGGAACTTGACATTGGTTTGATTCTGGAACCCTGTGGCCAGGGAACATGACTGAGGCGAGATTCTGGAATCCTGTGCCCAGGAAACATGACTGTGGCTTGGTACTGGAAACCCATGGCCTAGGAATTTGATATTGGTTTGATTCTGGAACCCTGTGGCCTGGGAACATGACTGAGGCGTGATTCTGGAATCCTGCGGCCTGGGAACATGACATCTGTTTAGATTATGGAATACTGTGCCCTGGGAACCTGACTGAAAGCTTGGTTCTGGAATCCTGTGGACTGGGAACATGACTGAGGTTTGATTCTGGAACCATGTGGCCTGGGAATATGACTGTGGTTTGATTTTGGAAACCATTGGCCTGTGAACATGACTGATGTTAGATTGAGGAATCCTGGGGCCTGGGAACATGACATCACTTTGGATTCTGGTACCCTGTTGCCTGGGAACATGAAATCGGTTTGATTGTGGAAACCTGTGGTCTGGGAATATGACTGAGGTTTGATGGTGGTACCCTATGGCCTGGCAACATGACTGAGGTTTGATTCTGGATCCCTGTGGCCAGGGAACATGACTGAGGCGTGATTCTGGAAAACTGTGGCCTGGAAATATGACTGAGGTTTGATTCTGGAAATCTGTGGCCTGGGAACTTGACTGAGGTTTGATGGCAGAAATCTGTGGACTGGCAACATTACTGAGGTTTGACTGTTGAACCCTGTGCTCTGGAAACATGACTGCGACCTGATACTTGAAACGCATGGCCTGGGAAATTGACATTGGTTTGATTCTGGAACCCTGTGGACCGGGAACATGACTGAGGTTTTATTCTGGAACCCTGTAGCCTGGGAATATAACTGAGGATTGTTTCTGGAACCCGGTGGCCTGGTAACATGACTGAGGCGTGATTCTGGAAAAGTGTGGCCTGGGAATATGACTGAGTTTTGATTCTGGAAATCTGTGGCCTGGGAACTTGACTGAGGTTTGATGGCAGAAATCTGTGGACTGGCAACATTACTGAGGTTTGATTGTAGAACCCTGTGCCCTGGAAACATGACTGCGACCTGATACTTGAAACCCATGGCCTGGGAATTTGACATTGGTTTGATTCTGGAACCCTGTGGCCAGGAACAAGACTGAGGCGAGATTCTGGAATTCTGTTGCCTGGGAACAAGACATCTGTTTAGATTGTGGAATACTGGGCCCTGGGAATCTGACTGAGGCTTGGTTTTGGTACCCTGTGGACTGGGAACATGACTGAGGTTTTATTCTGGAACCCTGTAGCCTGCGAAAATAACTGAGGATTGTTTCTCGAACCCTGTGGCCTGGGAACATGACATCAGTGGATTCTGGAACCCTGTGACCTTGGAACATGAGAACGGTTTGATTCTGGAACCCTGTGGCCTGGGAACATGTCTGAGGTTTGATGGTGGAAACCTGTGGCCTGGCAACATGACTGAGGTTTGTTTCTGGAACCCTGTTCCCTGGGAACATGACTGAGGTTTGCTTCTGGACACCTTTCTCCTGGGAACATGACTGTGGTTTGATTGTGGAATCCTGTGGCCTGCGAACATGACTGAGGTTTGATTCTGGAACCATGTGTCCTGCGAATATGACTGAGGTTTGATATTGGAAATCTTTGGCCTGGGAACTTGACTGAGGTTTGATGGCAGAAACCTGTGGACTGGCAACATGACTGAGGTTTGATTGTAGAACCCTGTGCCCTGGAAACATGACTGTGGCCTGGTAGTGGAAACCCATGGCCTAGGAGTTTGACATTGGTTTGATTCGGGAACGCTGTGGCCTGGGAACATGACTGAGGCGTGATTCTGGAAAAGTGTGGCCTGGGAATATGACTGAAGTTTGATTCTGGAAATCTGTGGCCTGGGAACTTGACTGAGGTTTGATGGCAGAAATCTGTGGACTGGCAATATGACTGAGGTTTGATTGTAGAACCCTGTACCCTGGAAACATGACTGAGACCTGATACTTGAAACCCATGGCCTGGGAACTTGACATTGGTTTGATTCTGGAACCCTGTGGCCAGGAACAAGACTGAGGCGTGATTCTGGAATGCAGTGCCCTGGGAACATGAGATATGTTTAGATTGTGGAATTCTGGGCCCTGGGAACCTGACTGAGGCTTGGTTCTGGAACCCTGTGGACAGGGAACTTGACTGAGGTTTTATTCTGGAATCCTGTGGCCTGGGAACATGACATCAGTGGATTCTGGAACCCTCTGGCCGAGGAACATGTCATCAGTGGATTCTGGAACCCTGTGGCATGGGAACATGAGAACGGTTTGATTCTGGAACCCTGTGGCTTGGGAATATGTCTGAGGTTTGATGGTGGAAACCTGTGGCCTGGCAACATGACTGAGGTTTGTTTCTGGAACCCTGTTCCCTGGGAACATGACTGAGGTTTGCTTCTGGACACCTTTCTCCTGGGAACATGACTGTGGTTTGATTGTGGAATCCTGTGGCCTGCGAACATGACTGAGGTTTGATTCTGGAACCATGTGTCATGGGAATATGACTGAGCTTTGATTCTGGAAATCTGTGGCCTGGGAACTTGACTGAGGTTTGATGGCAGAAACCTGTGGACTGGCAACATGACTGAGGTTTGATTGTAGAACCCTGTACCCTGGAAACATGACTGCGACCTGATACTTGAAACCCATGGCTTGGGAACTTGACATTGGTTTGATTCTGGAACCCTGTGGCCAGGGAACATGACTGAGGCGAGATTCTGGAATCCTGTGCCCAGGAAACATGACTGTGGTTTGGTACTGGAAACCCATGGCCTAGGAATTTGACATTGGTTTGATTCTGGAACCCTGTGGCCTGGGAACATGACTGAGGCGTGATTCTGGAATCCTGCGGCCTGGGAACATGACATCTGTTTAGATTATGGAATACTGTGCCCTGGGAACCTGACTGAAAGCTTGGTTCTGGAATCCTGTGGACTGGGAACATGACTGAGGTTTGATTCTGGAACCATGTGGCCTGGGAATATGACTGTGGCTTGATTTTGGAAACCATTGGCCTGTGAACATGACTGATGTTAGATTGAGGAATCCTGGGGCCTGGGAACATGACATCACTTTGGATTCTGGTACCCTGTTGCCTGGGAACATGAAATCGGTTTGATTGTGGAAACCTGTGGTCTGGGAATATGACTGAGGTTTGATGGTGGTATCCTATGGCCTGGCAACATGACTGAGGTTTGATTCTGGATCCCTGTGGCCAGGGAACATGACTGAGGCGTGATTCTGGAAAACTGTGGCCTGGGAATATGACTGAGGTTTGACTCTGGAAATCTGTGGCCTGGGAACTTGACTGAGGTTTGATGGCAGAAATCTGTGGACTGGCAACATTACTTAGGTTTGATTGTAGAACCCTGTGCTATGGAAACATGACTGAGACCTGATACTTGAAACGCATGGCCTGGGAAATTGACATTGGTTTGATTCTGGAACCCTGTGGACTGGGAACATGACTGAGGTTTTATTCTGGAACCCTGTAGCCTGGGAATATAACTGAGGATTGTTGCTGGAACCCTGTGGCCTGGGAACATGACTGAGGCGTGATTCTGGAAAAGTGTGGCCTGGGAATATGACTGAGGTTTGATTCTGGAAATCTGTGGCCTGGGAACTTGACTGAGGTTTGATGGCAGAAATCTGTGGACTGGCAACATGACTGAGGTTTGATTGTAGAACCCTGTGCCCTGGAAACATGACTGAGACCTGATACTTGAAACCCATGGCCTGGGAACTTGACATTGGTTTGATTCTGGAACCCTGTGGCCAGGAACAAGATTGAGGCGTGATTCTGGAATGCTGTGCCCTGGGAACATGAGATCTGTTTAGATTGTGGAATTCTGGGCCCTGGGAACCTGACTGAGGCTTGGTTCTGGAACCCTGTGGACAGGGAACTTGATTGAGGTTTTATTCTGGAATCCTGTGGCCTGGGAACATGACATCAGTGGATTCTGGAACCCTGTGGCCGGGGAACATGACATCAGTGGATTCTGGAACCCTGTGGCCTGGGAACATGAGAACGGTTTGATTCTGGAACCCTGTGGCTTGGGAATATGTCTGAGGTTTGATGGTGGAAACCTGTGGCCTGGCAACATGACTGAGGTTTGTTTCTGAAACCCTGTTCCCTGGGAACATGAGTGAGTTTTGCTTCTGGACACCTTTGTCCTGGGAACATGACTGTGGTTTGATTGTGGAACCATGGGTCCTGCAAACATGACTGAGGTTTGATTCTGGAACCATGTGTCCTGGGAATATGACTGAGCTTTGATTCTGGAAATCTGTTGCCTGGGAACTTGACTGAGGTTTGATGGCAGAAATCTGTGGACTGGCAACATGACTGAGGTTTGATTGTAGAACCCTGTGCCCTGGAAACATGACTGCGACCTGATACTTGAAACCCATGGCTTGGGAACTTGACATTGGTTTGATTCTGGAACCCTGTGGCCAGGGAACATGACTGAGGCGAGATTCTGGAATCCTGTGCCCAGGAAACATGACTGTGGCTTGGTACTGGAAACCCATGGCCTAGGAATTTGATATTGGTTTGATTCTGGAACCCTGTGGCCTGGGAACATGACTGAGGCGTGATTCTGGAATCCTGCGGCCTGGGAACATGACATCTGTTTAGATTATGGAATACTGTGCCCTGGGAACCTGACTGAAAGCTTGGTTCTGGAATCCTGTGGACTGGGAACATGACTGAGGTTTGATTCTGGAAACATGTGGCCTGGGAATATGACTGTGGTTTGATTTTGGAAACCATTGGCCTGTGAACATGACTGATGTTAGATTGAGAAATCCTGGGGCCTGGGAAGATGACATCACTTTGGATTCTGGTACCCTGTTGCCTGGGAACATGAAATCGGTTTGATTGTGGAAACCTGTGGTCTGGGAATATGACTGAGGTTTGATGGTGGTACCCTATGGCCTGGCAACATGACTGAGGTTTGATTCTGGATCCCTGTGGCCAGGGAACATGACTGAGGCGTGATTCTGGAAAACTGTGGCCTGGGAATATGACTGAGGTTTGATTCTGGAAATCTGTGGCCTGGGAACTTGACTGAGGTTTGATGGCAGAAATCTGTGGACTGGCAACATTACTGAGGTTTGACTGTTGAACCCTGTGCTCTGGAAACATGACTGCGACCTGATACTTGAAACGCATGGCCTGGGAAATTGACATTGGTTTGATTCTGGAACCCTGTGGACCGGGAACATGACTGAGGTTTTATTCTGGAACCCTGTAGCCTGGGAATATAACTGAGGATTGTTTCTGGAACCCGGTGGCCTGGTAACATGACTGAGGCGTGATTCTGGAAAAGTGTGGCCTGGGAATATGACTGAGGTTTGATTCTGGAAATCTGTGGCCTGGGAACTTGACTGAGGTTTGATGGCAGAAATCTGTGGACTGGCAACATTACTGAGGTTTGATTGTAGAACCCTGTGCCCTGGAAACATGACTGCGACCTGATACTTGAAACCCATGGCCTGGGAATTTGACATTGGTTTGATTCTGGAACCCTGTGGCCAGGAACAAGACTGAGGCGTGATTCTGGAATCCTGTTGCCTGGGAACATGACATCTGTTTAGATTGTGGAATACTGGGCCCTGGGAATCTGACTGAGGCTTGGTTTTGGTACCCTGTGGACTGGGAACATGACTGAGGTTTTATTCTGGAACCCTGTAGCCTGCGAAAATAACTGAGGATTGTTTCTCGAACCCTGTGGCCTGGGAACATGACATCAGTGGATTCTGGAACCCAGTGGCCTGGGAACATGAGAACGGTTTGATTCTGGAACCCTGTGGCCTGGGAACATGTCTGAGGTTTGATGGTGGAAACCTGTGGCTTGGCAACATGACTGAGGTTTGTTTCTGGAACCCTGTTCCCTGGGAACATGACTGAGGTTTGATTCTGGACACCTTTGTGCTGGGAACATGACTGTGTTCTGATTGTAGAATCATGGGTCCTGCAAACATGACTGAGGTTTGATTCTGGAACCATGTGTCCTGCGAATATGACTGAGGTTTGATATTGGAAATCTTTGGCCTGGGGACTTGACTGAGGTTTGATGGCAGAAACCTGTGGACTGGCAACATGACTGAGGTTTGATTGTAGAACCCTGTGCCCTGGAAACATGACTGTGGCCTGGTAGTGGAAACCCATGGCCTAGGAGTTTGACATTGGTTTGATTCTGGAACGCTGTGGCCTGGGAACATGACTGAGGCGTGATTCTGGAAAAGTGTGGCCTGGGAATATGACTGAAGTTTGATTCTGGAAATCTGTGGCCTGGGAACTTGACTGAGGTTTGATGGCAGAAATCTGTGGACTGGCAACATGACTGAGGTTTGATTGTAGAACCCTGTACCCTGGAAACATGACTGAGACCTGATACTTGAAACCCATGGCCTGGGAACTTGACATTGGTTTGATTCTGGAACCCTGTGGCCAGGAACAAGACTGAGGCGTGATTCTGGAATGCTGTGCCCTGGGAACATGACATCTGTTTAGATTGTGGAATACTGGGCCCTGGGAACCTGACTGAGGCTTGGTTCTGGAACCCTGTGGACAGGGAACTTGACTGAGGTTTTATTCTGGAATCCTGTGGCCTGGGAACATGACATCAGTGGATTCTGGAACCCTGTGGCCGGGGAACATGTCATCAGTGGATTCTGGAACCCTGTGGCCTGGGAACATGAGAACGGTTTGATTCTGGAACCCTGTGGCTTGGGAATATGACTGAGGTTTGATGGTGGAAACCTGTGGCCTGGCAACATGACTGAGGTTTGTTTCTGGAACCCTGTTCCCTGGGAACATGACTGAGGTTTGCTTCTGGACACCTTTCTCCTGGGAACATGACTGTGGTTTGATTGTGGAATCCTGTGGCCTGCGAACATGACTGAGGTTTGATTCTGGAACCATGTGTCATGGGAATATGACTGAGCTTTGATTCTGGAAATCTGTGGCCTGGGAACTTGACTGAGGTTTGATGGCAGAAACCTGTGGACTGGCAACATGACTGAGGTTTGATTGTAGAACCCTGTGCCCTGGAAACATGACTGCGACCTGATACTTGAAACCCATGGCTTGGGAACTTGACATTGGTTTGATTCGGGAACCCTGTGGCCAGGGAACATGACTGAGGCGAGATTCTGGAATCCTGTGCCCAGGAAACATGACTGTGGCTTGGTACTGGAAACCCATGGCCTAGGAATTTGACATTGGTTTGATTCTGGAACCCTGTGGCCTGGGAACATGACTGAGGCGTGATTCTGGAATCCTGCGGCCTGGGAACATGACATCTGTTTAGATTGTGGAATACTGTGCCCTGGGAATCTGACTGAGGCTTGGTTCTGGAACCCTGTGGACTGGGAACATGACTGACGTTTTATTCTGGAACCCTGTAGCCTGCGAACATAACTGAGGATTGATTCTGGAACCCTGTGTCCGGGGAACATGACTTCAGTGGATTCTGGAACCCTGTGGCCCGGGAACATGAGAATGGTTTGATTCTGGAACCCTGGGCCTTGGGAATATGTCTGAGGTTTGATCGTGGAAACCTGTGGCCTGGCAACATGACTGAGGTTTGTTTCTGGAACCCTGTTCCCAGGGAACATGAGTGAGTTTTGCTTCTGGACATCTTTGTCCTGGGAACAGGACTGTGGTTTGATTCTGGATCCATGTGTCCTGGGAATATGACTGTGGTTTGATTCTGGAAATCTGTGGCCTGGGAACTTGACTGAGGTTTGATGGCAGAAATCTGTGGACTAGCAACATGACTGAGGTTTGATTGTAGAACCCTGTGCCCTGGAAACATGACTGCCACCTGATACTTGAAACCCATGGCCTGGGAACTTGACATTGGTTTGATTCTGGAACCCTGTGGCCAGGGAACATGACTGAGGCGAGATTCTGGAATCCTGTGCCCTGGAAATATGACTGTGGCTTGGTACTGGAAACCCATGGCCTAGGAATTTGACATTGGTTTGATTCTGGAAACCTGTGGCCTGGGAACATGACTGAGGTTTGATTCTGGAACCATGTGTCCTGGGAATATGACTGAGGTTTGATTCTGGAAATCTGTGGCCTGGGAACTTGACTGAGGTTTGATGGCAGAAACCTGTGGACTGGCAACATGACTGAGGTTTGATTGTAGAACCCTGTGCCATGGAAACATGACTGCGGCCTGGTACTGGAAACCCATGGCCTGGGAACTTTACATTGGTTTGATTCTGGAACCCTGTGGCCTGGGAACATGACTGAGGCGTGATTCTGGAAACCTGCGGCCTGGGAACATGACATCAGTGGATTCTGTAACCCTGTGGCCGGGGAACATGACATCAGTGGATTCTGGAATCCTGTGTCCTGGGAACATGAGAACGGTTTGATTCTGGAACCCTGTGGCTTGGGAATATGTCTGAGGTTTGATGGTGGAAACCTGTGGCCTGGCAACATGACTGAAGTTTGTTTCTGGAACCCTGTTCCCTGGGAACATGACTGAGGTTTGCTTCTGGACACCTTTCTCCTGGGAACATGACTGTGGTTTGATTGTGGAATCCTGTGGCCTGCGAACATGACTGAGGTTTGATTCTGGAACCATGTGTCCTGGGAATATGACTGAGCTTTGATTCTGGAAATCTGTGGCCTGGGAACTTGACTGAGGTTTGATGGCAGAAACCTGTGGACTGGCAACATGACTGAGGTTTGATTGTAGAACCCTGTGCCCTGGAAACATGACTGCGACCTGATACTTGAAACCCATGGCTTGGGAACTTGACATTGGTTTGATTCTTTAACCCTGTGGCCAGGGAACATGACTGAGGCGAGATTCTGGAATCCTGTGCCCAGGAAACATGACTGTGGCTTGGTACTGGAAACCCATGGCCTAGGAATTTGACATTGGTTTGATTCTGGAACCCTGTGGCCTGGGAACATGACTGAGGCGTGATTCTGGAATCCTGCGGCCTGGGAACATGACATCTGTTTAGATTATGGAATACTGTGCCCTGGGAACCTGACTGAAAGCTTGGTTCTGGAATCCTGTGGACTGGGAACATGACTGAGGTTTGATTCTGGAACCATGTGGCCTGGGAATATGACTGTGGTTTGATTTTGGAAACCATGGGCCTGTGAACATGACTGATGTTAGATTGAGGAATCCTGGGGCCTGGGAACATGACATCACTTTGGATTCTGGTACCCTGTTGCCTGGGAACATGAAATCGGTTTGATTGTGGAAACCTGTGGTCTGGGAATATGACTGAGGTTTGATGGTGGTACCCTATGGCCTGGCAACATGACTGAGGTTTGATTCTGGATCCCTGTGGCCAGGGAACATGACTGAGGCGTGATTCTGGAAAACTGTGGCCTGGGAATATGACTGAGGTTTGATTCTGGAAATCTGTGGCCTGGGAACTTGACTGAGGTTTGATGGCAGAAATCTGTGGACTGGCAACATTACTGAGGTTTGATTGTTGAACCCTGTTCTCTGGAAACATGACTGCGACCTGATACTTGAAACGCATGGCCTGGGAAATTGACATTGGTTTAATTCTGGAACCCTGTGGACTGGGAACATGACTGAGGTTTTATTCTGGAACCCTGTAGCCTGGGAATATAACTGAGGATTGTTTCTGGACCCCGGTGGCCTGGTAACATGACTGAGGCGTGATTCTGGAAAAGTGTGGCCTGGGAATATGACTGAGGTTTGATTCTGGAAATCTGTGGCCTGGGAACTTGACTGAGGTTTGATGGCAGAAATCTGTGGACTGGCAACATTACTGAGGTTTGATTGTATAACCCTGTGCCCTGGAAACATGACTGCGACCTGATACTTGAAACCCATGGCCTGGGAATTTGACATTGGTTTGATTCTGGAACCCTGTGGCCAGGAACAAGACTGAGGCGTGATTCTGGAATCCTGTTGCCTGGGAACATGACATCTGTTTAGATTGTGGAATACTGGGCCCTGGGAATCTGACTGAGGCTTGGTTTTGGTACCCTGTGGACTGGGAACATGACTGAGGTTTTATTCTGGAACCCTGTAGCCTGCGAAAATAACTGAGGATTGTTTCTCGAACCCTGTGGCCTGGGAACATGACATCAGTGGATTCTGGAACCCTGTGGCCTGGAAACATGAGAACGGTTTGATTCTGGAACCCTGTGGCCTGGGAACATGTCTGAGGTTTGATGGTGGAAACCTGTGGCTTGGCAACATGACTGAGGTTTGTTTCTGGAACCCTGTTCCCTGGGAACATGACTGAGGTTTGATTCTGGACACCTTTGTGCTGGGAACATGACTGTGTTCTGATTGCAGAATCATGGGTCCTGCAAACATGACTGAGGTTTGATTCTGGAACCATGTGTCCTGCGAATATGACTGAGGTTTGATATTGGAAATCTTTGGCCTGGGAACTTGACTGAGGTTTGATGGCAGAAACCTGTGGACTGGCAACATGACTGAGGTTTGATTGTAGAACCCTGTGCCCTGGAAACATGACTGTGGCCTGGTAGTGGAAACCCATGGCCTAGGAGTTTGACATTGGTTTGATTCTGGAACGCTGTGGCCTGGGAACATGACTGAGGCGTGATTCTGGAAAAGTGTGGCCTGGCAATATGACTGAAGTTTGATTCTGGAAATCTGTGGCCTGGGAATTTGACTGAGGTTTGATGGCAGAAATCTGTGGACTGGCAATATGACTGAGGTTTGATTGTAGAACCTTGTGCCCTGGAAACATGACTGCGACCTGATACTTGAAACCCATGGCCTGGGAACTTGACATTGGTTTGATTCTGGAACCCTGTGGCCAGGAACAAGACTGAGGCGTGATTCTGGAATGCAGTGCCCTGGGAACATGAGATATGTTCAGATTGTGGAATTCTGGGCCCTGGGAACCTGACTGAGGCTTGGTTCTGGAACCCTGTGGACAGGGAACTTGACTGAGGTTTTATTCTGAAATCCTGTGGCCTGGGAACATGACATCAGTGGATTCTGGAACTCTGTGGCCGGGGAACATGACATCAGTGGATTCTGGAATCCTGTGTCCTGGGAACATGAGAATGGTTTGATTCTGGAACCCTGTGGCTTGGGAATATGTCTGAGGTTTGATGGTGGAAACCTGTGGCTTGGCAACATGACTGAGGTTTGTTTCTGGAACCCTGTTCCCTGGGAACATGAGTGAGTTTTGCTTCTGGACACCTTTGTCCTGGGAACATGACTGTGGTTTGATTGTGGAACCGTGGGTCCTGCACACATGACTGAGGTTTGATTCTGGAACCATGTGTCCTGGGAATATGACTGAGGTTTGATTCTGGAAATCTGTGGCCTGGGAACTTGACTGAGGTTTGATGGCAGAAATCTGTGGTCTGGCAACATGACTGAGGTTTGATTGTAGAACCCTGTGCCCTGGAAACATGACTGCGACCTGATACTTGAAACCCATGGCCTGGGAATTTGACATTGGTTTGATTCTGGAACCCTGTGGCCAGGAACAAGACTGAGGCGTGATTCTGGAATCCTGTTGCCTGGGAACATGACATCTGTTTAGATTGTGGAATACTGGGCCCTGGGAATGTGACTGAGGCTTGGTTCTGGTACCCTGTGGACTGGGAACATGACTGAGGTTTTATTCTGGAACCCTGTAGCCTGCGAACATAACTGAGGATTGTTTCGCGAACCCTGTGGCCTGGGAACATGACATCAGTGGATTCTGGAACCCTGTGGCCTGGGAACATGAGAACGGTTTGATTCTGGAACCCTGTGGCCTGGGAACATGTCTGAGGTTTGATGGTGGAAACCTGTGGCTTGGCAACATGACTGAGGTTTGTTTCTGGAACCCTGTTCCCTGGGAACATGACTGAGGTTTGATTCTGGACACCTTTGTGCTGGGAACATGACTGTGTTTTGATTGTGGAATCATGGGTCCTGCAAATATAACTGAGGTTTGATTCTGGAACCATGTGTCCTGCGAATATGACTGAGGTTTGATATTGGAAATCTTTGGCCTGGGAACTTGACTGAGGTTTGATGGCAGAAACCTGTGGACTGGCAACATGACTGAGGTTTGATTGTTGAACCCTGTGCTCTGGAAACATGACTGCGACCTGATACTTGAAACGCATGGCATGGGAAATTGACATTGGTTTGAATCTGGAACCCTGTGGACTGGGAACATGACTGAGGTTTTATTCTGGAACCCTGTAGCCTGGGAATATAACTGAGGATTGTTTCTGGAACCCTGTGGCCTGGGAACATGACTGAGGCGTGATTCTGGAAAAGTGTGGCCTGGGAATATGACTGAGGTTTGATTCTGGAAATCTGTGGCCTGGGAACTTGACTGAGGTTTGATGACAGAAATCTGTGGACTGGCAACATTACTGAGGTTTGATTGTAGAACCCTGTGCCCTGGAAAAATGACTGTAGCCTGGTAGTGGAAACCCATGGCCTGGGAACTTGACATTGGTTTGATTCTGGAACCCTGTGGCCAGGAACAAGACTGAGGCGTGATTCTGGAATCCTGTTGCCTGGGAACATGACATCTGTTTAGATTGTGGAATACTGGGCCCTGGGAATCTGACTGAGGCTTGGTTCTGGTACCCTGTGGACTGGGAACATGACTGAGGTTTTATTCTGGAACCCTGTAGCCTGCGAAAATAACTGAGGATTGTTTCTCGAACCCTGTGGCCTGGGAACATGACATCAGTGGATTCTGGAACCCTGTGCCCTGGGAACATGAGAACGGTTTGATTCTGGAACCCTGTGGCCTGGGAATATATCTGAGGTTTGATGGTGGAAACCTGTGGCTTGGCAACATGACTGAGGTTTGTTTCTGGAACCCTGTTCCCTGGGAACATGACTGAGGTTTGATTCTGGACACCTTTGTGCTGGGAACATGACTGTGTTCTGATTGTAGAATCATGGGTCCTGCAAACATGACTGAGGTTTGATCCTGGAACCATGTGTCATGGGAATATGACTGAGCTTTGATTCTGGAAATCTGTGGCCTGGGAACTTGACTGAGGTTTGATGGCAGAAACCTGTGGACTGGCAACATGACTGAGGTTTGATTGTAGAACCCTGTGCCCTGGAAACATGACTGCGACCTGATACTTGAAACCCATGGCTTGGGAACTTGACATTGGTTTGATTCTTTAACCCTGTGGCCAGGGAACATGACTGAGGCGAGATTCTGGAATCCTGTGCCCAGGAAACATGACTGTGGCTTGGTACTGGAAACCCATGGCCTAGGAATTTGACATTAGTTTGATTCTGGAACCCTGTGGCCTGGGAACATGACTGAGGCGTGATTCTGGAATCCTGCGGCCTGGGAACATGACATCTGTTTAGATTATGGAATACTGTGCCCTGGGAACCTGACTGAAAGCTTGGTTCTGGAATCCTGTGGACTGGGAACATGACTGAGGTTTGATTCTGGAACCATGTGGCCTGGGAATATGACTGTGGTTTGATTTTGGAAACCATTGGCCTGTGAACATGACTGATGTTAGATTGAGGAATCCTGGGGCCTGGGAACATGACATCACTTTGGATTCTGGTACCCTGTTGCCTGGGAACATGAAATCGGTTTGATTGTGGAAACCTGTGGTCTGGGAATATGACTGAGGTTTGATGGTGGTATCCTATGGCCTGGCAACATGACTGAGGTTTGATTCTGGATCCCTGGGGCCAGGGAACATGACTGAGGCGTGATTCTGGAAAAGTGTGGCCTGGGAATATGACTGAGGTTTGATTCTGGAAATCTGTGGCCTGGGAACATGACTGAGGTTTGATGGCAGAAATCTGTGGACTGGCAACATGACTGAGGTTTGATTGTAGAACCCTGTGCCCTGGAAACATGACTACGACCTAATACTTGA
Organism: Balaenoptera borealis; assembly: GCF_965194805.1. Classification (NCBI taxonomy): domain Eukaryota; kingdom Metazoa; phylum Chordata; class Mammalia; order Artiodactyla; family Balaenopteridae; genus Balaenoptera; species Balaenoptera borealis. Next base: position 84,594 of record NW_028123399.1, on the reverse strand, counting down.
AACGCATGGCCTGGGAATTTGACATTGGTTTGATTCTGGAACCCTGTGGCCAGGAACAAGACTGAGGCGTGATTCTGGAATGCTGTGCCCTGGGAACATGGCATCTGTTTAGATTGTGGAATACTGGGCCCTGGGATCCTGACTGAGGCTTGGTTCTGGAACCCTGTGGACAGGGAACTTGACTGAGGTTTTATTCTGGAATCCTGTGGCCTGGGAACATGACATCAGTGGATTCTGGAACCCTGTGGCCGGGGAACATGTCATCAGTGGATTCTGGAACCCTGTGGCCTGGGAACATGAGAACGGTTTGATTCTGGAACCCTGTGGCTTGGGAATATGTCTGTGGTTTGATGGTGGAAACCTGTGCCCTGGCAATATGACTGAGGTTTGTTTCTGGAACCCTGTTCCCTGGGAACATGACTGAGGTTTGCTTCTGGACACCTTTCTCCTGGGAACATGACTGTGGTTTGATTGTGGAATCCTGTGGCCTGCGAACATGACTGAGGTTTGATTCTGGAACCATGTGTCCTGGGAATATGACTGAGCTTTGATTCTGGAAATCTGTGGCCTGGGAACTTGACTGAGGTTTGATGGCAGAAACCTGTGGACTGGCAACATGACTGAGGTTTGATTGTAGAACCCTGTACCCTGGAAACATGACTGCGACCTGATACTTGAAACCCATGGCTTGGGAACTTGACATTGGTTTGATTCTGGAACCCTGTGGCCAGGGAACATGACTGAGGCGAGATTCTGGAATCCTGTGCCCAGGAAACATGACTGTGGCTTGGTACTGGAAACCCATGGCCTAGGAATTTGACATTGGTTTGATTCTGGAACCCTGTGGCCTGGGAACATGACTGAGGCGTGATTCTGGAATCCTGCGACCTGGGAACATAACATCTGTTTAGATTATGGAATACTGTGCCCTGGGAACCTGACTGAAAGCTTGGTTCTGGAATCCTGTGGACTGGGAACATGACTGAGGTTTGATTCTGGAACCATGTGGCCTGGGAATATGACTGTGGTTTGATTTTGGAAACCATGGGGCTGTGAACATGACTGATGTTAGATTGAGGAATCCTGGGGCCTGGGAACATGACATCACTTTGGATTCTGGTACCCTGTTGCCTGGGAACATGAAATCGGTTTGATTGTGGAAACCTGTGGTCTGGGAATATGACTGAGGTTTGATGGTGGTACCCTATGGCCTGGCAACATGACTGAGGTTTGATTCTGGATCCCTGTGGCCAGGGAACATGACTGAGGCATGATTCTGGAAAACTGTGGCCTGGGAATATGACTGAGGTTTGATTCTGGAAATCTGTGGCCTGGGAACTTGACTGAGGTTTGATGGCAGAAATCTGTGGACTGGCAACATTACTGAGGTTTGACTGTTGAACCCTGTGCTCTGGAAACATGACTGCGACCTGATACTTGAAACGCATGGCCTGGGAAATTGACATTGGTTTGATTCTGGAACCCTGTGGACCGGGAACATGACTGAGGTTTTATTCTGGAACCCTGTAGCCTGGGAATATAACTGAGGATTGTTTCTCGAACCCGGTGGCCTGGGAACATGACATCAGTGGATTCTGGAACCCTGTGGCCGGGGAACATGACATCAGTGGATTCTGGAACCCTGTGGCCTGGGAACATGAGAACGGTTTGATTCTGGAACCCTGTGGCTTGGGAATATGTCTGAGGTTTGATGGTGGAAACCTGTGGCCTGGCAACATGACTGAGGTTTGTTTCTGGAACCCTGTTCCCTGGGAACATGAGTGAGTTTTGCTTCTGGACACCTTTGTCCTGGGAACATGACTGTGGTTTGATTGTGGAAACGTGGGTCCTGCAAATATGACTGAGGTTTGATTCTGGAACCATGTGTCCTGGGAATATGACTGAGGTTTGATTCTGGAAATCTGTGGCCTGGGAACTTGACTGAGGTTTGATGGCAGAAATCTGTGGACGGGCAACATGACTGAGGTTTGATTGTAGAACCCTGTGCCCTGGAAACATGACTGTGACCTGATACTTGAAACCCATGACCTGGGAAGTTGACATTGGTTTGATTCTGGAACCCTGTGGCCAGGAACAAGAGTGAGGCGTGATTCTGGAATGCTGTGGCCTGCGAACATGACATCTGTTTAGATTGTGGAATACTGGGCCCTGGGAACGTGACTGAGGCTTGGTTCTGGAACCCTGTGGACTGTGAACATGACTGAGGTTTTATTCTGGAATCCTGTGGCCTGGGAACATGACATCAGTGGATTCTGGAACCCTGTGGCCGGGGAACATGACATCAGTGGATTGTGGAACCCTGTGGCTTGGGAATATATCTGAGGTTTGATGGTGGAAACCTTTGGCCTGGCAACATGACTGAGGTTTGTTTCTGGAACCCTGTTCCCTGGGAACATGAGTGAGGTTGGCTTCTGGACACCTTTCTCCTGGGAACATGACTGTGGTTTGATTCTGGAACCATGTTTCATGGGAATATGACTGAGGTTTGATTCTGGAAATCTGTGGCCTGGGAACTTGACTGAGGTTTGATGGCAGAAGCCTGTGGACTGGCAACATGACTGAGGTTTTATTCTGGAACGCTGTGGCCTGGGAACATGACATCAGTGCATTCTGGAACCCTGTTGCCTGGGCACATGAGAATGGTTTGATTCTGGAACCCTGTGGCCTGGGAACATGACTGAGGCGTGATTCTGGAAAACTGTGGCCTGGAAATATGACTGAGGTTTGACTCTGGAAATCTGTGGCCTGGGAAATTGACTGAGGTTTGATGGCAGAAATCTGTGGACTGGCAACATTACTGAGGTTTGACTGTTTACCCTGTGCTCTGGAAACATGACTGCGACCTGATACTGGAAACGCATGGCCTGGGAAATTGACATTGGTTTGATTCTGGAACCCTGTGGACTGGGAACATGACTGAGGTTTTATTCTGGAACCCTGTAGCCTGGGAATATAACTGAGGATTGTTGCTGGAACCCAGGGTCCTGGGAACATGACTGAGGCGTGATTCTGGAAAAGTGTGGCCTGGGAATATGACTGAGGTTTGATTCTGGAAATCTGTGGCCTGGGAACTTGACTGAGGTTTGATGGCAGAAATCTGTGGACTGGCAACATGACTGAGGTTTGATTGTAGAACCCTGTGCCCTGGAAATATGACTGCGACCTGATACTTGAAACCCATGGCCTGGGAATTTGACATTGGTTTGATTCTGGAACCCTGTGGCCAGGAACAAGACTGAGGCGTGATTCTGGAATCCTGTTGCCTGGGAACATGACATCTGTTTAGATTGTGGAATACTGGGCCCTGGGAATGTGACTGAGGCTTGGTTCTGGTACCCTGTGGACTGGGAACATGACTGAGGTTTTATTCTGGAACCCTGTAGCCTGCGAACATAACTGAGGATTGTTTCGCGAACCCTGTGGCCTGGGAACATGACATCAGTGGATTCTGGAACCCTGTGGCCTGGGAACATGAGAACGGTTTGATTCTGGAACCCTGTGGCCTGGGAACATGTCTGAGGTTTGATGGTGGAAACCTGTGGCTTGGCAACATGACTGAGGTTTGTTTCTGGAACCCTGTTCCCTGGGAACATGACTGAGGTTTGATTCTGGACACCTTTGTGCTGGGAACATGACTGTGTTTTGATTGTGGAATCATGGGTCCTGCAAACATGACTGAGGTTTGATTCTGGAACCATGTGTCCTGCGAATATGACTGAGGTTTGATATTGGAAATCTTTGGCCTGGGAACTTGACTGAGGTTTGATGGCAGAAACCTGTGGACTGGCAACATGACTGAGGTTTGATTGTTGAACCCTGTGCTCTGGAAACATGACTGCGACCTGATACTTGAAACGCATGGCATGGGAAATTGACATTGGTTTGAATCTGGAACCCTGTGGACTGGGAACATGACTGAGGTTTTATTCTGGAACCCTGTAGCCTGGGAATATAACTGAGGATTGTTGCTGGAACCCTGTGGCCTGGGAACATGACTGAGGCGTGATTCTGGAAAAGTGTGGCCTGGGAATATGACTGAGGTTTGATTCTGGAAATCTGTGGCCTGGGAACTTGACTGAGGTTTGATGGCAGAAATCTGTGGACTGGCAACATTACTGAAGTTTGATTGTAGAACCCTGTGCCCTGGAAACCTGACTGCGACCTGATACTTGAAACCCATGGCCTGGGAACTTGACATTGGTTTGATTCTGGAACCCTGTGGCCAGGAACAAGACTGAGGCGTGATTCTGGAATGCTGTGCCCTGGGAACATGAGATCTGTTTAGATTGTGGAATTCTGGGCCCTGGGAACCTGACTGAGGCTTGGTTCTGGAACCCTGTGGACAGGGAACTTGACTGAGGTTTTATTCTGGAATCCTGTGGCCTGGGAACATGACATCAGTGGATTCTGGAACCCTGTGGCCGGGGAACATGACATCAGTGGATTCTGGAACCCTGTGGCCTGGGAACATGAGAACGGTTTGATTCTGGAACCCTGTGGCTTGGGAATATGTCTGAGGTTTGATGGTGGAAACCTGTGGCCTGGCAACATGACTGAGGTTTGTTTCTGAAACCCTGTTCCCTGGGAACATGAGTGAGTTTTGCTTCTGGACACCTTTGTCCTGGGAACATGACTGTGGTTTGATTGTGGAACCATGGGTCCTGCAAACATGACTGAGGTTTGATTCTGGAACCATGTGTCATAGGAATATGACTGAGCTTTGATTCTGGAAATCTGTGGCCTGGGAACTTGACTGAGGTTTGATGGCAGAAACCTGTGGACTGGCAACATGACTGAGGTTTGATTGTAGAACCCTGTGCCCTGGAAACATGACTGCGACCTGATACTTGAAACCCATGGCTTGGGAACTTGACATTGGTTTGATTCTGGGACCCTGTGGCCAGGGAACATGACTGAGGCGAGATTCTGGAATCCTGTGCCCAGGAAACATGACTGTGGCTTGGTATTGGAAACCCATGGCCTAGGAATTTGACATTGGTTTGATTCTGGAACCCTGTGGCCTGGGAACATGACTGAGGCGTGATTCTGGAATCCTGCGGCCTGGGAACATGACATCTGTTTAGATTATGGAATACTGTGCCCTGGGAACCTGACTGAAAGCTTGGTTCTGGAATCCTGTGGACTGGGAACATGACTGAGGTTTGATTCTGGAACCATGTGGCCTGGGAATATGACTGTGGTTTGATTTTGGAAACCATTGGCCTGTGAACATGACTGATGTTAGATTGAGGAATCCTGGGGCCTGGGAACATGACATCACTTTGGATTCTGGTACCCTGTTGCCTGGGAACATGAAATCGGTTTGATTGTGGAAACCTGTGGACTGGGAATATGACTGAGGTTTGATGGTGGTATCCTATGGCCTGGCAACATGACTGAGGTTTGATTCTGGATCCCTGGGGCCAGGGAACATGACTGAGGCGTGATTCTGGAAAACTGTGGCCTGGGAATATGACTGAGGTTTGACTCTGGAAATCTGTGGCCTGGGAACTTGACTGAGGTTTGATGGCAGAAATCTGTGGACTGGCAACATTACTTAGGTTTGATTGTAGAACCCTGTGCTATGGAAACATGACTGAGACCTGATACTTGAAACGCATGGCCTGGGAAATTGATATTGGTTTGATTCTGGAACCCTGTGGACTGGGAACATGACTGAGGTTTTATTCTGGAACCCTGTAGCCTGGAAATATAACTGAGGATTGTTGCTGGAATCCTGTGGCCTGGGAACATGACTGAGGCGTGATTCTGGAAAAGTGTGGCCTGGGAATATGACTGAAGTTTGATTCTGGAAATCTGTGGCCAGGAACAAGACTGAGGCGTGATTCTGGAATGCAGTGCCCTGGGAACATGAGATCTGTTTAGATTGTGGAATTCTGGGCCCTGCGAACCTGACTGAGGCTTGGTTCTGGAACCCTGTGGACAGGGAACTTGACTGAGGTTTTATTCTGGAATCCTGTGGCCTGGGAACATGACATCAGTGGATTCTGGAACCCTGTGGCCGGGGAACATGACATCAGTGGATTCTGGAACCCTGTGGCCTGGGAACATGAGAACGGTTTGATTCTGGAACCCTGTGACTTGGGAATATGTCTGAGGTTTGATGGTGGAAACCTGTGGCCTGGCAACATGACTGAGGTTTGTTTCTGAAACCCTGTTCCCTGGGAACATGAGTGAGTTTTGCTTCTGGACACCTTTATCCTGGGAACATGACTGTGGTTTGATTGTGGAACCATGGGTCCTGCAAACATGACTGAGGTTTGATTCTGGAACCATGTGTCCTGGGAATATGACTGAGCTTTGATTCTGGAAATCTGTGGCCTGGGAACTTGACTGAGGTTTGATGGCAGAAATCTGTGGACTGGCAACATGACTGAGGTTTGATTGTAGAACCCTGTGCCCTGGAAACATGACTGCGACCTGATACTTGAAACCCATGGCTTGGGAACTTGACATTGGTTTGATTCTGGGACCCTGTGGCCAGGGAACATGACTGAGGCGAGATTCTGGAATCCTGTGCCCAGGAAACATGACTGTGGCTTGGTACTGGAAACCCATGGCCTAGGAATTTGATATTGGTTTGATTCTGGAACCCTGTGGCCTGGGAACATGACTGAGGCGTGATTCTGGAATCCTGCGGCCTGGGAACATGACATCTGTTTAGATTATGGAATACTGTGCCCTGGGAACCTGACTGAAAGTTTGGTTCTGGAATCCTGTGGACTCGGAACATGACTGAGGTTTGATTCTGGAACCATGTGGCCTGGGAATATGACTGTGGTTTGATTTTGGAAACCATTGGCCTGTGAACATGACTGATGTTAGATTGAGGAATCCTGGGGCCTGGGAACATGACATCACTTTGGATTCTGGTACCCTGTTGCCTGGGAACATGAAATCGGTTTGATTGTGGAAACCTGTGTTCTGGGAATATGACTGAGGTTTGATGGTGGTATCCTATGGCCTGGCAACATGACTGAGGTTTGATTCTGGATCCCTGGGGCCAGGGAACATGACTGAGGCGTGATTCTGGAAAACTGTGGCCTGGGAATATGACTGAGGTTTGACTCTGGAAATCTGTGGCCTGGGAACTTGACTGAGGTTTGATGGCAGAAATCTGTGGACTGGCAACATTACTTAGGTTTGATTGTAGAACCCTGTGCTATGGAAACATGACTGAGACCTGATACTTGAAACGCATGGCCTGGGAAATTGACATTGGTTTGATTCTGGAACCCTGTGGACTGGGAACATGACTGAGGTTTTATTCTGGAACCCTGTAGCCTGGGAATATAACTGAGGATTGTTGCTGGAACCCTGTGGCCTGGGAACATGACTGAGGCGTGATTCTGGAAAAGTGTGGCCTGGGAATATGACTGAGGTTTGATTCTGGAAATCTGTGGCCTGGGAACTTGACTGAGGTTTGATGGCAGAAATCTGTGGACTGGCAACATTACTGAGGTTTGAGTGTAGAACCCTGTGCCCTGGAAACATGACTGAGACCTGATACTTGAAACCCATGGCCTGGGAACTTGACATTGGTTTGATTCTGGAACCCTGTGGCCAGGAACAAGACTGAGGCGTGATTCTGGAATGCTGTGCCCTGGGAACATGAGATCTGTTTAGATTGTGGAATTCTGGGCCCTGCGAACCTGACTGAGGCTTGGTTCTGGAACCCTGTGGACAGGGAACTTGACTGAGGTTTTATTCTGGAATCCTGTGGCCTGGGAACATGACATCAGTGGATTCTGGAACCCTGTGGCCGGGGAACATGACATCAGTGGATTCTGGAACCCTGTGGCCTGGGAACATGAGAACGGTTTGATTCTGGAACCCTGTGGCTTGGGAATATGTCTGAGGTTTGATGGTGGAAACCTGTGGCCTGGCAACATGACTGAGGTTTGTTTCTGAAACCCTGTTCCCTGGGAACATGAGTGAGTTTTGCTTCTGGACACCTTTGTCCTGGGAACATGACTGTGGTTTGATTGTGGAACCATGGGTCCTGCAAACATGACTGAGGTTTGATTCTGGAACCATGTGTCCTGGGAATATGACTGAGCTTTGATTCTGGAAATCTGTGGCCTGGGAACTTGACTGAGGTTTGATGGCAGAAATCTGTGGACTGGCAACATGACTGAGGTTTGATTGTAGAACCCTGTGCCCTGGAAACATGACTGCGACCTGATACTTGAAACCCATGGCTTGGGAACTTGACATTGGTTTGATTCTGGGACCCTGTGGCCAGGGAACATGACTGAGGCGAGATTCTGGAATCCTGTGCCCAGGAAACATGACTGTGGCTTGGTACTGGAAACCCATGGCCTAGGAATTTGATATTGGTTTGATTCTGGATCCCTGTGGCCAGGGAACATGACTGAGGCGTGATTCTGGAAAACTGTGGCCTGGAAATATGACTGAGGTTTGATTCTGGAAATCTGTGGCCTGGGAACTTGACTGAGGTTTGATGGCAGAAATCTGTGGACTGGCAACATTACTGAGGTTTGACTGTTGAACCCTGTGCTCTGGAAACATGACTGCGACCTGATACTTGAAACGCATGGCCTGGGAAATTGACATTGGTTTGATTCTGGAACCCTGTGGACCGGGAACATGACTGAGGTTTTATTCTGGAACCCTGTAGCCTGGGAATATAACTGAGGATTGTTTCTGGAACCCGGTGGCCTGGTAACATGACTGAGGCGTGATTCTGGAAAAGTGTGGCCTGGGAATATGACTGAGGTTTGATTCTGGAAATCTGTGGCCTGGGAACTTGACTGAGGTTTGATGGCAGAAATCTGTGGACTGGCAACATTACTGAGGTTTGATTGTAGAACCCTGTGCCCTGGAAACATGACTGCGACCTGATACTTGAAACCCATGGCCTGGGAATTTGACATTGGTTTGATTCTGGAACCCTGTGGCCAGGAACAAGACTGAGGCGTGATTCTGGAATTCTGTTGCCTGGGAACATGACATCTGTTTAGATTGTGGAATACTGGGCCCTGGGAATCTGACTGAGGCTTGGTTTTGGTACCCTGTGGACTGGGAACATGACTGAGGTTTTATTCTGGAACCCTGTAGCCTGCGAAAATAACTGAGGATTGTTTCTCGAACCCTGTGGCCTGGGAACATGACATCAGTGGATTCTGGAACCCTGTGGCCTGGGAACATGAGAACGGTTTGATTCTGCAACCCTGTGGCCTGGGAACATGTCTGAGGTTTGATGGTGGAAACCTGTGGCTTGGCAACATGACTGAGGTTTGTTTCTGGAACCCTGTTCCCTGGGAACATGACTGAGGTTTGATTCTGGACACCTTTGTGCTGGGAACATGACTGTGTTCTGATTGTAGAATCATGGGTCCTGCAAACATGACTGAGGTTTGATCCTGGAACCATGAGTCATGGGAATATGACTGAGCTTTGATTCTGGAAATCTGTGGCCTGGGAACTTGACTGAGGTTTGATGGCAGAAACCTGTGGACTGGCAACATGACTGAGGTTTGATTGTAGAACCCTGTGCCCTGGAAACATGACTGCGACCTGATACTTGAAACCCATGGCTTGGGAACTTGACATTGGTTTGATTCTGGGACCCTGTGGCCAGGGAACATGACTGAGGCGAGATTCTGGAATCCTGTGCCCAGGAAACATGACTGTGGCTTGGTACTGGAAACCCATGGCCTAGGAATTTGACATTGGTTTGATTCTGGAACCCTGTGGCCTGGGAACATGACTGAGGCGTGATTCTGGAATCCTGCGGCCTGGGAACATGACATCTGTTTAGATTATGGAATACTGTGCCCTGGGAACCTGACTGAAAGCTTGGTTCTGGAATCCTGTGGACTGGGAACATGACTGAGGTTTGACTCTGGAACCATGTGGCCTGGGAATATGACTGTGCTTTGATTTTGGAAACCATTGGCCTGTGAACATGACTGATGTTAGATTGAGGAATCCTGGGGCCTGGGAACATGACATCACTTTGGATTCTGGTACCCTGTTGCCTGGGAACATGAAATCGGTTTGATTGTGGAAACCTATGGTCTGGGAATATGACTGAGGTTTGATGGTGGTACCCTATGGCCTGGCAACATGACTGAGGTTTGATTCTGGATCCCTGTGGCCAGGGAACATGACTGAGGCGTGATTCTGGAAAACTGTGGCCTGGAAATATGACTGAGGTTTGATTCTGGAAATCTGTGGCCTGGGAACTTGACTGAGGTTTGATGGCAGAAATCTGTGGACTGGCAACATTACTGAGGTTTGACTGTTGAACCCTGTGCTCTGGAAACATGACTGCGACCTGATACTTGAAACCCATGGCCTGGGAATTTGACATTGGTTTGATTCTGGAACCCTGTGGCCACGAACAAGACTGAGGCGTGATTCTGGAATTCTGTTGCCTGGGAACATGACATCTGTTTAGATTGTGGAATACTGGGCCCTGGGAATCTGACTGACGCTTGGTTTTGGTACCCTGTGGACTGGGAACATGACTGAGGTTTTATTCTGGAACCCTGTAGCCTGCGAAAATAACTGAGGATTGTTTCTCGAACCCTGTGGCCTGGGAACATGACATCAGTGGATTCTGGAACCCTGTGGCCTGGGAACATGAGAACGGTTTGATTCTGGAACCCTGTGGCCTGGGAACATGTCTGAGGTTTGATGGTGGAAACCTGTGGCTTGGCAACATGACTGAGGTTTGTTTCTGGAACCCTGTTCCCTGGGAACATGACTGAGGTTTGATTCTGGACACCTTTGTGCTGGGAACATGACTGTGTTCTGATTGTAGAATCATGGGTCCTGCAAACATGACTGAGGTTTGATCCTGGAACCATGTGTCATGGGAATATGACTGAGCTTTGATTCTGGAAATCTTTGGCCTGGGAACTTGACTGAGGTTTGATGGCAGAAACCTGTGGACTGGCAACATGACTGAGGTTTGATTGTAGAACCCTGTGCTATGGAAACATGACTGCGACCTGATACTTGAAACGCATGGCCTGGGAAATTGACATTGGTTTGATTCTGGAACCCTGTGGACTGGGAACATGACTGAGGTTTTATTCTGGAACCCTGTAGCCTGGGAATATAACGGAGGATTGTTGCTGGAACCCTGTGGCCTGGGAACATGACTGAGGCGTGATTCTGGAAAAGTGTGGCCTGGGAATATGACTGAGGTTTGATTCTGGAAATCTGTGGCCTGGGAACTTGACTGAGGTTTGATGGCAGAAATCTGTGGACTGGCAACATTACTGAGGTTTGATTGTAGAACCCTGTGCCCTGGAAACATGACTGAGACCTGATACTTGAAACCCATGGCCTGGGAACTTGACATTGGTTTGATTCTGGAACCCTGTGGCCAGGAACAAGACTGAGGCGTGATTCTGGAATGCTGTGCCCTGGGAACATGAGATCTGTTTAGATTGTGGAATTCTGGGCCCTGGGAACCTGACTGAGGCTTGGTTCTGGAACCCTGTGGACAGGGAACTTGACTGAGGTTTTATTCTGGAATCCTGTGGCCTGGGAACATGACATCAGTGGATTCTGGAACCCTGTGGCCGGGGAACATGACATCAGTGGATTCTGGAACCCTGTGGCCTGGGAACATGAGAACGGTTTGATTCTGGAACCCTGTGGCTTGGGAATATGTCTGAGGTTTGATGGTGGAAACCTGTGGCCTGGCAACATGACTGAGGTTTGTTTCTGGAACCCTGTTCCCAGGGAACATGAGTGAGTTTTGCTTCTGGACACCTTTGTCCTGGGAACATGACTGTGGTTTGATTGTGGAACCATGGGTCCTGCAAACATGACTGAGGTTTGATTCTGGAACCATGTGTCCTGGGAATATGACTGAGCTTTGATTCTGGAAATCTGTGGCCTGGGAACTTGACTGAGGTTTGATGGCAGAAACCTGTGGACTGGCAACATGACTGAGGTTTGATTGTAGAACCCTGTGCTATGGAAACATGACTGCGACCTGATACTTGAAACCCATGGCTTGGGAACTTGACATTGGTTTGATTCTGGGACCCTGTGGCCAGGGAACATGACTGAGGCGAGATTCTGGAATCCTGTGCCCAGGAAACATGACTGTGGCTTGGTATTGGAAACCCATGGCCTAGGAATTTGACATTGGTTTGATTCTGGAACCCTGTGGCCTGGGAACATGACTGAGGCGTGATTCTGGAATCCTGCGGCCTGGGAACATGACATCTGTTTAGATTATGGAATACTGTGCCCTGGGAACCTGACTGAAAGCTTGGTTCTGGAATCCTGTGGACTGGGAACATGACTGAGGTTTGATTCTGGAACCATGTGGCCTGGGAATATGACTGTGGTTTGATTTTGGAAACCATTTGCCTGTGAACATGACTGATGTTAGATTGAGGAATCCTGGGGCCTGGGAACATGACATCACTTTGGATTCTGGTACCCTGTTGCCTGGGAACATGAAATCGGTTTGATTGTGGAAACCTGTGGTCTGGGAATATGACTGAGGTTTGATGGTGGTATCCTATGGCCTGGCAACATGACTGAGGTTTGATTCTGGATCCCTGGGGCCAGGGAACATGACTGAGGCGTGATTCTGGAAAACTGTGGCCTGGGAATATGACTGAGGTTTGACTCTGGAAATCTGTGGCCTGGGAACTTGACTGAGGTTTGATGGCAGAAATCTGTGGACTGGCAACATTACTTAGGTTTGATTGTAGAACCCTGTGCTATGGAAACATGACTGAGACCTGATACTTGAAACGCATGGCCTGGGAAATTGATATTGGTTTGATTCTGGAACCCTGTGGACTGGGAACATGACTGAGGTTTTATTCTGGAACCCTGTAGCCTGGAAATATAACTGAGGATTGTTGCTGGAACCCTGTGGCCTGGGAACATGACTGAGGCGTGATTCTGGAAAAGTGTGGCCTGGGAATATGACTGAAGTTTGATTCTGGAAATCTGTGGCCTGGGAACTTGACTGAGATTTGATGGCAGAAATCTGTGGACTGGCAATATGACTGAGGTTTGATTGTAGAACCCTGTGCCGTGGAAACATGACTGCGACCTGATACTTGAAACCCATGGCCTGGGAACTTGACATTGGTTTGATTCTGGAACCCTGTGGCCAGGAACAAGACTGAGGCGTGATTCTGGAATGCTGTGCCCTGGGAACATGAGATCTGTTTAGATTGTGGAATTCTGGGCCCTGCGAACCTGACTGAGGCTTGGTTCTGGAACCCTGTGGACAGGGAACTTGACTGAGGTTTTATTCTGGAATCCTGTGGCCTGGGAACATGACATCAGTGGATTCTGGAACCCTGTGGCCGGGGAACATGACATCAGTGGATTCTGGAACCCTGTGGCCTGGGAACATGAGAACGGTTTGATTCTGGAACCCTGTGGCTTGGGAATATGTCTGAGGTTTGATGGTGGAAACCTGTGGCCTGGCAACATGACTGAGGTTTGTTTCTGAAACCCTGTTCCCTGGGAACATGAGTGAGTTTTGCTTCTGGACACCTTTGTCCTGGGAACATGACTGTGGTTTGATTGTGGAACCATGGGTCCTGCAAACATGACTGAGGTTTGATTCTGGAACCATGTGTCCTGGGAATATGACTGAGCTTTGATTCTGGAAATCTGTGGCCTGGGAACTTGACTGAGGTTTGATGGCAGAAATCTGTGGACTGGCAACATGACTGAGGTTTGATTGTAGAACCCTGTGCCCTGGAGACATGACTGCGACCTGATACTTGAAACCCATGGCTTGGGAACTTGACATTGGTTTGATTCTGGGACCCTGTGGCCAGGGAACATGACTGAGGCGAGATTCTGGAATCCTGTGCCCAGGAAACATGACTGTGGCTTGGTACTGGAAACCCATGGCCTAGGAATTTGATATTGGTTTGATTCTGGAACCCTGTGGCCTGGGAACATGACTGAGGCGTGATTCTGGAATCCTGCGGCCTGGGAACATGACATCTGTTTAGATTATGGAATACTGTGCCCTGGGAACCTGACTGAAAGTTTGGTTCTGGAATCCTGTGGACTGGGAACATGACTGAGGTTTGATTCTGGAACCATGTGGCCTGGGAATATGACTGTGGTTTGATTTTGGAAACCATTGGCCTGTGAACATGACTGATGTTAGATTGAGGAATCCTGGGGCCTGGGAACATGACATCACTTTGGATTCTGGTACCCTGTTGCCTGGGAACATGAAATCGGTTTGATTGTGGAAACCTGTGTTCTGGGAATATGACTGAGGTTTGATGGTGGTATCCTATGGCCTGGCAACATGACTGAGGTTTGATTCTGGATCCCTGGGGCCAGGGAACATGACTGAGGCGTGATTCTGGAAAACTGTGGCCTGGGAATATGACTGAGGTTTGACTCTGGAAATCTGTGGCCTGGGAACTTGACTGAGGTTTGATGGCAGAAATCTGTGGACTGGCAACATTACTTAGGTTTGATTGTAGAACCCTGTGCTATGGAAACATGACTGAGACCTGATACTTGAAACGCATGGCCTGGGAAATTGACATTGGTTTGATTCTGGAACCCTGTGGACTGGGAACATGACTGAGGTTTTATTCTGGAACCCTGTAGCCTGGGAATATAACTGAGGATTGTTGCTGGAACCCTGTGGCCTGGGAACATGACTGAGGCGTGATTCTGGAAAAGTGTGGCCTGGGAATATGACTGAGGTTTGATTCTGGAAATCTGTGGCCTGGGAACTTGACTGAGGTTTGATGGCAGAAATCTGTGGACTGGCAACATTACTGAGGTTTGAGTGTAGAACCCTGTGCCCTGGAAACATGACTGAGACCTGATACTTGAAACCCATGGCCTGGGAACTTGACATTGGTTTGATTCTGGAACCCTGTGGCCAGGAACAAGACTGAGGCGTGATTCTGGAATGCTGTGCCCTGGGAACATGAGATCTGTTTAGATTGTGGAATTCTGGGCCCTGCGAACCTGACTGAGGCTTGGTTCTGGAACCCTGTGGACAGGGAACTTGACTGAGGTTTTATTCTGGAATCCTGTGGCCTGGGAACATGACATCAGTGGATTCTGGAACCCTGTGGCCGGGGAACATGACATCAGTGGATTCTGGAACCCTGTGGCCTGGGAACATGAGAACGGTTTGATTTTGGAACCCTGTGGCTTGGGAATATGTCTGAGGTTTGATGGTGGAAACCTGTGGCCTGGCAACATGACTGAGGTTTGTTTCTGAAACCCTGTTCCCTGGGAACATGAGTGAGTTTTGCTTCTGGACACCTTTGTCCTGGGAACATGACTGTGGTTTGATTGTGGAACCATGGGTCCTGCAAACATGACTGAGGTTTGATTCTGGAACCATGTGTCCTGGGAATATGACTGAGCTTTGATTCTGGAAATCTGTGGCCTGGGAACTTGACTGAGGTCTGATGGCAGAAATCTGTGGACTGGCAACATGACTGAGGTTTGATTGTAGAACCCTGTGCCCTGGAAACATGACTGCGACCTGATACTTGAAACCCATGGCTTGGGAACTTGACATTGGTTTGATTCTGGGACCCTGTGGCCAGGGAACATGACTGAGGCGAGATTCTGGAATCCTGTGCCCAGGAAACATGACTGTGGCTTGGTACTGGAAACCCATGGCCTAGGAATTTGATATTGGTTTGATTCTGGATCCCTGAGGCCAGGGAACATGACTGAGGCGTGATTATGGAAAACTGTGGCCTGGAAATATGACTGAGGTTTGATTCTGGAAATCTGTGGCCTGGGAACTTGACTGAGGTTTGATGGCAGAAATCTGTGGACTGGCAACATTACTGAGGTTTGACTGTTGAACCCTGTGCTCTGGAAACATGACTGCGACCTGATACTTGAAACGCATGGCCTGGGAAATTGACATTGGTTTGATTCTGGAACCCTGTGGACTGGGAACATGACTGAGGTTTTATTCTGGAACCCTGTAGCCTGGGAATATAACTGAGGATTGTTTCTGGAACCCGGTGGCCTGGTAACATGACTGAGGCGTGATTCTGGAAAAGTGTGGCCTGGGAATATGACTGAGGTTTGATTCTGGAAATCTGTGGCCTGGGAACTTGACTGAGGTTTGATGGCAGAAATCTGTGGACTGGCAACATTACTGAGGTTTGTTTGTAGAACCCTGTGCCCTGGAAACATGACTGCGACCTGATACTTGAAACCCATGGCCTGGGAATTTGACATTGGTTTGATTCTGGAACCCTGTGGCCAGGAACAAGACTGAGGCCTGATTCTGGAATTCTGTTGCCTGGGAACATGACATCTGTTTAGATTGTGGAATACTGGGCCCTGGGAATCTGACTGAGGCTTGGTTTTGGTACCCTGTGGACTGGGAACATGACTGAGGTTTTATTCTGGAACCCTGTAGCCTGCGAAAATAACTGAGGATTGTTTCTCGAACCCTGTGGCCTGGGAACATGACATCAGTGGATTCTGGAACCCTGTGGCCTGGGAACATGAGAACGGTTTGATTCTGCAACCCTGTGGCCTGGGAACATGTCTGAGGTTTGATGGTGGAAACCTGTGGCTTGGCAACATGACTGAGGTTTGTTTCTGGAACCCTGTTCCCTGGGAACATGACTGAGGTTTGATTCTGGACACCTTTGTGCTGGGAACATGACTGTGTTCTGATTGTAGAATCATGGGTCCTGCAAACATGACTGAGGTTTGATTCTCGAACCATGTGTCCTGCGAATATGACTGAGGTTTGATATTGGAAATCTTTGGCCTGGGGACTTGACTGAGGTTTGATGGCAGAAACCTGTGGACTGGCAACATGACTGAGGTTTGATTGTAGAACCCTGTGCCCTGGAAACATGACTGTGGCCTGGTAGTGGAAACCCATGGCCTAGGAGTTTGACATTGGTTTGATTCTGGAACGCTGTGGCCTGGGAACATGACTGAGGCGTGATTCTGGAAAAGTGTGGCCTGGGAATATGAATGAAGTTTGATTCTGGAAATCTGTGGCCTGGGAACTTGACTGAGGTTTGATGGCAGAAATCTGTGGACTGGCAACATGACTGAGGTTTGATTGTAGAACCCTGTGCCCTGGAAACATGACTGAGACCTGATACTTGAAACCCATGGCCTGGGAACTTGACATTGGTTTGATTCTTTAACCCTGTGGCCAGGGAACATGACTGAGGCGAGATTCTGGAATCCTGTGCCCAGGAAACATGACTGTGGCTTGGTACTGGAAACCCATGGCCTAGGAATTTGACATTGGTTTGATTCTGTAACCCTGTGGCCTGGGAACATGACTGAGGCGTGATTCTGGAATCCTTCGGCCTGGGAACATGACATCTGTTTACATTATGGAATACTGTGCCCTGGGAACCTGACTGAAAGCTTGGTTCTGGAATCCTGTGGACTGGGAACATGACTGAGGTTTGATTCTGGAACCATGTGGCCTGGGAATATGACTGTGGTTTGATTTTGGAAACCATTGGCCTGTGAACATGACTGATGTTAGATTGAGGAATCCTGGGGCCTGGGAACATGACATCACTTTGGATTCTGGTACCCTGTTGCCTGGGAACATGAAATCGGTTTGATTGTGGAAACCTGTGTTCTGGGAATATGACTGAGGTTTGATGGTGGTATCCTATGGCCTGGCAACATGACTGAGGTTTGATTCTGGATCCCTGTGGCCAGGCAACATGACTGAGGCGTGATTCTGGAAAACTGTGGCCTGGGAATATGACTGAGGTTTGACTCTGGAAATCTGTGGCCTGGGAACTTGACTGAGGTTTGATGGCAGAACTCTGTGGACTGGCAACATTACTTAGGTTTGATTGTAGAACCCTGTGCTATGGAAACATGACTGAGATCTGATACTTGAAACGCATGGCCTGGGAAATTGACATTGGTTTGATTCTGGAACCCTGTGGACTGGGAACATGACTGAGGTTTTATTCTGGAACCCTGTAGCCTGGGAATATAACTGAGGATTGTTGCTGGAACCCTGTGGCCTGGGAACATGACTGAGGCGTGATTTTGGAAAAGTGTGGCCCTGGAATATGACTGAGGTTTGATTCTGGAAATCTGTGGCCTGGGAACTTGACTGAGGTTTGATGGCAGAAATCTGTGGACTGGCAACATTACTGAGGTTTGATTGTAGAACCCTGTGCCCTGGAAACATGACTGCGACCTGATACTTGAAACCCATGGCCTGGGAACTTGACATTGGTTTGATTCTGGAACCCTGTGGCCAGGAACAAGACTGAGGCGTGATTCTGGAATGCTGTGCCCTGGGAACATGAGATCTGTTTAGATTGTGGAATTCTGGGCCCTGGGAACCTGACTGAGGCTTGGTTCTGGAACCCTGTGGACAGGGAACTTGACTGAGGTTTTATTCTGGAATCCTGTGGCCTGGGAACATGACATCAGTGGATTCTGGAACCCTGTGGCCGGGGAACATGACATCAGTGGATTCTGGAACCCTGTGGCCTGGGAACATGAGAACGGTTTGAATCTGGAACCCTGTGGCTTGGGAATATGTCTGAGGTTTGATGGTGGAAACCTGTGGCCTGGCAACATGACTGAGGTTTGTTTCTGAAACCCTGTTCCCTGGGAACATGAGTGAGTTTTGCTTGTGGACACCTTTGTCCTGGGAACATGACTGTGGTTTGATTGTGGAACCATGGGTCCTGCAAACATGACTGAGGTTTGATTCTGGAACCATGTGTCCTGGGAATATGACTGAGCTTTGATTCTGGAAATCTGTGGCCTGGGAACTTGACTGAGGTTTGATGGCAGAAATCTGTGGACTGGCAACATGACTTAGGTTTGATTGTAGAACCCTGTGCTATGGAAACATGACTGAGACCTGATACTTGAAACGCATGGCCTGGGAAATTGACATTGGTTTGATTCTTGAACCCTGTGGACTGGGAACATGACTGAGGTTTTATTCTGGAACCCTGTAGCCTGGGAATATAACTGAGGATTGTTGCTGGAACCCTGTGGCCTGGGAACATGACTGAGGCGTGATTCTGGAAAAGTGTGGCCTGGGAATATGACTGAGGTTTGATTCTGGAAATCTGTGGCCTGGGAACTTGACTGAGGTTTGATGGCAGAAATCTGTGGACTGGCAACATTACTGAGGTTTGATTGTAGAACCCTGTGCCCTGGAAACATGACTGCGACCTGATACTTGAAACCCATGGCCTGGGAACTTGACATTGGTTTGATTCTGGAACCCTGTGGCCAGGAACAAGACTGAGGCGTGATTCTGGAATGCTGTGCCCTGGGAACATGAGATCTGTTTAGATTGTGGAATTCTGGGCCCTGGGAACCTGAGTGAGGCTTGGTTCTGGAACCCTGTGGACAGGGAACTTGACTGAGGTTTTATTCTGGAATCCTGTGGACTGGGAACATGACATCAGTGGATTCTGGAACCCTGTGGCCGGGGAACATGACATCAGTGGATTCTGGAACCCTGTGGCCTGGGAACATGAGAACGGTTTGATTCTGGAACCCTGTGGCTTGGGAATATGTCTGAGGTTTGATGGTGGAAACCTGTGGCCTGGCAACATGACTGAGGTTTGTTTCTGGAACCCTGTTCCCTGGGAACATGAGTGAGTTTTGCTTCTGGACACCTTTGTCCTGGGAACATGACTGTGGTTTGATTGTGGAACCATGGGTCCTGCAAACATGACTGAGGTTTGATTCTGGAACCATGTGTCCTGGGAATATGACTGAGCTTTGATTCTGGAAATCTGTGGCCTGGGAACTTGACTGAGGTTTGATGGCAGAAATCTGTGGACTGGCAACATGACTGAGGTTTGATTGTAGAACCCTGTGCCCTGGAAACATGACTGCGACCTGATACTTGAAACCCATGGCTTGGGAACTTGACATTGGTTTGATTCTGGAACCCTGTGGCCAGGGAACATGACTGAGGCGAGATTCTGGAATCCTGTGCCCATGAAACATGACTGTGGCTTGGTACTGGAAACCCATGGCCTAGGAATTTGACATTGGTTTGATCCTGGAACCCTGTGGCCTGGGAACATGACTGAGGCGTGATTCTGGAATCCTGCGGCCTGGGAACATGACATCTGTTTAGATTATGGAATACTGTGCCCTGGGAACCTGACTGAAAGCTTGGTTCTGGAATCCTGTGGACTGGGAACATGACTGAGGTTTGATTCTGGAACCATGTGGCCTGGGAATATGACTGTGGTTTGATTTTGGAAACCATTGGCCTGTGAACATGACTGATGTTAGATTGAGGAATCCTGGGGCCTGGGAACATGACATCACTTTGGATTCTGGTACCCTGTTGCCTGGGAACATGAAATCGGTTTGATTGTGGAAACCTGTGGTCTGGGAATATGACTGAGGTTTGATGGTGGTATCCTATGGCCTGGCAACATGACTGAGCTTTGATTCTGGATCCCTGGGGCCAGGGAACATGACTGAGGCGTGATTCTGGAAAACTGTGGCCTGGGAATATGACTGAGGTTTGACTCTGGAAATCTGTGGCCTGGGAACTTGACTGAGGTTTGATGGCAGAAATCTGTGGACTGGCAACATTACTTAGGTTTGATTGTAGAACCCTGTGCTATGGAAACATGACTGAGACCTGATACTTGAAACGCATGGCCTGGGAAATTGACATTGGTTTGATTCTGGAACCCTGTGGACTGGGAACATGACTGAGGTTTTATTCTGGATCCCTGTGGCCAGGGAACATGACTGAGGCGTGATTCTGGAAAACTGTGGCCTGGAAATATGACTGAGGTTTGATTCTGGAAATCTGTGGCCTGGGAACTTGACTGAGGTTTGATGGCAGAAATCTGTGGACTGGCAACATTACTGAGGTTTGACTGTTGAACCCTGTGCTCTGGAAACATGACTGCGACCTGATACTTGAAACGCATGGCCTGGGAAATTGACATTGGTTTGATTCTGGAACCCTGTGGACCGGGAACATGACTGAGGTTTTATTCTGGAACCCTGTAGCCTGGGAATATAACTGAGGATTGTTTCTGGAACCCGGTGGCCTGGTAACATGACTGAGGCGTGATTCTGGAAAAGTGTGGCCTGGGAATATGACTGAGGTTTGATTCTGGAAATCTGTGGCCTGGGAACTTGACTGAGGTTTGATGGCAGAAATCTGTGGACTGGCAACATTACTGAGGTTTGATTGTAGAACCCTGTGCCCTGGAAACATGACTGCGACCTGATACTTGAAACCCATGGCCTGGGAATTTGACATTGGTTTGATTCTGGAACCCTGTGGCCAGGAACAAGACTGAGGCCTGATTCTGGAATTCTGTTGCCTGGGAACATGACATCTGTTTAGATTGTGGAATACTGGGCCCTGGGAATCTGACTGAGGCTTGGTTTTGGTACCCTGTGGACTGGGAACATGACTGAGGTTTTATTCTGGAACCCTGTAGCCTGCGAAAATAACTGAGGATTGTTTCTCGAACCCTGTGGCCTGGGAACATGACATCAGTGGATTCTGGAACCCTGTGGCCTGGGAACATGAGAACGGTTTGATTCTGGAACCCTGTGGCCTGGGAACATGTCTGAGGTTTGATGGTGGAAACCTGTGGCTTGGCAACATGACTGAGGTTTGTTTCTGGAACCCTGTTCCCTGGGAACATGACTGAGGTTTGATTCTGGACACCTTTGTGCTGGGAACATGACTGTGTTTTGATTGTGGAATCATGGGTCCTGCAAACATGACTGAGGTTTGATTCTGGAACCATGTGTCCTGCGAATATGACTGAGGTTTGAGATTGGAAATCTTTGGCCTGAGAACTTGACTGAGGTTTGATGGCAGAAACCTGTGGACTGGCAACATGACTGAGGTTTGATTGTAGAACCCTGTGCCCTGGAAATATGACTGTGGCCTGGTAGTGGAAACCCATGGCCTAGGAGTTTGACATTGGTTTGATTCTGGAACGCTGTGGCCTGGGAACATGACTGAGGCGTGATTCTGGAAAAGTGTGGCCTGGGAATATGACTGAAGTTTGATTCTGGAAATCTGTGGCCTGGGAACTTGACTGAGGTTTGATGGCAGAAATCTGTGGACTGGCAACATGACTGAGGTTTGATTGTAGAACCCTGTACCCTGGAAACATGACTGAGACCTGATACTTGAAACCCATGGCCTGGGAACTTGACATTGGTTTGATTCTTTAACCCTGTGGCCAGGGAACATGACTGAGGCGAGATTCTGGAATCCTGTGCCCAGGAAACATGACTGTGGCTTGGTACTGGAAACCCATGGCCTAGGAATTTGACATTGGTTTGATTCTGGAACCCTGTGGCCTGGGAACATGACTGAGGCGTGATTCTGGAATCCTGCGGCCTGGGAACATGACATCTGTTTAGATTATGGAATACTGTGCCCTGGGAACCTGACTGAAAGCTTGGTTCTGGAATCCTGTGGACTGGGAACATGACTGAGGTTTGATTCTGGAACCATGTGGCCTGGGAATATGACTGTGGTTTGATTTTGGAAACCATTGGCCTGTGAACATGACTGATGTTAGATTGAGGAATCCTGGGGCCTGGGAACATGACATCACTTTGGATTCTGGTACCCTGTTGCCTGGGAACATGAAATCGGTTTGATTGTGGAAACCTGTGGTCTGGGAATATGACTGAGGTTTGATGGTGGTATCCTATGGCCTGGCAACATGACTGAGGTTTGATTCTGGATCCCTGTGGCCAGGGAACATGACTGAGGCGTGATTCTGGAAAACTGTGGCCTGGGAATATGACTGAGGTTTGACTCTGGAAATCTGTGGCCTGGGAACTTGACTGAGGTTTGATGGCAGAAATCTGTGGACTGGCAACATTACTGAGGTTTGATTGTAGAACCCTGTGCTATGGAAACATGACTGAGACCTGATACTTGAAACGCATGGCCTGGGAAATTGACATTGGTTTGATTCTGGAACCCTGTGGACTGGGAACATGACTGAGGTTTTATTCTGGAACCCTGTAGCCTGGGAATATAACTGAGGATTGTTTCTGGAACCCTGTGGCCTGGGAACATGACTGAGGCGTGATTCTGGAAAAGTGTGGCCTGGGAATATGACTGAGGTTTGATTCTGGAAATCTGTGGCCTGGGAACTTGACTGAGGTTTGATGGCAGAAATCTGTGGACTGGCAACATTACTGAGGTTTGATTGTAGAACCCTGTGCCCTGGAAACATGACTGAGACCTGATACTTGAAACCCATGGCCTGGGAACTTGACATTGGTTTGATTCTGGAACCCTGTGGCCAGGAACAAGACTGAGGCGTGATTCTGGAATGTTGTGCCCTGGGAACATGAGATCTGTTTAGATTGTGGAATTCTGGGCCCTGGGAACCTGACTGAGGCTTGGTTCTGGAACCCTGTGGACAGGGAACTTGACTGAGGTTTTATTCTGGAATCCTGTGGCCTGGGAACATGACATCAGTGGATTCTGGAACCCTGTGGCCGGGGAACATGACATCAGTGGATTCTGGAACCCTGTGGCCTGGGAACATGAGAACGGTTTGATTCTGGAACCCTGTGGCTTGGGAATATGTCTGAGGTTTGATGGTGGAAACCTGTGGCCAGGCAACATGACTGAGGTTTGTTTCTGAAACCCTGTTCCCTGGGAACATGAGTGAGTTTTGCTTCTGGACACCTTTGTCCTGGGAACATGACTGTGGTTTGATTGTGGAACCATGGGTCCTGCAAACATGACTGAGGTTTGATTCTGGAACCATGTGTCCTGGGAATATGACTGAGCTTTGATTCTGGAAATCTGTGGCCTGGGAACTTGACTGAGGTCTGATGGCAGAAATCTGTGGACTGGCAACATGACTGAGGTTTGATTGTAGAACCCTGTGCCCTGGAAACATGACTGCGACCTGATACTTGAAACCCATGGCTTGGGAACTTGACATTGGTTTGATTCTGGGACCCTGTGGCCAGGGAACATGACTGAGGCGAGATTCTGGAATCCTGTGCCCAGGAAACATGACTGTGGCTTGGTACTGGAAACCCATGGCCTAGGAATTTGATATTGGTTTGATTCTGGAACCCTGTGGCCTGGGAACATGACTGAGGCGTGATTCTGGAATCCTGCGGCCTGGGAACATGACATCTGTTTAGATTATGGAATACTGTGCCCTGGGAACCTGACTGAAAGCTTGGTTCTGGAATCCTGTGGACTGGGAACATGACTGAGGTTTGATTCTGGAACCATGTGGCCTGGGAATATGACTGTGGTTTGATTTTGGAAACCATTGGCCTGTGAACATGACATCAGTGGATTCTGGAACCCTGTGGCCTGGGAACATGAGAACGGTTTGATTCTGGAACCCTGTGGCCTGGGAACATGTCTGAGGTTTGATGGTGGAAACCAGTGGCTTGGCAACATGACTGAGGTTTGTTTCTGGAACCCTGTTCCCTGGAAACATGAGTGAGTTTTGCTTCTGGACACCTTTGTCCTGGGAACATGACTGTGGTTTGATTGTGGAACCATGGGTCCTGCAAACATGACTGAGGTTTGATTCTGGAACCATGTGTCCTGGGAATATGACTGAGCTTTGATTCTGGAAATCTGTGGCCTGGGAACTTGACTGAGGTTTGATGGCAGAAATCTGTGGACTGGCAACATTACTGAGGTTTGATTGTAGAACCCTGTGCCCTGGAAACATGACTGAGACCTGATACTTGAAACCCATGGCCTGGGAACTTGACATTGGTTTGATTCTGGAACCCTGTGGCCAGGAACAAGACTGAGGCGTGATTCTGGAATGCTGTGCCCTGGGAACATGAGATCTGTTTAGATTGTGGAATTCTGGGCCCTGGGAACCTGACTGAGGCTTGGTTCTGGAACCCTGTGGACAGGGAACTTGACTGAGGTTTTATTCTGGAATCCTGTGGCCTGGGAACATGACATCAGTGGATTCTGGAACCCTGTGGCCGGGGAACATGACATCAGTGGATTCTGGAACCCTGTGGCCTGGGAACATGAGAACGGTTTGATTCTGGAACCCTGTGGCTTGGGAATATGTCTGAGGTTTGATGGTGGAAACCTGTGGCCTGGCAACATGACTGAGGTTTGTTTCTGAAACCCTGTTCCCTGGGAACATGAGTGAGTTTTGCTTCTGGACACCTTTGTCCTGGGAACATGACTGTGGTTTGATTGTGGAACCATGGGTCCTGCAAACATGACTGAGGTTTGATTCTGGAACCATGTGTCCTGGGAATATGACTGAGCTTTGATTCTGGAAATCTGTGGCCTGGGAACTTGACTGAGATTTGATGGCAGAAATCTGTGGACTGGCAACAAGACTGAGGTTTGATTGTAGAACCCTGTGCCATGGAAACATGACTGCGACCTGATACTTGAAACCCATGGCTTGGGAACTTGACATTGGTTTGATTCTGGGACCCTGTGGCCAGGGAACATGACTGAGGCGAGATTCTGAAATCCTTTGCCCAGGAAACATGACTGTGGCTTGGTACTGGAAACCCATGGCCTAGGAATTTGATATTGGTTTGATTCTGGAACCCTGTGGCCTGGGAACATGACTGAGGCGTGATTCTGGAATCCTGCGGCCTGGGAACATGACATCTGTTTAGATTATGGAATACTGTGCCCTGGGAACCTGACTGAAAGCTTGGTTCTGGAATCCTGTGGACTGGGAACATGACTGAGGTTTGATTCTGGAACCATGTGGCCTGGGAATATGACTGTGGTTTGATTTTGGAAACCATGGGCCTGTGAACATGACTGATGTTAGATTGAGGAATCCTGGGGCCTGGGAACATGACATCACTTTGGATTCTGGTACCCTGTTGCCTGGGAACATGAAATCGGTTTGATTGTGGAAACCTGTGGTCTGGGAATATGACTGAGGTTTGATGGTGGTACCCTATGGCCTGGCAACATGACTGAGGTTTGATTCTGGATCCCTGTGGCCAGGGAACATGACTGAGGCGTGATTCTGGAAAACTGTGGCCTGGGAATATGACTGAGGTTTGATTCTGGAAATCTGTGGCCTGGGAACTTGACTGAGGTTTGATGGCAGAAATCTGTGGACTGGCAACATTACTGAGGTTTGACTGTTGAACCCTGTGCTCTGGAAACATGACTGCGACCTGATACTTGAAACGCATGGCCTGGGAAATTGACATTGGTTTGATTCTGGAACCCTGTGGACTGGGAACATGACTGAGGTTTTATTCTGGAACCCTGTAGCCTGGGAATATAACTGAGGATTGTTTCTGGAACCCGGTGGCCTGGTAACATGACTGAGGCGTGATTCTGGAAAAGTGTGGCCTGGGAATATGACTGAGGTTTGATTCTGGAAATCTGTGGCCTGGGAACTTGACTGAGGTTTGATGGCAGAAATCTGTGGACTGGCAACATTACTGAGGTTTGTTTGTAGAACCCTGTGCCCTGGAAACATGACTGCGACCTGATACTTGAAACCCATGGCCTGGGAATTTGACATTGGTTTGATTCTGGAACCCTGTGGCCAGGAACAAGACTGAGGCCTGATTCTGGAATTCTGTTGCCTGGGAACGACATCTGTTTAGATTGTGGAATACTGGGCCCTGGGAATCTGACTGAGGCTTGGTTTTGGTACCCTGTGGACTGGGAACATGACTGAGGTTTTATTCTGGAACCCTGTAGCCTGCGAAAATAACTGAGGATTGTTTCTCGAACCCTGTGGCCTGGGAACATGACATCAGTGGATTCTGGAACCCTGTGGCCTGGGAACATGAGAACGGTTTGATTCTGCAACCCTGTGGCCTGGGAACATGTCTGAGGTTTGATGGTGGAAACCTGTGGCTTGGCAACATGACTGAGGTTTGTTTCTGGAACCCTGTTCCCTGGGAACATGACTGAGGTTTGATTCTGGACACCTTTGTGCTGGGAACATGACTGTGTTCTGATTGTAGAATCATGGGTCCTGCAAACATGACTGAGGTTTGATTCTGGAACCATGTGTCCTGCGAATATGACTGAGGTTTGATATTGGAAATCTTTGGCCTGGGGACTTGACTGAGGTTTGATGGCAGAAACCTGTGGACTGGCAACATGACTGAGGTTTGATTGTAGAACCCTGTGCCCTGGAAACATGACTGTGGCCTGGTAGTGGAAACCCATGGCCTAGGAGTTTGACATTGGTTTGATTCTGGAACGCTGTGGCCTGGGAACATGACTGAGGCGTGATTCTGGAAAAGTGTGGCCTGGGAATATGAATGAAGTTTGATTCTGGAAATCTGTGGCCTGGGAACTTGACTGAGGTTTGATGGCAGAAATCTGTGGACTGGCAACATGACTGAGGTTTGATTGTAGAACCCTGTGCCCTGGAAACATGACTGCGACCTGATACTTGAAACCCATGGCTTGGGAACTTGACATTGGTTTGATTCTGGAACCCTGTGGCCAGGGAACATGACTGAGGCGAGATTCTGGAATCCTGTGCCCAGGAAACATGACTGTGGCTTGGTACTGGAAACCCATGGCCTAGGAATTTGACATTGGTTTGATTCTGTAACCCTGTGGCCTGGGAACATGACTGAGGCGTGATTCTGGAATCCTTCGGCCTGGGAACATGACATCTGTTTACATTATGGAATACTGTGCCCTGGGAACCTGACTGAAAGCTTGGTTCTGGAATCCTGTGGACTGGGAACATGACTGAGGTTTGATTCTGGAACCATGTGGCCTGGGAATATGACTGTGGTTTGATTTTGGAAACCATTGGCCTGTGAACATGACTGATGTTAGATTGAGGAATCCTGGGGCCTGGGAACATGACATCACTTTGGATTCTGGTACCCTGTTGCCTGGGAACATGAAATCGGTTTGATTGTGGAAACCTGTGTTCTGGGAATATGACTGAGGTTTGATGGTGGTATCCTATGGCCTGGCAACATGACTGAGGTTTGATTCTGGATCCCTGTGGCCAGGCAACATGACTGAGGCGTGATTCTGGAAAACTGTGGCCTGGGAATATGACTGAGGTTTGACTCTGGAAATCTGTGGCCTGGGAACTTGACTGAGGTTTGATGGCAGAACTCTGTGGACTGGCAACATTACTTAGGTTTGATTGTAGAACCCTGTGCTATGGAAACATGACTGAGATCTGATACTTGAAACGCATGGCCTGGGAAATTGACATTGGTTTGATTCTGGAACCCTGTGGACTGGGAACATGACTGAGGTTTTATTCTGGAACCCTGTAGCCTGGGAATATAACTGAGGATTGTTGCTGGAACCCTGTGGCCTGGGAACATGACTGAGGCGTGATTTTGGAAAAGTGTGGCCCTGGAATATGACTGAGGTTTGATTCTGGAAATCTGTGGCCTGGGAACTTGACTGAGGTTTGATGGCAGAAATCTGTGGACTGGCAACATTACTGAGGTTTGAGTGTAGAACCCTGTGCCCTGGAAACATGACTGAGACCTGATACTTGAAACCCATGGCCTGGGAACTTGACATTGGTTTGATTCTGGAACCCTGTGGCCAGGAACAAGACTGAGGCGTGATTCTGGAATGCTGTGCCCTGGGAACATGAGATCTGTTTAGATTGTGGAATTCTGGGCCCTGGGAACCTGACTGAGGCTTGGTTCTGGAACCCTGTGGACAGGGAACTTGACTGAGGTTTTATTCTGGAATCCTGTGGCCTGGGAACATGACATCAGTGGATTCTGGAACCCTGTGGCCGGGGAACATGACATCAGTGGATTCTGGAACCCTGTGGCCTGGGAACATGAGAACGGTTTGAATCTGGAACCCTGTGGCTTGGGAATATGTCTGAGGTTTGATGGTGGAA
Source organism: Balaenoptera borealis (assembly GCF_965194805.1). Classification (NCBI taxonomy): domain Eukaryota; kingdom Metazoa; phylum Chordata; class Mammalia; order Artiodactyla; family Balaenopteridae; genus Balaenoptera; species Balaenoptera borealis. The sequence goes on along the minus strand of NW_028123399.1, from coordinate 55,717 downwards.
ACCTGTGGCCTGGCAACATGACTGAGGTTTGTTTCTGAAACCCTGTTCCCTGGGAACATGAGTGAGTTTTGCTTGTGGACACCTTTGTCCTGGGAACATGACTGTGGTTTGATTGTGGAACCATGGGTCCTGCAAACATGACTGAGGTTTGATTCTGGAACCATGTGTCCTGGGAATATGACTGAGCTTTGATTCTGGAAATCTGTGGCCTGGGAACTTGACTGAGGTTTGATGGCAGAAATCTGTGGACTGGCAACATGACTTAGGTTTGATTGTAGAACCCTGTGCTATGGAAACATGACTGAGACCTGATACTTGAAACGCATGGCCTGGGAAATTGATATTGGTTTGATTCTTGAACCCTGTGGCCTGGGAACATGACTGAGGCGTGATTCTGGAAAAGTGTGGCCTGGGAATATGACTGAGGTTTGATTCTGGAAATCTGTGGCCTGGGAACTTGACTGAGGTTTGATGGCAGAAATCTGTGGACTGGCAACATTACTGAGGTTTGATTGTAGAACCCTGTGCCCTGGAAACATGACTGCGACCTGATACTTGAAACCCATGGCCTGGGAACTTGACATTGGTTTGATTCTGGAACCCTGTGGACAGGAACAAGACTGAGGCGTGATTCTGGAATGCTGTGCCCTGGGAACATGAGATCTGTTTAGATTGTGGAATTCTGGGCCCTGGGAACCTGAGTGAGGCTTGGTTCTGGAACCCTGTGGACAGGGAACTTGACTGAGGTTTTATTCTGGAATCCTGTGGACTGGGAACATGACATCAGTGGATTCTGGAACCCTGTGGCCGGGGAACATGACATCAGTGGATTCTGGAACCCTGTGGCCTGGGAACATGAGAACGGTTTGATTCTGGAACCCTGTGGCTTGGGAATATGTCTGAGGTTTGATGGTGGAAACCTGTGGCCTGGCAACATGACTGAGGTTTGTTTCTGGAACCCTGTTCCCTGGGAACATGAGTGAGTTTTGCTTCTGGACACCTTTGTCCTGGGAACATGACTGTGGTTTGATTGTGGAACCATGGGTCCTGCAAACATGACTGAGGTTTGATTCTGGAACCATGTGTCCTGGGAATATGACTGAGCTTTGATTCTGGAAATCTGTGGCCTGGGAACTTGACTGAGGTTTGATGGCAGAAATCTATGGACTGGCAACATGACTGAGGTTTGATTGTAGAACCCTGTGCCCTGGAAACATGACTGCGACCTGATACTTGAAACCCATGGCTTGGGAACTTGACATTGGTTTGATTCTGGAACCCTGTGGCCAGGGAACATGACTGAGGCGAGATTCTGGAATCCTGTGCCCAGGAAACATGACTGTGGCTTGGTACTGGAAACCCATGGCCTAGGAATTTGACATTGGTTTGATTCTGGAACCCTGTGTCCTGGGAACATGACTGAGGCGTGATTCTGGAATCCTGCGGCCTGGGAACATGACATCTGTTTAGATTATGGAATACTGTGCCCTGGGAACCTGACTGAAAGCTTGGTTCTGGAATCCTGTGGACTGGGAACATGACTGAGGTTTGATTCTGGAACCATGTGGCCTGGGAATATGACTGTGGTTTGATTTTGGAAACCATTGGCCTGTGAACATGACTGATGTTAGATTGAGGAATCCTGGGGCCTGGGAACATGACATCACTTTGGATTCTGGTACCCTGTTGCCTGGGAACATGAAATCGGTTTGATTGTGGAAACCTGTGGTCTGGGAATATGACTGAGGTTTGATGGTGGTACCCTATGGCCTGGCAACATGACTGAGGTTTGATTCTGGATCCCTGTGGCCAGGGAACATGACTGAGGCGTGATTCTGGAAAACTGTGGCCTGGAAATATGACTGAGGTTTGATTCTGGAAATCTGTGGCCTGGGAACTTGACTGAGGTTTGATGGCAGAAATCTGTGGACTGGCAACATTACTGAGGTTTGACTGTTGAACCCTGTGCTCTGGAAACATGACTGCGACCTGATACTTGAAACGCATGGCCTGGGAAATTGACATTGGTTTTATTCTGAAACCCTGTGGACCGGGAACATGACTGAGGTTTTATTCTGGAACCCTGTAGCCTGGGATTATAACTGAGGATTGTTTCTGGAACCCGGTGGCCTGGTAACATGACTGAGGCGTGATTCTGGAAAAGTGTGGCCTGGGAATATGACTGAGGTTTGATTCTGGAAATCTGTGGCCTGGGAACTTGACTGAGGTTTGATGGCAGAAATCTGTGGACTGGCAACATTACTGAGGTTTGACTGTTGAACCCTGTGCTCTGGAAACATGACTGCGACCTGATACTTGAAACCCATGGCCTGGGAATTTGACATTGGTTTGATTCTGGAACCCTGTGGCCAGGAACAAGACTGAGGCGTGATTCTGGAATCCTGTTGCCTGGGAACATGACATCTGTTTAGATTGTGGAATACTGGGCCCTGGGAATCTGACTGAGGCTTGGTTTTGGTACCCTGTGGACTGGGAACATGACTGAGGTTTTATTCTGGAACCCTGTAGCCTGCGAAAATAACTGAGGATTGTTTCTCGAACCCTGTGGCCTGGGAACATGACATCAGTGGATTCTGGAACCCTGTGGCCTGGGAACATGAGAACGGTTTGATTCTGGAACCCTGTGGCCTGGGAACATGTCTGAGGTTTGATGGTGGAAACCTGTGGCTTGGCAACATGACTGAGGTTTGTTTCTGGAACCCTGTTCCCTGGGAACATGACTGAGGTTTGATTCTGGACACCTTTGTGCTGGGAACATGACTGTGTTTTGATTGTGGAATCATGGGTCCTGCAAACATGACTGAGGTTTGATTCTGGAACCATGTGTCCTGCGAATATGACTGAGGTTTGAGATTGGAAATCTTTGGCCTGGGAACTTGACTGAGGTTTGATGGCAGAAACCTGTGGACTGGCAACATGACTGAGGTTTGATTGTAGAACCCTGTGCCCTGGAAATATGACTGTGGCCTGGTAGTGGAAACCCATGGCCTAGGAGTTTGACATTGGTTTGATTCTGGAACGCTGTGGCCTGGGAACATGACTGAGGCGTGATTCTGGAAAAGTGTGGCCTGGGAATATGACTGAAGTTTGATTCTGGAAATCTGTGGCCTGGGAACTTGACTGAGGTTTGATGGCAGAAATCTGTGGACTGGCATCATGACTGAGGTTTGATTGTAGAACCCTGTACCCTGGAAACATGACTGAGACCTGATACTTGAAACCCATGGCCTGGGAACTTGACATTGGTTTGATTCTTTAACCCTGTGGCCAGGGAACATGACTGAGGCGAGATTCTGGAATCCTGTGCCCAGGAAACATGACTGTGGCTTGGTACTGGAAACCCATGGCCTAGGAATTTGACATTGGTTTGATTCTGGAACCCTGTGGCCTGGGAACATGACTGAGGCGTGATTCTGGAATCCTGCGGCCTGGGAACATGACATCTGTTTAGATTATGGAATACTGTGCCCTGGGAACCTGACTGAAAGCTTGGTTCTGGAATCCTGTGGACTGGGAACATGACTGAGGTTTGATTCTGGAACCATGTGGCCTGGGAATATGACTGTGGTTTGATTTTGGAAACCATTGGCCTGTGAACATGACTGATGTTAGATTGAGGAATCCTGGGGCCTGGGAACATGACATCACTTTGGATTCTGGTACCCTGTTGCCTGGGAACATGAAATCGGTTTGATTGTGGAAACCTGTGTTCTGGGAATATGACTGAGGTTTGATGGTGGTATCCTATGGCCTGGCAACATGACTGAGGTTTGATTCTGGATCCCTGTGGCCAGGCAACATGACTGAGGCGTGATTCTGGAAAACTGTGGCCTGGGAATATGACTGAGGTTTGACTCTGGAAATCTGTGGCCTGGGAACTTGACTGAGGTTTGATGGCAGAACTCTGTGGACTGGCAACATTACTTAGGTTTGATTGTAGAACCCTGTGCTATGGAAACATGACTGAGATCTGATACTTGAAACGCATGGCCTGGGAAATTGACATTGGTTTGATTCTGGAACCCTGTGGACTGGGAACATGACTGAGGTTTTATTCTGGAACCCTGTAGCCTGGGAATATAACTGAGGATTGTTGCTGGAACCCTGTGGCCTGGGAACATGACTGAGGCGTGATTTTGGAAAAGTGTGGCCCTGGAATATGACTGAGGTTTGATTCTGGAAATCTGTGGCCTGGGAACTTGACTGAGGTTTGATGGCAGAAATCTGTGGACTGGCAACATTACTGAGGTTTGAGTGTAGAACCCTGTGCCCTGGAAACATGACTGAGACCTGATACTTGAAACCCATGGCCTGGGAACTTGACATTGGTTTGATTCTGGAACCCTGTGGCCAGGAACAAGACTGAGGCGTGATTCTGGAATGCTGTGCCCTGGGAACATGAGATCTGTTTAGATTGTGGAATTCTGGGCCCTGGGAACCTGACTGAGGCTTGGTTCTGGAACCCTGTGGACAGGGAACTTGACTGAGGTTTTATTCTGGAATCCTGTGGCCTGGGAACATGACATCAGTGGATTCTGGAACCCTGTGGCCGGGGAACATGACATCAGTGGATTCTGGAACCCTGTGGCCTGGGAACATGAGAACGGTTTGAATCTGGAACCCTGTGGCTTGGGAATATGTCTGAGGTTTGATGGTGGAAACCTGTGGCCTGGCAACATGACTGAGGTTTGTTTCTGAAACCCTGTTCCCTGGGAACATGAGTGAGTTTTGCTTGTGGACACCTTTGTCCTGGGAACATGACTGTGGTTTGATTGTGGAACCATGGGTCCTGCAAACATGACTGAGGTTTGATTCTGGAACCATGTGTCCTGGGAATATGACTGAGCTTTGATTCTGGAAATCTGTGGCCTGGGAACTTGACTGAGGTTTGATGGCAGAAATCTGTGGACTGGCAACATGACTTAGGTTTGATTGTAGAACCCTGTGCTATGGAAACATGACTGAGACCTGATACTTGAAACGCATGGCCTGGGAAATTGATATTGGTTTGATTCTTGAACCCTGTGGACTGGGAACATGACTGAGGTTTTATTCTGGAACCCTGTAGCCTGGGAATATAACTGAGGATTGTTGCTGGAACCCTGTGGCCTGGGAACATGACTGAGGCGTGATTCTGGAAAAGTGTGGCCTGGGAATATGACTGAGGTTTGATTCTGGAAATCTGTGGCCTGGGAACTTGACTGAGGTTTGATGGCAGAAATCTGTGGACTGGCAACATGACTGAGGTTTGATTGTAGAACCCTGTGCCCTGGAAACATGACTGCGACCTGATACTTGAAACCCATGGCTTGGGAACTTGACATTGGTTTGATTCTGGAACCCTGTGGCCAGGGAACATGACTGAGGCGAGATTCTGGAATCCTGTGCCCAGGAAACATGACTGTGGCTTGGTACTGGAAACCCATGGCCTAGGAATTTGACATTGGTTTGATTCTGTAACCCTGTGGCCTGGGAACATGACTGAGGCGTGATTCTGGAATCCTTCGGCCTGGGAACATGACATCTGTTTACATTATGGAATACTGTGCCCTGGGAACCTGACTGAAAGCTTGGTTCTGGAATCCTGTGGACTGGGAACATGACTGAGGTTTGATTCTGGAACCATGTGGCCTGGGAATATGACTGTGGTTTGATTTTGGAAACCATTGGCCTGTGAACATGACTGATGTTAGATTGAGGAATCCTGGGGCCTGGGAACATGACATCACTTTGGATTCTGGTACCCTGTTGCCTGGGAACATGAAATCGGTTTGATTGTGGAAACCTGTGTTCTGGGAATATGACTGAGGTTTGATGGTGGTATCCTATGGCCTGGCAACATGACTGAGGTTTGATTCTGGATCCCTGTGGCCAGGCAACATGACTGAGGCGTGATTCTGGAAAACTGTGGCCTGGGAATATGACTGAGGTTTGACTCTGGAAATCTGTGGCCTGGGAACTTGACTGAGGTTTGATGGCAGAACTCTGTGGACTGGCAACATTACTTAGGTTTGATTGTAGAACCCTGTGCTATGGAAACATGACTGAGATCTGATACTTGAAACGCATGGCCTGGGAAATTGACATTGGTTTGATTCTGGAACCCTGTGGACTGGGAACATGACTGAGGTTTTATTCTGGAACCCTGTAGCCTGGGAATATAACTGAGGATTGTTGCTGGAACCCTGTGGCCTGGGAACATGACTGAGGCGTGATTTTGGAAAAGTGTGGCCCTGGAATATGACTGAGGTTTGATTCTGGAAATCTGTGGCCTGGGAACTTGACTGAGGTTTGATGGCAGAAATCTGTGGACTGGCAACATTACTGAGGTTTGAGTGTAGAACCCTGTGCCCTGGAAACATGACTGAGACCTGATACTTGAAACCCATGGCCTGGGAACTTGACATTGGTTTGATTCTGGAACCCTGTGGCCAGGAACAAGACTGAGGCGTGATTCTGGAATGCTGTGCCCTGGGAACATGAGATCTGTTTAGATTGTGGAATTCTGGGCCCTGGGAACCTGACTGAGGCTTGGTTCTGGAACCCTGTGGACAGGGAACTTGACTGAGGTTTTATTCTGGAATCCTGTGGCCTGGGAACATGACATCAGTGGATTCTGGAACCCTGTGGCCGGGGAACATGACATCAGTGGATTCTGGAACCCTGTGGCCTGGGAACATGAGAACGGTTTGAATCTGGAACCCTGTGGCTTGGGAATATGTCTGAGGTTTGATGGTGGAAACCTGTGGCCTGGCAACATGACTGAGGTTTGTTTCTGAAACCCTGTTCCCTGGGAACATGAGTGAGTTTTGCTTGTGGACACCTTTGTCCTGGGAACATGACTGTGGTTTGATTGTGGAACCATGGGTCCTGCAAACATGACTGAGGTTTGATTCTGGAACCATGTGTCCTGGGAATATGACTGAGCTTTGATTCTGGAAATCTGTGGCCTGGGAACTTGACTGAGGTTTGATGGCAGAAATCTGTGGACTGGCAACATGACTTAGGTTTGATTGTAGAACCCTGTGCTATGGAAACATGACTGAGACCTGATACTTGAAACGCATGGCCTGGGAAATTGATATTGGTTTGATTCTTGAACCCTGTGGACTGGGAACATGACTGAGGTTTTATTCTGGAACCCTGTAGCCTGGGAATATAACTGAGGATTGTTGCTGGAACCCTGTGGCCTGGGAACATGACTGAGGCGTGATTCTGGAAAAGTGTGGCCTGGGAATATGACTGAGGTTTGATTCTGGAAATCTGTGGCCTGGGAACTTGACTGAGGTTTGATGGCAGAAATCTGTGGACTGGCAACATTACTGAGGTTTGATTGTAGAACCCTGTGCCCTGGAAACATGACTGCGACCTGATACTTGAAACCCATGGCCTGGGAACTTGACATTGGTTTGATTCTGGAACCCTGTGGACAGGAACAAGACTGAGGCGTGATTCTGGAATGCTGTGCCCTGGGAACATGAGATCTGTTTAGATTGTGGAATTCTGGGCCCTGGGAACCTGAGTGAGGCTTGGTTCTGGAACCCTGTGGACAGGGAACTTGACTGAGGTTTTATTCTGGAATCCTGTGGACTGGGAACATGACATCAGTGGATTCTGGAACCCTGTGGCCGGGGAACATGACATCAGTGGATTCTGGAACCCTGTGGCCTGGGAACATGAGAACGGTTTGATTCTGGAACCCTGTGGCTTGGGAATATGTCTGAGGTTTGATGGTGGAAACCTGTGGCCTGGCAACATGACTGAGGTTTGTTTCTGGAACCCTGTTCCCTGGGAACATGAGTGAGTTTTGCTTCTGGACACCTTTGTCCTGGGAACATGACTGTGGTTTGATTGTGGAACCATGGGTCCTGCAAACATGACTGAGGTTTGATTCTGGAACCATGTGTCCTGGGAATATGACTGAGCTTTGATTCTGGAAATCTGTGGCCTGGGAACTTGACTGAGGTTTGATGGCAGAAATCTATGGACTGGCAACATGACTGAGGTTTGATTGTAGAACCCTGTGCCCTGGAAACATGACTGCGACCTGATACTTGAAACCCATGGCTTGGGAACTTGACATTGGTTTGATTCTGGAACCCTGTGGCCAGGGAACATGACTGAGGCGAGATTCTGGAATCCTGTGCCCAGGAAACATGACTGTGGCTTGGTACTGGAAACCCATGGCCTAGGAATTTGACATTGGTTTGATTCTGGAACCCTGTGTCCTGGGAACATGACTGAGGCGTGATTCTGGAATCCTGCGGCCTGGGAACATGACATCTGTTTAGATTATGGAATACTGTGCCCTGGGAACCTGACTGAAAGCTTGGTTCTGGAATCCTGTGGACTGGGAACATGACTGAGGTTTGATTCTGGAACCATGTGGCCTGGGAATATGACTGTGGTTTGATTTTGGAAACCATTGGCCTGTGAACATGACTGATGTTAGATTGAGGAATCCTGGGGCCTGGGAACATGACATCACTTTGGATTCTGGTACCCTGTTGCCTGGGAACATGAAATCGGTTTGATTGTGGAAACCTGTGGTCTGGGAATATGACTGAGGTTTGATGGTGGTACCCTATGGCCTGGCAACATGACTGAGGTTTGATTCTGGATCCCTGTGGCCAGGGAACATGACTGAGGCGTGATTCTGGAAAACTGTGGCCTGGAAATATGACTGAGGTTTGATTCTGGAAATCTGTGGCCTGGGAACTTGACTGAGGTTTGATGGCAGAAATCTGTGGACTGGCAACATTACTGAGGTTTGACTGTTGAACCCTGTGCTCTGGAAACATGACTGCGACCTGATACTTGAAACGCATGGCCTGGGAAATTGACATTGGTTTTATTCTGAAACCCTGTGGACCGGGAACATGACTGAGGTTTTATTCTGGAACCCTGTAGCCTGGGATTATAACTGAGGATTGTTTCTGGAACCCGGTGGCCTGGTAACATGACTGAGGCGTGATTCTGGAAAAGTGTGGCCTGGGAATATGACTGAGGTTTGATTCTGGAAATCTGTGGCCTGGGAACTTGACTGAGGTTTGATGGCAGAAATCTGTGGACTGGCAACATTACTGAGGTTTGATTGTAGAACCCTGTGCCCTGGAAACATGACTGCGACCTGATACTTGAAACCCATGGCCTGGGAATTTGACATTGGTTTGATTCTGGAACCCTGTGGCCAGGAACAAGACTGAGGCGTGATTCTGGAATCCTGTTGCCTGGGAACATGACATCTGTTTAGATTGTGGAATACTGGGCCCTGGGAATCTGACTGAGGCTTGGTTTTGGTACCCTGTGGACTGGGAACATGACTGAGGTTTTATTCTGGAACCCTGTAGCCTGCGAAAATAACTGAGGATTGTTTCTCGAACCCTGTGGCCTGGGAACATGACATCAGTGGATTCTGGAACCCTGTGGCCTGGGAACATGAGAACGGTTTGATTCTGGAACCCTGTGGCCTGGGAACATGTCTGAGGTTTGATGGTGGAAACCTGTGGCTTGGCAACATGACTGAGGTTTGTTTCTGGAACCCTGTTCCCTGGGAACATGACTGAGGTTTGATTCTGGACACCTTTGTGCTGGGAACATGACTGTGTTTTGATTGTGGAATCATGGGTCCTGCAAACATGACTGAGGTTTGATTCTGGAACCATGTGTCCTGCGAATATGACTGAGGTTTGAGATTGGAAATCTTTGGCCTGGGAACTTGACTGAGGTTTGATGGCAGAAACCTGTGGACTGGCAACATGACTGAGGTTTGATTGTAGAACCCTGTGCCCTGGAAATATGACTGTGGCCTGGTAGTGGAAACCCATGGCCTAGGAGTTTGACATTGGTTTGATTCTGGAACGCTGTGGCCTGGGAACATGACTGAGGCGTGATTCTGGAAAAGTGTGGCCTGGGAATATGACTGAAGTTTGATTCTGGAAATCTGTGGCCTGGGAACTTGACTGAGGTTTGATGGCAGAAATCTGTGGACTGGCATCATGACTGAGGTTTGATTGTAGAACCCTGTACCCTGGAAACATGACTGAGACCTGATACTTGAAACCCATGGCCTGGGAACTTGACATTGGTTTGATTCTTTAACCCTGTGGCCAGGGAACATGACTGAGGCGAGATTCTGGAATCCTGTGCCCAGGAAACATGACTGTGGCTTGGTACTGGAAACCCATGGCCTAGGAATTTGACATTGGTTTGATTCTGGAACCCTGTGGCCTGGGAACATGACTGAGGCGTGATTCTGGAATCCTGCGGCCTGGGAACATGACATCTGTTTAGATTATGGAATACTGTGCCCTGGGAACCTGACTGAAAGCTTGGTTCTGGAATCCTGTGGACTGGGAACATGACTGAGGTTTGATTCTGGAACCATGTGGCCTGGGAATATGACTGTGGTTTGATTTTGGAAACCATTGGCCTGTGAACATGACTGATGTTAGATTGAGGAATCCTGGGGCCTGGGAACATGACATCACTTTGGATTCTGGTACCCTGTTGCCTGGGAACATGAAATCGGTTTGATTGTGGAAACCTGTGTTCTGGGAATATGACTGAGGTTTGATGGTGGTATCCTATGGCCTGGCAACATGACTGAGGTTTGATTCTGGATCCCTGTGGCCAGGCAACATGACTGAGGCGTGATTCTGGAAAACTGTGGCCTGGGAATATGACTGAGGTTTGACTCTGGAAATCTGTGGCCTGGGAACTTGACTGAGGTTTGATGGCAGAACTCTGTGGACTGGCAACATTACTTAGGTTTGATTGTAGAACCCTGTGCTATGGAAACATGACTGAGATCTGATACTTGAAACGCATGGCCTGGGAAATTGACATTGGTTTGATTCTGGAACCCTGTGGACTGGGAACATGACTGAGGTTTTATTCTGGAACCCTGTAGCCTGGGAATATAACTGAGGATTGTTGCTGGAACCCTGTGGCCTGGGAACATGACTGAGGCGTGATTTTGGAAAAGTGTGGCCCTGGAATATGACTGAGGTTTGATTCTGGAAATCTGTGGCCTGGGAACTTGACTGAGGTTTGATGGCAGAAATCTGTGGACTGGCAACATTACTGAGGTTTGAGTGTAGAACCCTGTGCCCTGGAAACATGACTGAGACCTGATACTTGAAACCCATGGCCTGGGAACTTGACATTGGTTTGATTCTGGAACCCTGTGGCCAGGAACAAGACTGAGGCGTGATTCTGGAATGCTGTGCCCTGGGAACATGAGATCTGTTTAGATTGTGGAATTCTGGGCCCTGGGAACCTGACTGAGGCTTGGTTCTGGAACCCTGTGGACAGGGAACTTGACTGAGGTTTTATTCTGGAATCCTGTGGCCTGGGAACATGACATCAGTGGATTCTGGAACCCTGTGGCCGGGGAACATGACATCAGTGGATTCTGGAACCCTGTGGCCTGGGAACATGAGAACGGTTTGAATCTGGAACCCTGTGGCTTGGGAATATGTCTGAGGTTTGATGGTGGAAACCTGTGGCCTGGCAACATGACTGAGGTTTGTTTCTGAAACCCTGTTCCCTGGGAACATGAGTGAGTTTTGCTTGTGGACACCTTTGTCCTGGGAACATGACTGTGGTTTGATTGTGGAACCATGGGTCCTGCAAACATGACTGAGGTTTGATTCTGGAACCATGTGTCCTGGGAATATGACTGAGCTTTGATTCTGGAAATCTGTGGCCTGGGAACTTGACTGAGGTTTGATGGCAGAAATCTGTGGACTGGCAACATGACTTAGGTTTGATTGTAGAACCCTGTGCTATGGAAACATGACTGAGACCTGATACTTGAAACGCATGGCCTGGGAAATTGATATTGGTTTGATTCTTGAACCCTGTGGACTGGGAACATGACTGAGGTTTTATTCTGGAACCCTGTAGCCTGGGAATATAACTGAGGATTGTTGCTGGAACCCTGTGGCCTGGGAACATGACTGAGGCGTGATTCTGGAAAAGTGTGGCCTGGGAATATGACTGAGGTTTGATTCTGGAAATCTGTGGCCTGGGAACTTGACTGAGGTTTGATGGCAGAAATCTGTGGACTGGCAACATTACTGAGGTTTGATTGTAGAACCCTGTGCCCTGGAAACATGACTGCGACCTGATACTTGAAACCCATGGCCTGGGAACTTGACATTGGTTTGATTCTGGAACCCTGTGGCCAGGAACAAGACTGAGGCGTGATTCTGGAATGCTGTGCCCTGGGAACATGAGATCTGTTTAGATTGTGGAATTCTGGGCCCTGGGAACCTGAGTGAGGCTTGGTTCTGGAACCCTGTGGACAGGGAACTTGACTGAGGTTTTATTCTGGAATCCTGTGGCCTGGGAACATGACATCAGTGGATTCTGGAACCCTGTGGCCGGGGAACATGACATCAGTGGATTCTGGAACCCTGTGGCCTGGGAACATGAGAACGGTTTGATTCTGGAACCCTGTGGCTTGGGAATATGTCTGAGGTTTGATGGTGGAAACCTGTGGCCTGGCAACATGACTGAGGTTTGTTTCTGGAACCCTGTTCCCTGGGAACATGAGTGAGTTTTGCTTCTGGACACCTTTGTCCTGGGAACATGACTGTGGTTTGATTGTGGAACCATGGGTCCTGCAAACATGACTGAGGTTTGATTCTGGAACCATGTGTCCTGGGAATATGACTGAGCTTTGATTCTGGAAATCTGTGGCCTGGGAACTTGACTGAGGTTTGATGGCAGAAATCTATGGACTGGCAACATGACTGAGGTTTGATTGTAGAACCCTGTGCCCTGGAAACATGACTGCGACCTGATACTTGAAACCCATGGCTTGGGAACTTGACATTGGTTTGATTCTGGAACCCTGTGGCCAGGGAACATGACTGAGGCGAGATTCTGGAATCCTGTGCCCAGGAAACATGACTGTGGCTTGGTACTGGAAACCCATGGCCTAGGAATTTGACATTGGTTTGATTCTGGAACCCTGTGTCCTGGGAACATGACTGAGGCGTGATTCTGGAATCCTGCGGCCTGGGAACATGACATCTGTTTAGATTATGGAATACTGTGCCCTGGGAACCTGACTGAAAGCTTGGTTCTGGAATCCTGTGGACTGGGAACATGACTGAGGTTTGATTCTGGAACCATGTGGCCTGGGAATATGACTGTGGTTTGATTTTGGAAACCATTGGCCTGTGAACATGACTGATGTTAGATTGAGGAATCCTGGGGCCTGGGAACATGACATCACTTTGGATTCTGGTACCCTGTTGCCTGGGAACATGAAATCGGTTTGATTGTGGAAACCTGTGGTCTGGGAATATGACTGAGGTTTGATGGTGGTACCCTATGGCCTGGCAACATGACTGAGGTTTGATTCTGGATCCCTGTGGCCAGGGAACATGACTGAGGCGTGATTCTGGAAAACTGTGGCCTGGAAATATGACTGAGGTTTGATTCTGGAAATCTGTGGCCTGGGAACTTGACTGAGGTTTGATGGCAGAAATCTGTGGACTGGCAACATTACTGAGGTTTGACTGTTGAACCCTGTGCTCTGGAAACATGACTGCGACCTGATACTTGAAACGCATGGCCTGGGAAATTGACATTGGTTTTATTCTGAAACCCTGTGGACCGGGAACATGACTGAGGTTTTATTCTGGAACCCTGTAGCCTGGGATTATAACTGAGGATTGTTTCTGGAACCCGGTGGCCTGGTAACATGACTGAGGCGTGATTCTGGAAAAGTGTGGCCTGGGAATATGACTGAGGTTTGATTCTGGAAATCTGTGGCCTGGGAACTTGACTGAGGTTTGATGGCAGAAATCTGTGGACTGGCAACATTACTGAGGTTTGACTGTTGAACCCTGTGCTCTGGAAACATGACTGCGACCTGATACTTGAAACCCATGGCCTGGGAATTTGACATTGGTTTGATTCTGGAACCCTGTGGCCAGGAACAAGACTGAGGCGTGATTCTGGAATCCTGTTGCCTGGGAACATGACATCTGTTTAGATTGTGGAATACTGGGCCCTGGGAATCTGACTGAGGCTTGGTTTTGGTACCCTGTGGACTGGGAACATGACTGAGGTTTTATTCTGGAACCCTGTAGCCTGCGAAAATAACTGAGGATTGTTTCTCGAACCCTGTGGCCTGGGAACATGACATCAGTGGATTCTGGAACCCTGTGGCCTGGGAACATGAGAACGGTTTGATTCTGGAACCCTGTGGCCTGGGAACATGTCTGAGGTTTGATGGTGGAAACCTGTGGCTTGGCAACATGACTGAGGTTTGTTTCTGGAACCCTGTTCCCTGGGAACATGACTGAGGTTTGATTCTGGACACCTTTGTGCTGGGAACATGACTGTGTTTTGATTGTGGAATCATGGGTCCTGCAAACATGACTGAGGTTTGATTCTGGAACCATGTGTCCTGCGAATATGACTGAGGTTTGAGATTGGAAATCTTTGGCCTGGGAACTTGACTGAGGTTTGATGGCAGAAACCTGTGGACTGGCAACATGACTGAGGTTTGATTGTAGAACCCTGTGCCCTGGAAATATGACTGTGGCCTGGTAGTGGAAACCCATGGCCTAGGAGTTTGACATTGGTTTGATTCTGGAACGCTGTGGCCTGGGAACATGACTGAGGCGTGATTCTGGAAAAGTGTGGCCTGGGAATATGACTGAAGTTTGATTCTGGAAATCTGTGGCCTGGGAACTTGACTGAGGTTTGATGGCAGAAATCTGTGGACTGGCATCATGACTGAGGTTTGATTGTAGAACCCTGTACCCTGGAAACATGACTGAGACCTGATACTTGAAACCCATGGCCTGGGAACTTGACATTGGTTTGATTCTTTAACCCTGTGGCCAGGGAACATGACTGAGGCGAGATTCTGGAATCCTGTGCCCAGGAAACATGACTGTGGCTTGGTACTGGAAACCCATGGCCTAGGAATTTGACATTGGTTTGATTCTGGAACCCTGTGGCCTGGGAACATGACTGAGGCGTGATTCTGGAATCCTGCGGCCTGGGAACATGACATCTGTTTAGATTATGGAATACTGTGCCCTGGGAACCTGACTGAAAGCTTGGTTCTGGAATCCTGTGGACTGGGAACATGACTGAGGTTTGATTCTGGAACCATGTGGCCTGGGAATATGACTGTGGTTTGATTTTGGAAACCATTGGCCTGTGAACATGACTGATGTTAGATTGAGGAATCCTGGGGCCTGGGAACATGACATCACTTTGGATTCTGGTACCCTGTTGCCTGGGAACATGAAATCGGTTTGATTGTGGAAACCTGTGGTCTGGGAATATGACTGAGGTTTGATGGTGGTATCCTATGGCCTGGCAACATGACTGAGGTTTGATTCTGGATCCCTGGGGCCAGGGAACATGACTGAGGCGTGATTCTGGAAAACTGTGGCCTGGGAATATGACTGAGGTTTGACTCTGGAAATCTGTGGCCTGGGAACTTGACTGAGGTTTGATGGCAGAAATCTGTGGACTGGCAACATTACTGAGGTTTGATTGTAGAACCCTGTGCTATGGAAACATGACTGAGACCTGATACTTGAAACGCATGGCCTGGGAAATTGACATTGGTTTGATTCTGGAACCCTGTGGACTGGGAACATGACTGAGGTTTTATTCTCGAACCCTGTAGCCTGGGAATATAACTGAGGATTGTTTCTGGAACCCTGTGGCCTGGGAACATGACTGAGGCGTGATTCTGGAAAAGTGTGGCCTGGGAATATGACTGAGGTTTGATTCTGGAAATCTGTGGCCTGGGAACTTGACTGAGGTTTGATGGCAGAAATCTGTGGACTGGCAACATTACTGAGGTTTGATTGTAGAACCCTGTGCCCTGGAAACATGACTGAGACCTGATACTTGAAACCCATGGCCTGGGAACTTGACATTGGTTTGATTCTGGAACCCTGTGGCCTGGAACAAGACTGAGGCGTGATTCTGGAATGTTGTGCCCTGGGAACATGAGATCTGTTTAGATTGTGGAATTCTGGGCCCTGGGAACCTGACTGAGGCTTGGTTCTGGAACCCTGTGGACAGGGAACTTGACTGAGGTTTTATTCTGGAATCCTGTGGCCTGGGAACATGACATCAGTGGATTCTGGAACCCTGTGGCCGGGGAACATGACATCAGTGGATTCTGGAACCCTGTGGCCTGGGAACATGAGAACGGTTTGATTCTGGAACCCTGTGGCCTGGGAACATGTCTGAGGTTTGATGGTGGAAACCAGTGGCTTGGCAACATGACTGAGGTTTGTTTCTGGAACCCTGTTCCCTGGGAACATGAGTGAGTTTTGCTTCTGGACACCTTTGTCCTGGGAACATGACTGTGGTTTGATTGTGGAACCATGGGTCCTGCAAACATGACTGAGGTTTGATTCTGGAACCATGTGTCCTGGGAATATGACTGAGCTTTGATTCTGGAAATCTGTGGCCTGGGAACTTGACTGAGGTTTGATGGCAGAAATCTGTGGACTGGCAACATTACTTAGGTTTGATTGTAGAACCCTGTGCTATGGAAACATGACTGAGACCTGATACTTGAAACGCATGGCCTGGGAAATTGACATTGGTTTGATTCTGGAACCCTGTGGACTGGGAACATGACTGAGGTTTTATTCTGGAACCCTGTAGCCTGGGAATATAACTGAGGATTGTTGCTGGAACCCTGTGGCCTGGGAACATGACTGAGGCGTGATTCTGGAAAAGTGTGGCCTGGGAATATGACTGAGGTTTGATTCTGGAAATCTGTGGCCTGGGAACTTGACTGAGGTTTGATGGCAGAAATCTGTGGACTGGCAACATTACTGAGGTTTGATTGTAGAACCCTGTGCCCTGGAAACATGACTGCGACCTGATACTTGAAACCCATGGCCTGGGAACTTGACATTGGTTTGATTCTGGAACCCTGTGGCCAGGAACAAGACTGAGGCGTGATTCTGGAATGCTGTGCCCTGGGAACATGAGATCTGTTTAGATTGTGGAATTCTGGGCCCTGGGAACCTGACTGAGGCTTGGTTCTGGAACCCTGTGGACAGGGAACTTGACTGAGGTTTTATTCTGGAATCCTGTGGCCTGGGAACATGACATCAGTGGATTCTGGAACCCTGTGGCCGGGGAACATGACATCAGTGGATTCTGGAACCCTGTGGCCTGGGAACATGAGAACGGTTTGATTCTGGAACCCTGTGGCTTGGGAATATGTCTGAGGTTTGATGGTGGAAACCTGTGGCTTGGCAACATGACTGAGGTTTGTTTCTGGAACCCTGTTCCCTGGGAACATGAGTGAGTTTTGCTTCTGGACACCTTTGTCCTGGGAACATGACTGTGGTTTGATTGTGGAACCATGGGTCCTGCAAACATGACTGAGGTTTGATTCTGGAACCATGTGTCCTGGGAATATGACTGAGCTTTGATTCTGGAAATCTGTGGCCTGGGAACTTGACTGAGGTTTGATGGCAGAAATCTGTGGACTGGCAACATGACTGAGGTTTGATTGTAGAACCCTGTGCCCTGGAAACATGACTGCGACCTGATACTTGAAACCCATGGCTTGGGAACTTGACATTGGTTTGATTCTGGAACCCTGTGGCCAGGGAACATGACTGAGGCGAGATTCTGGAATCCTGTGCCCAGGAAACATGACTGTGGCTTGGTACTGGAAACCCATGGCCTAGGAATTTGATATTGGTTTGATTCTGGAACCCTGTGGCCTGGGAACATGACTGAGGCGTGATTCTGGAATCCTGCGGCCTGGGAACATGACATCTGTTTAGATTATGGAATACTGTGCCCTGGGAACCTGACTGAAAGCTTGGTTCTGGAATCCTGTGGACTGGGAACATGACTGAGGTTTGATTCTGGAACCATGTGGCCTGGGAATATGACTGTGGTTTGATTTTGGAAACCATTGGCCTGTGAACATGACTGATGTTAGATTGAGGAATCCTGGGGCCTGGGAACATGACATCACTTTGGATTCTGGTACCCTGTTGCCTGGGAACATGAAATCGGTTTGATTGTGGAAACCTGTGGTCTGGGAATATGACTGAGGTTTGATGGTGGTACCCTATGGCCTGGCAACATGACTGAGGTTTGATTCTGGATCCCTGTGGCCAGGGAACATGACTGAGGTGTGATTCTGGAAAACTGTGGCCTGGGAATATGACTGAGGTTTGATTCTGGAAATCTGTGGCCTGGGAACTTGACTGAGGTTTGATGGCAGAAATCTGTGGACTGGCAACATTACTGAGGTTTGACTGTTGAACCCTGTGCTCTGGAAACATGACTGCGACCTGATACTTGAAACGCATGGCCTGGGAAATTGACATTGGTTTGATTCTGGAACCCTGTGGACTGGGAACATGACTGAGGTTTTATTCTGGAACCCTGTAGCCTGGGAATATAACTGAGGATTGTTTCTGGAACCCGGTGGCCTGGTAACATGACTGAGGCGTGATTCTGGAAAAGTGTGGCCTGGGAATATGACTGAGGTTTGATTCTGGAAATCTGTGGCCTGGGAACTTGACTGAGGTTTGATGGCAGAAATCTGTGGACTGGCAACATTACTGAGGTTTGTTTGTAGAACCCTGTGCCCTGGAAACATGACTGCGACCTGATACTTGAAACCCATGGCCTGGGAATTTGACATTGGTTTGATTCTGGAACCCTGTGGCCAGGAACAAGACTGAGGCCTGATTCTGGAATTCTGTTGCCTGGGAACGACATCTGTTTAGATTGTGGAATACTGGGCCCTGGGAATCTGACTGAGGCTTGGTTTTGGTACCCTGTGGACTGGGAACATGACTGAGGTTTTATTCTGGAACCCTGTAGCCTGCGAAAATAACTGAGGATTGTTTCTCGAACCCTGTGGCCTGGGAACATGACATCAGTGGATTCTGGAACCCTGTGGCCTGGGAACATGAGAACGGTTTGATTCTGCAACCCTGTGGCCTGGGAACATGTCTGAGGTTTGATGGTGGAAACCTGTGGCTTGGCAACATGACTGAGGTTTGTTTCTGGAACCCTGTTCCCTGGGAACATGACTGAGGTTTGATTCTGGACACCTTTGTGCTGGGAACATGACTGTGTTCTGATTGTAGAATCATGGGTCCTGCAAACATGACTGAGGTTTGATTCTGGAACCATGTGTCCTGCGAATATGACTGAGGTTTGATATTGGAAATCTTTGGCCTGGGGACTTGACTGAGGTTTGATGGCAGAAACCTGTGGACTGGCAACATGACTGAGGTTTGATTGTAGAACCCTGTGCCCTGGAAACATGACTGTGGCCTGGTAGTGGAAACCCATGGCCTAGGAGTTTGACATTGGTTTGATTCTGGAACGCTGTGGCCTGGGAACATGACTGAGGCGTGATTCTGGAAAAGTGTGGCCTGGGAATATGAATGAAGTTTGATTCTGGAAATCTGTGGCCTGGGAACTTGACTGAGGTTTGATGGCAGAAATCTGTGGACTGGCAACATGACTGAGGTTTGATTGTAGAACCCTGTGCCCTGGAAACATGACTGAGACCTGATACTTGAAACCCATGGCCTGGGAACTTGACATTGGTTTGATTCTTTAACCCTGTGGCCAGGGAACATGACTGAGGCGAGATTCTGGAATCCTGTGCCCAGGAAACATGACTGTGGCTTGGTACTGGAAACCCATGGCCTAGGAATTTGACATTGGTTTGATTCTGTAACCCTGTGGCCTGGGAACCTGACTGAGGCGTGATTCTGGAATCCTTCGGCCTGGGAACATGACATCTGTTTACATTATGGAATACTGTGCCCTGGGAACCTGACTGAAAGCTTGGTTCTGGAATCCTGTGGACTGGGAACATGACTGAGGTTTGATTCTGGAACCATGTGGCCTGGGAATATGACTGTGGTTTGATTTTGGAAACCATTGGCCTGTGAACATGACTGATGTTAGATTGAGGAATCCTGGGGCCTGGGAACATGACATCACTTTGGATTCTGGTACCCTGTTGCCTGGGAACATGAAATCGGTTTGATTGTGGAAACCTGTGTTCTGGGAATATGACTGAGGTTTGATGGTGGTATCCTATGGCCTGGCAACATGACTGAGGTTTGATTCTGGATCCCTGTGGCCAGGCAACATGACTGAGGCGTGATTCTGGAAAACTGTGGCCTGGGAATATGACTGAGGTTTGACTCTGGAAATCTGTGGCCTGGGAACTTGACTGAGGTTTGATGGCAGAACTCTGTGGACTGGCAACATTACTTAGGTTTGATTGTAGAACCCTGTGCTATGGAAACATGACTGAGATCTGATACTTGAAACGCATGGCCTGGGAAATTGACATTGGTTTGATTCTGGAACCCTGTGGACTGGGAACATGACTGAGGTTTTATTCTGGAACCCTGTAGCCTGGGAATATAACTGAGGATTGTTGCTGGAACCCTGTGGCCTGGGAACATGACTGAGGCGTGATTTTGGAAAAGTGTGGCCCTGGAATATGACTGAGGTTTGATTCTGGAAATCTGTGGCCTGGGAACTTGACTGAGGTTTGATGGCAGAAATCTGTGGACTGGCAACATTACTGAGGTTTGAGTGTAGAACCCTGTGCCCTGGAAACATGACTGAGACCTGATACTTGAAACCCATGGCCTGGGAACTTGACATTGGTTTGATTCTGGAACCCTGTGGCCAGGAACAAGACTGAGGCGTGATTCTGGAATGCTGTGCCCTGGGAACATGAGATCTGTTTAGATTGTGGAATTCTGGGCCCTGGGAACCTGACTGAGGCTTGGTTCTGGAACCCTGTGGACAGGGAACTTGACTGAGGTTTTATTCTGGAATCCTGTGGCCTGGGAACATGACATCAGTGGATTCTGGAACCCTGTGGCCGGGGAACATGACATCAGTGGATTCTGGAACCCTGTGGCCTGGGAACATGAGAACGGTTTGAATCTGGAACCCTGTGGCTTGGGAATATGTCTGAGGTTTGATGGTGGAAACCTGTGGCCTGGCAACATGACTGAGGTTTGTTTCTGAAACCCTGTTCCCTGGGAACATGAGTGAGTTTTGCTTGTGGACACCTTTGTCCTGGGAACATGACTGTGGTTTGATTGTGGAACCATGGGTCCTGCAAACATGACTGAGGTTTGATTCTGGAACCATGTGTCCTGGGAATATGACTGAGCTTTGATTCTGGAAATCTGTGGCCTGGGAACTTGACTGAGGTTTGATGGCAGAAATCTGTGGACTGGCAACATGACTTAGGTTTGATTGTAGAACCCTGTGCTATGGAAACATGACTGAGACCTGATACTTGAAACGCATGGCCTGGGAAATTGATATTGGTTTGATTCTTGAACCCTGTGGACTGGGAACATGACTGAGGTTTTATTCTGGAACCCTGTAGCCTGGGAATATAACTGAGGATTGTTGCTGGAACCCTGTGGCCTGGGAACATGACTGAGGCGTGATTCTGGAAAAGTGTGGCCTGGGAATATGACTGAGGTTTGATTCTGGAAATCTGTGGCCTGGGAACTTGACTGAGGTTTGATGGCAGAAATCTGTGGACTGGCAACATTACTGAGGTTTGATTGTAGAACCCTGTGCCCTGGAAACATGACTGCGACCTGATACTTGAAACCCATGGCCTGGGAACTTGACATTGGTTTGATTCTGGAACCCTGTGGCCAGGAACAAGACTGAGGCGTGATTCTGGAATGCTGTGCCCTGGGAACATGAGATCTGTTTAGATTGTGGAATTCTGGGCCCTGGGAACCTGAGTGAGGCTTGGTTCTGGAACCCTGTGGACAGGGAACTTGACTGAGGTTTTATTCTGGAATCCTGTGGAATGGGAACATGACATCAGTGGATTCTGGAACCCTGTGGCCGGGGAACATGACATCAGTGGATTCTGGAACCCTGTGGCCTGGGAACATGAGAACGGTTTGATTCTGGAACACTGTGGCTTGGGAATATGTCTGAGGTTTGATGGTGGAAACCTGTGGCCTGGCAACATGACTGAGGTTTGTTTCTGGAACCCTGTTCCCTGGGAACATGAGTGAGTTTTGCTTCTGGACACCTTTGTCCTGGGAACATGACTGTGGTTTGATTGTGGAACCATGGGTCCTGCAAACATGACTGAGGTTTGATTCTGGAACCATGTGTCCTGGGAATATGACTGAGCTTTGATTCTGGAAATCTGTGGCCTGGGAACTTGACTGAGGTTTGATGGCAGAAATCTGTGGACTGGCAACATGACTGAGGTTTGATTGTAGAACCCTGTGCCCTGGAAACATGACTGCGACCTGATACTTGAAACCCATGGCTTGGGAACTTGACATTGGTTTGATTCTGGAACCCTGTGGCCAGGGAACATGACTGAGGCGAGATTCTGGAATCCTGTGCCCAGGAAACATGACTGTGGCTTGGTACTGGAAACCCATGGCCTAGGAATTTGATATTGGTTTGATTCTGGAACCCTGTGGCCTGGGAACATGACTGAGGCGTGATTCTGGAATCCTGCGGCCTGGGAACATGACATCTGTTTAGATTATGGAATACTGTGCCCTGGGAACCTGACTGAAAGCTTGGTTCTGGAATCCTGTGGACTGGGAACATGACTGAGGTTTGATTCTGGAACCATGTGGCCTGGGAATATGACTGTGGTTTGATTTTGGAAACCATTGGCCTGTGAACATGACTGATGTTAGATTGAGGAATCCTGGGGCCTGGGAACATGACATCACTTTGGATTCTGGTACCCTGTTGCCTGGGAACATGAAATCGGTTTGATTGTGGAAACCTGTGGTCTGGGAATATGACTGAGGTTTGATGGTGGTACCCTATGGCCTGGCAACATGACTGAGGTTTGATTCTGGATCCCTGTGGCCAGGGAACATGACTGAGGTGTGATTCTGGAAAACTGTGGCCTGGGAATATGACTGAGGTTTGATTCTGGAAATCTGTGGCCTGGGAACTTGACTGAGGTTTGATGGCAGAAATCTGTGGACTGGCAACATTACTGAGGTTTGACTGTTGAACCCTGTGCTCTGGAAACATGACTGCGACCTGATACTTGAAACGCATGGCCTGGGAAATTGACATTGGTTTGATTCTGGAACCCTGTGGACTGGGAACATGACTGAGGTTTTATTCTGGAACCCTGTAGCCTGGGAATATAACTGAGGATTGTTTCTGGAACCCGGTGGCCTGGTAACATGACTGAGGCGTGATTCTGGAAAAGTGTGGCCTGGGAATATGACTGAGGTTTGATTCTGGAAATCTGTGGCCTGGGAACTTGACTGAGGTTTGATGGCAGAAATCTGTGGACTGGCAACATTACTGAGGTTTGTTTGTAGAACCCTGTGCCCTGGAAACATGACTGCGACCTGATACTTGAAACCCATGGCCTGGGAATTTGACATTGGTTTGATTCTGGAACCCTGTGGCCAGGAACAAGACTGAGGCCTGATTCTGGAATTCTGTTGCCTGGGAACGACATCTGTTTAGATTGTGGAATACTGGGCCCTGGGAATCTGACTGAGGCTTGGTTTTGGTACCCTGTGGACTGGGAACATGACTGAGGTTTTATTCTGGAACCCTGTAGCCTGCGAAAATAACTGAGGATTGTTTCTCGAACCCTGTGGCCTGGGAACATGACATCAGTGGATTCTGGAACCCTGTGGCCTGGGAACATGAGAACGGTTTGATTCTGCAACCCTGTGGCCTGGGAACATGTCTGAGGTTTGATGGTGGAAACCTGTGGCTTGGCAACATGACTGAGGTTTGTTTCTGGAACCCTGTGCCCTGGAAACATGACTGTGGCCTGGTAGTGGAAACCCATGGCCTAGGAGTTTGACATTGGTTTGATTCTGGAACGCTGTGGCCTGGGAACATGACTGAGGCGTGATTCTGGAAAAGTGTGGCCTGGGAATATGAATGAAGTTTGATTCTGGAAATCTGTGGCCTGGGAACTTGACTGAGGTTTGATGGCAGAAATCTGTGGACTGGCAACATGACTGAGGTTTGATTGTAGAACCCTGTGCCCTGGAAACATGACTGAGACCTGATACTTGAAACCCATGGCCTGGGAACTTGACATTGGTTTGATTCTTTAACCCTGTGGCCAGGGAACATGACTGAGGCGAGATTCTGGAATCCTGTGCCCAGGAAACATGACTGTGGCTTGGTACTGGAAACCCATGGCCTAGGAATTTGACATTGGTTTGATTCTGTAACCCTGTGGCCTGGGAACCTGACTGAGGCGTGATTCTGGAATCCTTCGGCCTGGGAACATGACATCTGTTTACATTATGGAATACTGTGCCCTGGGAACCTGACTGAAAGCTTGGTTCTGGAATCCTGTGGACTGGGAACATGACTGAGGTTTGATTCTGGAACCATGTGGCCTGGGAATATGACTGTGGTTTGATTTTGGAAACCATTGGCCTGTGAACATGACTGATGTTAGATTGAGGAATCCTGGGGCCTGGGAACATGACATCACTTTGGATTCTGGTACCCTGTTGCCTGGGAACATGAAATCGGTTTGATTGTGGAAACCTGTGTTCTGGGAATATGACTGAGGTTTGATGGTGGTATCCTATGGCCTGGCAACATGACTGAGGTTTGATTCTGGATCCCTGTGGCCAGGCAACATGACTGAGGCGTGATTCTGGAAAACTGTGGCCTGGGAATATGACTGAGGTTTGACTCTGGAAATCTGTGGCCTGGGAACTTGACTGAGGTTTGATGGCAGAACTCTGTGGACTGGCAACATTACTTAGGTTTGATTGTAGAACCCTGTGCTATGGAAACATGACTGAGATCTGATACTTGAAACGCATGGCCTGGGAAATTGACATTGGTTTGATTCTGGAACCCTGTGGACTGGGAACATGACTGAGGTTTTATTCTGGAACCCTGTAGCCTGGGAATATAACTGAGGATTGTTGCTGGAACCCTGTGGCCTGGGAACATGACTGAGGCGTGATTTTGGAAAAGTGTGGCCCTGGAATATGACTGAGGTTTGATTCTGGAAATCTGTGGCCTGGGAACTTGACTGAGGTTTGATGGCAGAAATCTGTGGACTGGCAACATTACTGAGGTTTGAGTGTAGAACCCTGTGCCCTGGAAACATGACTGAGACCTGATACTTGAAACCCATGGCCTGGGAACTTGACATTGGTTTGATTCTGGAACCCTGTGGCCAGGAACAAGACTGAGGCGTGATTCTGGAATGCTGTGCCCTGGGAACATGAGATCTGTTTAGATTGTGGAATTCTGGGCCCTGCGAACCTGACTGAGGCTTGGTTCTGGAACCCTGTGGACAGGGAACTTGACTGAGGTTTTATTCTGGAATCCTGTGGCCTGGGAACATGACATCAGTGGATTCTGGAACCCTGTGGCCGGGGAACATGACATCAGTGGATTCTGGAACCCTGTGGCCTGGGAACATGAGAACGGTTTGAATCTGGAACCCTGTGGCTTGGGAATATGTCTGAGGTTTGATGGTGGAAACCTGTGGCCTGGCAACATGACTGAGGTTTGTTTCTGAAACCCTGTTCCCTGGGAACATGAGTGAGTTTTGCTTGTGGACACCTTTGTCCTGGGAACATGACTGTGGTTTGATTGTGGAACCATGGGTCCTGCAAACATGACGGAGGTTTGATTCTGGAACCATGTGTCCTGGGAATATGACTGAGCTTTGATTCTGGAAATCTGTGGCCTGGGAACTTGACTGAGGTTTGATGGCAGAAATCTGTGGACTGGCAACATGACTTAGGTTTGATTGTAGAACCCTGTGCTATGGAAACATGACTGAGACCTGATACTTGAAACGCATGGCCTGGGAAATTGATATTGGTTTGATTCTTGAACCCTGTGGACTGGGAACATGACTGAGGTTTTATTCTGGAACCCTGTAGCCTGGGAATATAACTGAGGATTGTTGCTGGAACCCTGTGGCCTGGGAACATGACTGAGGCGTGATTCTGGAAAAGTGTGGCCTGGGAATATGACTGAGGTTTGATTCTGGAAATCTGTGGCCTGGGAACTTGACTGAGGTTTGATGGCAGAAATCTGTGGACTGGCAACATTACTGAGGTTTGATTGTAGAACCCTGTGCCCTGGAAACATGACTGCGACCTGATACTTGAAACCCATGGCCTGGGAACTTGACATTGGTTTGATTCTGGAACCCTGTGGCCAGGAACAAGACTGAGGCGTGATTCTGGAATGCTGTGCCCTGGGAACATGAGATCTGTTTAGATTGTGGAATTCTGGGCCCTGGGAACCTGAGTGAGGCTTGGTTCTGGAACCCTGTGGACAGGGAACTTGACTGAGGTTTTATTCTGGAATCCTGTGGAATGGGAACATGACATCAGTGGATTCTGGAACCCTGTGGCCGGGGAACATGACATCAGTGGATTCTGGAACCCTGTGGCCTGGGAACATGAGAACGGTTTGATTCTGGAACCCTGTGGCTTGGGAATATGTCTGAGGTTTGATGGTGGAAACCTGTGGCCTGGCAACATGACTGAGGTTTGTTTCTGGAACCCTGTTCCCTGGGAACATGAGTGAGTTTTGCTTCTGGACACCTTTGTCCTGGGAACATGACTGTGGTTTGATTGTGGAACCATGGGTCCTGCAAACATGACTGAGGTTTGATTCTGGAACCATGTGTCCTGGGAATATGACTGAGCTTTGATTCTGGAAATCTGTGGCCTGGGAACTTGACTGAGGTTTGATGGCAGAAATCTGTGGACTGGCAACATGACTGAGGTTTGATTGTAGAACCCTGTGCCCTGGAAACATGACTGCGACCTGATACTTGAAACCCATGGCTTGGGAACTTGACATTGGTTTGATTCTGGAACCCTGTGGCCAGGGAACATGACTGAGGCGAGATTCTGGAATCCTGTGCCCAGGAAACATGACTGTGGCTTGGTACTGGAAACCCATGGCCTAGGAATTTGACATTGGTTTGATTCTGGAACCCTGTGTCCTGGGAACATGACTGAGGCGTGATTCTGGAATCCTGCGGCCTGGGAACATGACATCTGTTTAGATTATGGAATACTGTGCCCTGGGAACCTGACTGAAAGCTTGGTTCTGGAATCCTGTGGACTGGGAACATGACTGAGGTTTGATTCTGGAACCATGTGGCCTGGGAATATGACTGTGGTTTGATTTTGGAAACCATTGGCCTGTGAACATGACTGATGTTAGATTGAGGAATCCTGGGGCCTGGGAACATGACATCACTTTGGATTCTGGTACCCTGTTGCCTGGGAACATGAAATCGGTTTGATTGTGGAAACCTGTGGTCTGGGAATATGACTGAGGTTTGATGGTGGTACCCTATGGCCTGGCAACATGACTGAGGTTTGATTCTGGATCCCTGTGGCCAGGGAACATGACTGAGGCGTGATTCTGGAAAACTGTGGCCTGGAAATATGACTGAGGTTTGATTCTGGAAATCTGTGGCCTGGGAACTTGACTGAGGTTTGATGGCAGAAATCTGTGGACTGGCAACATTACTGAGGTTTGAGTGTAGAACCCTGTGCCCTGGAAACATGACTGAGACCTGATACTTGAAACCCATGGCCTGGGAACTTGACATTGGTTTGATTCTGGAACCCTGTGGCCAGGAACAAGACTGAGGCGTGATTCTGGAATGCTGTGCCCTGGGAACATGAGATCTGTTTAGATTGTGGAATTCTGGGCCCTGGGAACCTGACTGAGGCTTGGTTCTGGAACCCTGTGGACAGGGAACTTGACTGAGGTTTTATTCTGGAATCCTGTGGCCTGGGAACATGACATCAGTGGATTCTGGAACCCTGTGGCCGGGGAACATGACATCAGTGGATTCTGGAACCCTGTGGCCTGGGAACATGAGAACGGTTTGAATCTGGAACCCTGTGGCTTGGGAATATGTCTGAGGTTTGATGGTGGAAACCTGTGGCCTGGCAACATGACTGAGGTTTGTTTCTGAAACCCTGTTCCCTGGGAACATGAGTGAGTTTTGCTTGTGGACACCTTTGTCCTGGGAACATGACTGTGGTTTGATTGTGGAACCATGGGTCCTGCAAACATGACTGAGGTTTGATTCTGGAACCATGTGTCCTGGGAATATGACTGAGCTTTGATTCTGGAAATCTGTGGCCTGGGAACTTGACTGAGGTTTGATGGCAGAAATCTGTGGACTGGCAACATGACTTAGGTTTGATTGTAGAACCCTGTGCTATGGAAACATGACTGAGACCTGATACTTGAAACGCATGGCCTGGGAAATTGATATTGGTTTGATTCTTGAACCCTGTGGACTGGGAACATGACTGAGGTTTTATTCTGGAACCCTGTAGCCTGGGAATATAACTGAGGATTGTTGCTGGAACCCTGTGGCCTGGGAACATGACTGAGGCGTGATTCTGGAAAAGTGTGGCCTGGGAATATGACTGAGGTTTGATTCTGGAAATCTGTGGCCTGGGAACTTGACTGAGGTTTGATGGCAGAAATCTGTGGACTGGCAACATTACTGAGGTTTGATTGTAGAACCCTGTGCCCTGGAAACATGACTGCGACCTGATACTTGAAACCCATGGCTTGGGAACTTGACATTGGTTTGATTCTGGAACCCTGTGGCCAGGGAACATGACTGAGGCCTGATTCTGGAATTCTGTTGCCTGGGAACGACATCTGTTTAGATTGTGGAATACTGGGCCCTGGGAATCTGACTGAGGCTTGGTTTTGGTACCCTGTGGACTGGGAACATGACTGAGGTTTTATTCTGGAACCCTGTAGCCTGCGAAAATAACTGAGGATTGTTTCTCGAACCCTGTGGCCTGGGAACATGACATCAGTGGATTCTGGAACCCTGTGGCCTGGGAACATGAGAACGGTTTGATTCTGCAACCCTGTGGCCTGGGAACATGTCTGAGGTTTGATGGTGGAAACCTGTGGCTTGGCAACATGACTGAGGTTTGTTTCTGGAACCCTGTGCCCTGGAAACATGACTGTGGCCTGGTAGTGGAAACCCATGGCCTAGGAGTTTGACATTGGTTTGATTCTGGAACGCTGTGGCCTGGGAACATGACTGAGGCGTGATTCTGGAAAAGTGTGGCCTGGGAATATGAATGAAGTTTGATTCTGGAAATCTGTGGCCTGGGAACTTGACTGAGGTTTGATGGCAGAAATCTGTGGACTGGCAACATGACTGAGGTTTGATTGTAGAACCCTGTGCCCTGGAAACATGACTGAGACCTGATACTTGAAACCCATGGCCTGGGAACTTGACATTGGTTTGATTCTTTAACCCTGTGGCCAGGGAACATGACTGAGGCGAGATTCTGGAATCCTGTGCCCAGGAAACATGACTGTGGCTTGGTACTGGAAACCCATGGCCTAGGAATTTGACATTGGTTTGATTCTGTAACCCTGTGGCCTGGGAACCTGACTGAGGCGTGATTCTGGAATCCTTCGGCCTGGGAACATGACATCTGTTTACATTATGGAATACTGTGCCCTGGGAACCTGACTGAAAGCTTGGTTTTGGAATCCTGTGGACTGGGAACATGACTGAGGTTTGATTCTGGAACCATGTGGCCTGGGAATATGACTGTGGTTTGATTTTGGAAACCATTGGCCTGTGAACATGACTGATGTTAGATTGAGGAATCCTGGGGCCTGGGAACATGACATCACTTTGGATTCTGGTACCCTGTTGCCTGGGAACATGAAATCGGTTTGATTGTGGAAACCTGTGTTCTGGGAATATGACTGAGGTTTGATGGTGGTATCCTATGGCCTGGCAACATGACTGAGGTTTGATTCTGGATCCCTGTGGCCAGGCAACATGACTGAGGCGTGATTCTGGAAAACTGTGGCCTGGGAATATGACTGAGGTTTGACTCTGGAAATCTGTGGCCTGGGAACTTGACTGAGGTTTGATGGCAGAACTCTGTGGACTGGCAACATTACTTAGGTTTGATTGTAGAACCCTGTGCTATGGAAACATGACTGAGATCTGATACTTGAAACGCATGGCCTGGGAAATTGACATTGGTTTGATTCTGGAACCCTGTGGACTGGGAACATGACTGAGGTTTTATTCTGGAACCCTGTAGCCTGGGAATATAACTGAGGATTGTTGCTGGAACCCTGTGGCCTGGGAACATGACTGAGGCGTGATTTTGGAAAAGTGTGGCCCTGGAATATGACTGAGGTTTGATTCTGGAAATCTGTGGCCTGGGAACTTGACTGAGGTTTGATGGCAGAAATCTGTGGACTGGCAACATTACTGAGGTTTGAGTGTAGAACCCTGTGCCCTGGAAACATGACTGAGACCTGATACTTGAAACCCATGGCCTGGGAACTTGACATTGGTTTGATTCTGGAACCCTGTGGCCAGGAACAAGACTGAGGCGTGATTCTGGAATGCTGTGCCCTGGGAACATGAGATCTGTTTAGATTGTGGAATTCTGGGCCCTGCGAA
Organism: Balaenoptera borealis; assembly: GCF_965194805.1. Lineage (NCBI taxonomy): Eukaryota > Metazoa > Chordata > Mammalia > Artiodactyla > Balaenopteridae > Balaenoptera > Balaenoptera borealis. The sequence continues at coordinate 25,179 of NW_028123399.1, read as the reverse complement.
CCTGACTGAGGCTTGGTTCTGGAACCCTGTGGACAGGGAACTTGACTGAGGTTTTATTCTGGAATCCTGTGGCCTGGGAACATGACATCAGTGGATTCTGGAACCCTGTGGCCGGGGAACATGACATCAGTGGATTCTGGAACCCTGTGGCCTGGGAACATGAGAACGGTTTGAATCTGGAACCCTGTGGCTTGGGAATATGTCTGAGGTTTGATGGTGGAAACCTGTGGCCTGGCAACATGACTGAGGTTTGTTTCTGAAACCCTGTTCCCTGGGAACATGAGTGAGTTTTGCTTGTGGACACCTTTGTCCTGGGAACATGACTGTGGTTTGATTGTGGAACCATGGGTCCTGCAAACATGACGGAGGTTTGATTCTGGAACCATGTGTCCTGGGAATATGACTGAGCTTTGATTCTGGAAATCTGTGGCCTGGGAACTTGACTGAGGTTTGATGGCAGAAATCTGTGGACTGGCAACATGACTTAGGTTTGATTGTAGAACCCTGTGCTATGGAAACATGACTGAGACCTGATACTTGAAACGCATGGCCTGGGAAATTGATATTGGTTTGATTCTTGAACCCTGTGGACTGGGAACATGACTGAGGTTTTATTCTGGAACCCTGTAGCCTGGGAATATAACTGAGGATTGTTGCTGGAACCCTGTGGCCTGGGAACATGACTGAGGCGTGATTCTGGAAAAGTGTGGCCTGGGAATATGACTGAGGTTTGATTCTGGAAATCTGTGGCCTGGGAACTTGACTGAGGTTTGATGGCAGAAATCTGTGGACTGGCAACATTACTGAGGTTTGATTGTAGAACCCTGTGCCCTGGAAACATGACTGCGACCTGATACTTGAAACCCATGGCCTGGGAACTTGACATTGGTTTGATTCTGGAACCCTGTGGCCAGGAACAAGACTGAGGCGTGATTCTGGAATGCTGTGCCCTGGGAACATGAGATCTGTTTAGATTGTGGAATTCTGGGCCCTGGGAACCTGAGTGAGGCTTGGTTCTGGAACCCTGTGGACAGGGAACTTGACTGAGGTTTTATTCTGGAATCCTGTGGAATGGGAACATGACATCAGTGGATTCTGGAACCCTGTGGCCGGGGAACATGACATCAGTGGATTCTGGAACCCTGTGGCCTGGGAACATGAGAACGGTTTGATTCTGGAACCCTGTGGCTTGGGAATATGTCTGAGGTTTGATGGTGGAAACCTGTGGCCTGGCAACATGACTGAGGTTTGTTTCTGGAACCCTGTTCCCTGGGAACATGAGTGAGTTTTGCTTCTGGACACCTTTGTCCTGGGAACATGACTGTGGTTTGATTGTGGAACCATGGGTCCTGCAAACATGACTGAGGTTTGATTCTGGAACCATGTGTCCTGGGAATATGACTGAGCTTTGATTCTGGAAATCTGTGGCCTGGGAACTTGACTGAGGTTTGATGGCAGAAATCTGTGGACTGGCAACATGACTGAGGTTTGATTGTAGAACCCTGTGCCCTGGAAACATGACTGCGACCTGATACTTGAAACCCATGGCTTGGGAACTTGACATTGGTTTGATTCTGGAACCCTGTGGCCAGGGAACATGACTGAGGCGAGATTCTGGAATCCTGTGCCCAGGAAACATGACTGTGGCTTGGTACTGGAAACCCATGGCCTAGGAATTTGACATTGGTTTGATTCTGGAACCCTGTGTCCTGGGAACATGACTGAGGCGTGATTCTGGAATCCTGCGGCCTGGGAACATGACATCTGTTTAGATTATGGAATACTGTGCCCTGGGAACCTGACTGAAAGCTTGGTTCTGGAATCCTGTGGACTGGGAACATGACTGAGGTTTGATTCTGGAACCATGTGGCCTGGGAATATGACTGTGGTTTGATTTTGGAAACCATTGGCCTGTGAACATGACTGATGTTAGATTGAGGAATCCTGGGGCCTGGGAACATGACATCACTTTGGATTCTGGTACCCTGTTGCCTGGGAACATGAAATCGGTTTGATTGTGGAAACCTGTGGTCTGGGAATATGACTGAGGTTTGATGGTGGTACCCTATGGCCTGGCAACATGACTGAGGTTTGATTCTGGATCCCTGTGGCCAGGGAACATGACTGAGGCGTGATTCTGGAAAACTGTGGCCTGGAAATATGACTGAGGTTTGATTCTGGAAATCTGTGGCCTGGGAACTTGACTGAGGTTTGATGGCAGAAATCTGTGGACTGGCAACATTACTGAGGTTTGAGTGTAGAACCCTGTGCCCTGGAAACATGACTGAGACCTGATACTTGAAACCCATGGCCTGGGAACTTGACATTGGTTTGATTCTGGAACCCTGTGGCCAGGAACAAGACTGAGGCGTGATTCTGGAATGCTGTGCCCTGGGAACATGAGATCTGTTTAGATTGTGGAATTCTGGGCCCTGGGAACCTGACTGAGGCTTGGTTCTGGAACCCTGTGGACAGGGAACTTGACTGAGGTTTTATTCTGGAATCCTGTGGCCTGGGAACATGACATCAGTGGATTCTGGAACCCTGTGGCCGGGGAACATGACATCAGTGGATTCTGGAACCCTGTGGCCTGGGAACATGAGAACGGTTTGAATCTGGAACCCTGTGGCTTGGGAATATGTCTGAGGTTTGATGGTGGAAACCTGTGGCCTGGCAACATGACTGAGGTTTGTTTCTGAAACCCTGTTCCCTGGGAACATGAGTGAGTTTTGCTTGTGGACACCTTTGTCCTGGGAACATGACTGTGGTTTGATTGTGGAACCATGGGTCCTGCAAACATGACTGAGGTTTGATTCTGGAACCATGTGTCCTGGGAATATGACTGAGCTTTGATTCTGGAAATCTGTGGCCTGGGAACTTGACTGAGGTTTGATGGCAGAAATCTGTGGACTGGCAACATGACTTAGGTTTGATTGTAGAACCCTGTGCTATGGAAACATGACTGAGACCTGATACTTGAAACGCATGGCCTGGGAAATTGATATTGGTTTGATTCTTGAACCCTGTGGACTGGGAACATGACTGAGGTTTTATTCTGGAACCCTGTAGCCTGGGAATATAACTGAGGATTGTTGCTGGAACCCTGTGGCCTGGGAACATGACTGAGGCGTGATTCTGGAAAAGTGTGGCCTGGGAATATGACTGAGGTTTGATTCTGGAAATCTGTGGCCTGGGAACTTGACTGAGGTTTGATGGCAGAAATCTGTGGACTGGCAACATTACTGAGGTTTGATTGTAGAACCCTGTGCCCTGGAAACATGACTGCGACCTGATACTTGAAACCCATGGCTTGGGAACTTGACATTGGTTTGACTCTGGAACCCTGTGGCCAGGGAACATGACTGAGGCGAGATTCTGGAATCCTGTGCCCAGGAAACATGACTGTGGCTTGGTACTGGAAACCCATGGCCTAGGAATTTGATATTGGTTTGATTCTGGAACCCTGTGGCCTGGGAACATGACTGAGGCGTGATTCTGGAATCCTGCGGCCTGGGAACATGACATCTGTTTAGATTATGGAATACTGTGCCCTGGGAACCTGACTGAAAGCTTGGTTCTGGAATCCTGTGGACTGGGAACATGACTGAGGTTTGATTCTGGAACCATGTGGCCTGGGAATATGACTGTGGTTTGATTTTGGAAACCATTGGCCTGTGAACATGACTGATGTTAGATTGAGGAATCCTGGGGCCTGGGAACATGACATCACTTTGGATTCTGGTACCCTGTTGCCTGGGAACATGAAATCGGTTTGATTGTGGAAACCTGTGGTCTGGGAATATGACTGAGGTTTGATGGTGGTACCCTATGGCCTGGCAACATGACTGAGGTTTGATTCTGGATCCCTGTGGCCAGGGAACATGACTGAGGTGTGATTCTGGAAAACTGTGGCCTGGGAATATGACTGAGGTTTGATTCTGGAAATCTGTGGCCTGGGAACTTGACTGAGGTTTGATGGCAGAAATCTGTGGACTGGCAACATTACTGAGGTTTGACTGTTGAACCCTGTGCTCTGGAAACATGACTGCGACCTGATACTTGAAACGCATGGCCTGGGAAATTGACATTGGTTTGATTCTGGAACCCTGTGGACTGGGAACATGACTGAGGTTTTATTCTGGAACCCTGTAGCCTGGGAATATAACTGAGGATTGTTTCTGGAACCCGGTGGCCTGGTAACATGACTGAGGCGTGATTCTGGAAAAGTGTGGCCTGGGAATATGACTGAGGTTTGATTCTGGAAATCTGTGGCCTGGGAACTTGACTGAGGTTTGATGGCAGAAATCTGTGGACTGGCAACATTACTGAGGTTTGTTTGTAGAACCCTGTGCCCTGGAAACATGACTGCGACCTGATACTTGAAACCCATGGCCTGGGAATTTGACATTGGTTTGATTCTGGAACCCTGTGGCCAGGAACAAGACTGAGGCCTGATTCTGGAATTCTGTTGCCTGGGAACGACATCTGTTTAGATTGTGGAATACTGGGCCCTGGGAATCTGACTGAGGCTTGGTTTTGGTACCCTGTGGACTGGGAACATGACTGAGGTTTTATTCTGGAACCCTGTAGCCTGCGAAAATAACTGAGGATTGTTTCTCGAACCCTGTGGCCTGGGAACATGACATCAGTGGATTCTGGAACCCTGTGGCCTGGGAACATGAGAACGGTTTGATTCTGCAACCCTGTGGCCTGGGAACATGTCTGAGGTTTGATGGTGGAAACCTGTGGCTTGGCAACATGACTGAGGTTTGTTTCTGGAACCCTGTGCCCTGGAAACATGACTGTGGCCTGGTAGTGGAAACCCATGGCCTAGGAGTTTGACATTGGTTTGATTCTGGAACGCTGTGGCCTGGGAACATGACTGAGGCGTGATTCTGGAAAAGTGTGGCCTGGGAATATGAATGAAGTTTGATTCTGGAAATCTGTGGCCTGGGAACTTGACTGAGGTTTGATGGCAGAAATCTGTGGACTGGCAACATGACTGAGGTTTGATTGTAGAACCCTGTGCCCTGGAAACATGACTGAGACCTGATACTTGAAACCCATGGCCTGGGAACTTGACATTGGTTTGATTCTTTAACCCTGTGGCCAGGGAACATGACTGAGGCGAGATTCTGGAATCCTGTGCCCAGGAAACATGACTGTGGCTTGGTACTGGAAACCCATGGCCTAGGAATTTGACATTGGTTTGATTCTGTAACCCTGTGGCCTGGGAACCTGACTGAGGCGTGATTCTGGAATCCTTCGGCCTGGGAACATGACATCTGTTTACATTATGGAATACTGTGCCCTGGGAACCTGACTGAAAGCTTGGTTCTGGAATCCTGTGGACTGGGAACATGACTGAGGTTTGATTCTGGAACCATGTGGCCTGGGAATATGACTGTGGTTTGATTTTGGAAACCATTGGCCTGTGAACATGACTGATGTTAGATTGAGGAATCCTGGGGCCTGGGAACATGACATCACTTTGGATTCTGGTACCCTGTTGCCTGGGAACATGAAATCGGTTTGATTGTGGAAACCTGTGTTCTGGGAATATGACTGAGGTTTGATGGTGGTATCCTATGGCCTGGCAACATGACTGAGGTTTGATTCTGGATCCCTGTGGCCAGGCAACATGACTGAGGCGTGATTCTGGAAAACTGTGGCCTGGGAATATGACTGAGGTTTGACTCTGGAAATCTGTGGCCTGGGAACTTGACTGAGGTTTGATGGCAGAACTCTGTGGACTGGCAACATTACTTAGGTTTGATTGTAGAACCCTGTGCTATGGAAACATGACTGAGATCTGATACTTGAAACGCATGGCCTGGGAAATTGACATTGGTTTGATTCTGGAACCCTGTGGACTGGGAACATGACTGAGGTTTTATTCTGGAACCCTGTAGCCTGGGAATATAACTGAGGATTGTTGCTGGAACCCTGTGGCCTGGGAACATGACTGAGGCGTGATTTTGGAAAAGTGTGGCCCTGGAATATGACTGAGGTTTGATTCTGGAAATCTGTGGCCTGGGAACTTGACTGAGGTTTGATGGCAGAAATCTGTGGACTGGCAACATTACTGAGGTTTGAGTGTAGAACCCTGTGCCCTGGAAACATGACTGAGACCTGATACTTGAAACCCATGGCCTGGGAACTTGACATTGGTTTGATTCTGGAACCCTGTGGCCAGGAACAAGACTGAGGCGTGATTCTGGAATGCTGTGCCCTGGGAACATGAGATCTGTTTAGATTGTGGAATTCTGGGCCCTGCGAACCTGACTGAGGCTTGGTTCTGGAACCCTGTGGACAGGGAACTTGACTGAGGTTTTATTCTGGAATCCTGTGGCCTGGGAACATGACATCAGTGGATTCTGGAACCCTGTGGCCGGGGAACATGACATCAGTGGATTCTGGAACCCTGTGGCCTGGGAACATGAGAACGGTTTGAATCTGGAACCCTGTGGCTTGGGAATATGTCTGAGGTTTGATGGTGGAAACCTGTGGCCTGGCAACATGACTGAGGTTTGTTTCTGAAACCCTGTTCCCTGGGAACATGAGTGAGTTTTGCTTGTGGACACCTTTGTCCTGGGAACATGACTGTGGTTTGATTGTGGAACCATGGGTCCTGCAAACATGACGGAGGTTTGATTCTGGAACCATGTGTCCTGGGAATATGACTGAGCTTTGATTCTGGAAATCTGTGGCCTGGGAACTTGACTGAGGTTTGATGGCAGAAATCTGTGGACTGGCAACATGACTTAGGTTTGATTGTAGAACCCTGTGCTATGGAAACATGACTGAGACCTGATACTTGAAACGCATGGCCTGGGAAATTGATATTGGTTTGATTCTTGAACCCTGTGGACTGGGAACATGACTGATGTTAGATTGAGGAATCCTGGGGCCTGGGAACATGACATCACTTTGGATTCTGGTACCCTGTTGCCTGGGAACATGAAATCGGTTTGATTGTGGAAACCTGTGGTCTGGGAATATGACTGAGGTTTGATGGTGGTACCCTATGGCCTGGCAACATGACTGAGGTTTGATTCTGGATCCCTGTGGCCAGGGAACATGACTGAGGCGTGATTCTGGAAAACTGTGGCCTGGAAATATGACTGAGGTTTGATTCTGGAAATCTGTGGCCTGGGAACTTGACTGAGGTTTGATGGCAGAAATCTGTGGACTGGCAACATTACTGAGGTTTGAGTGTAGAACCCTGTGCCCTGGAAACATGACTGAGACCTGATACTTGAAACCCATGGCCTGGGAACTTGACATTGGTTTGATTCTGGAACCCTGTGGCCAGGAACAAGACTGAGGCGTGATTCTGGAATGCTGTGCCCTGGGAACATGAGATCTGTTTAGATTGTGGAATTCTGGGCCCTGGGAACCTGACTGAGGCTTGGTTCTGGAACCCTGTGGACAGGGAACTTGACTGAGGTTTTATTCTGGAATCCTGTGGCCTGGGAACATGACATCAGTGGATTCTGGAACCCTGTGGCCGGGGAACATGACATCAGTGGATTCTGGAACCCTGTGGCCTGGGAACATGAGAACGGTTTGAATCTGGAACCCTGTGGCTTGGGAATATGTCTGAGGTTTGATGGTGGAAACCTGTGGCCTGGCAACATGACTGAGGTTTGTTTCTGAAACCCTGTTCCCTGGGAACATGAGTGAGTTTTGCTTGTGGACACCTTTGTCCTGGGAACATGACTGTGGTTTGATTGTGGAACCATGGGTCCTGCAAACATGACTGAGGTTTGATTCTGGAACCATGTGTCCTGGGAATATGACTGAGCTTTGATTCTGGAAATCTGTGGCCTGGGAACTTGACTGAGGTTTGATGGCAGAAATCTGTGGACTGGCAACATGACTTAGGTTTGATTGTAGAACCCTGTGCTATGGAAACATGACTGAGACCTGATACTTGAAACGCATGGCCTGGGAAATTGATATTGGTTTGATTCTTGAACCCTGTGGACTGGGAACATGACTGAGGTTTTATTCTGGAACCCTGTAGCCTGGGAATATAACTGAGGATTGTTGCTGGAACCCTGTGGCCTGGGAACATGACTGAGGCGTGATTCTGGAAAAGTGTGGCCTGGGAATATGACTGAGGTTTGATTCTGGAAATCTGTGGCCTGGGAACTTGACTGAGGTTTGATGGCAGAAATCTGTGGACTGGCAACATTACTGAGGTTTGATTGTAGAACCCTGTGCCCTGGAAACATGACTGCGACCTGATACTTGAAACCCATGGCCTGGGAACTTGACATTGGTTTGATTCTGGAACCCTGTGGCCAGGAACAAGACTGAGGCGTGATTCTGGAATGCTGTGCCCTGGGAACATGAGATCTGTTTAGATTGTGGAATTCTGGGCCCTGGGAACCTGAGTGAGGCTTGGTTCTGGAACCTTGTGGACAGGGAACTTGACTGAGGTTTTATTCTGGAATCCTGTGGAATGGGAACATGACATCAGTGGATTCTGGAACCCTGTGGCCGGGGAACATGACATCAGTGGATTCTGGAACCCTGTGGCCTGGGAACATGAGAACGGTTTGATTCTGGAACCCTGTGGCTTGGGAATATGTCTGAGGTTTGATGGTGGAAACCTGTGGCCTGGCAACATGACTGAGGTTTGTTTCTGGAACCCTGTTCCCTGGGAACATGAGTGAGTTTTGCTTCTGGACACCTTTGTCCTGGGAACATGACTGTGGTTTGATTGTGGAACCATGGGTCCTGCAAACATGACTGAGGTTTGATTCTGGAACCATGTGTCCTGGGAATATGACTGAGCTTTGATTCTGGAAATCTGTGGCCTGGGAACTTGACTGAGGTTTGATGGCAGAAATCTGTGGACTGGCAACATGACTGAGGTTTGATTGTAGAACCCTGTGCCCTGGAAACATGACTGCGACCTGATACTTGAAACCCATGGCTTGGGAACTTGACATTGGTTTGATTCTGGAACCCTGTGGCCAGGGAACATGACTGAGGCGAGATTCTGGAATCCTGTGCCCAGGAAACATGACTGTGGCTTGGTACTGGAAACCCATGGCCTAGGAATTTGACATTGGTTTGATTCTGGAACCCTGTGTCCTGGGAACATGACTGAGGCGTGATTCTGGAATCCTGCGGCCTGGGAACATGACATCTGTTTAGATTATGGAATACTGTGCCCTGGGAACCTGACTGAAAGCTTGGTTCTGGAATCCTGTGGACTGGGAACATGACTGAGGTTTGATTCTGGAACCATGTGGCCTGGGAATATGACTGTGGTTTGATTTTGGAAACCATTGGCCTGTGAACATGACTGATGTTAGATTGAGGAATCCTGGGGCCTGGGAACATGACATCACTTTGGATTCTGGTACCCTGTTGCCTGGGAACATGAAATCGGTTTGATTGTGGAAACCTGTGGTCTGGGAATATGACTGAGGTTTGATGGTGGTACCCTATGGCCTGGCAACATGACTGAGGTTTGATTCTGGATCCCTGTGGCCAGGGAACATGACTGAGGCGTGATTCTGGAAAACTGTGGCCTGGAAATATGACTGAGGTTTGATTCTGGAAATCTGTGGCCTGGGAACTTGACTGAGGTTTGATGGCAGAAATCTGTGGACTGGCAACATTACTGAGGTTTGACTGTTGAACCCTGTGCTCTGGAAACATGACTGCGACCTGATACTTGAAACGCATGGCCTGGGAAATTGACATTGGTTTTATTCTGAAACCCTGTGGACCGGGAACATGACTGAGGTTTTATTCTGGAACCCTGTAGCCTGGGAATATAACTGAGGATTGTTTCTGGAACCCGGTGGCCTGGTAACATGACTGAGGCGTGATTCTGGAAAAGTGTGGCCTGGGAATATGACTGAGGTTTGATTCTGGAAATCTGTGGCCTGGGAACTTGACTGAGGTTTGATGGCAGAAATCTGTGGACTGGCAACATTACTGAGGTTTGATTGTAGAACCCTGTGCCCTGGAAACATGACTGCGACCTGATACTTGAAACCCATGGCCTGGGAATTTGACATTGGTTTGATTCTGGAACCCTGTGGCCAGGAACAAGACTGAGGCGTGATTCTGGAATCCTGTTGCCTGGGAACATGACATCTGTTTAGATTGTGGAATACTGGGCCCTGGGAATCTGACTGAGGCTTGGTTTTGGTACCCTGTGGACTGGGAACATGACTGAGGTTTTATTCTGGAACCCTGTAGCCTGCGAAAATAACTGAGGATTGTTTCTCGAACCCTGTGGCCTGGGAACATGACATCAGTGGATTCTGGAACCCTGTGGCCTGGGAACATGAGAACGGTTTGATTCTGGAACCCTGTGGCCTGGGAACATGTCTGAGGTTTGATGGTGGAAACCTGTGGCTTGGCAACATGACTGAGGTTTGTTTCTGGAACCCTGTTCCCTGGGAACATGACTGAGGTTTGATTCTGGACACCTTTGTGCTGGGAACATGACTGTGTTTTGATTGTGGAATCATGGGTCCTGCAAACATGACTGAGGTTTGATTCTGGAACCATGTGTCCTGCGAATATGACTGAGGTTTGAGATTGGAAATCTTTGGCCTGGGAACTTGACTGAGGTTTGATGGCAGAAACCTGTGGACTGGCAACATGACTGAGGTTTGATTGTAGAACCCTGTGCCCTGGAAATATGACTGTGGCCTGGTAGTGGAAACCCATGGCCTAGGAGTTTGACATTGGTTTGATTCTGGAACGCTGTGGCCTGGGAACATGACTGAGGCGTGATTCTGGAAAAGTGTGGCCTGGGAATATGACTGAAGTTTGATTCTGGAAATCTGTGGCCTGGGAACTTGACTGAGGTTTGATGGCAGAAATCTGTGGACTGGCATCATGACTGAGGTTTGATTGTAGAACCCTGTACCCTGGAAACATGACTGAGACCTGATACTTGAAACCCATGGCCTGGGAACTTGACATTGGTTTGATTCTTTAACCCTGTGGCCAGGGAACATGACTGAGGCGAGATTCTGGAATCCTGTGCCCAGGAAACATGACTGTGGCTTGGTACTGGAAACCCATGGCCTAGGAATTTGACATTGGTTTGATTCTGGAACCCTGTGGCCTGGGAACATGACTGAGGCGTGATTCTGGAATCCTGCGGCCTGGGAACATGACATCTGTTTAGATTATGGAATACTGTGCCCTGGGAACCTGACTGAAAGCTTGGTTCTGGAATCCTGTGGACTGGGAACATGACTGAGGTTTGATTCTGGAACCATGTGGCCTGGGAATATGACTGTGGTTTGATTTTGGAAACCATTGGCCTGTGAACATGACTGATGTTAGATTGAGGAATCCTGGGGCCTGGGAACATGACATCACTTTGGATTCTGGTACCCTGTTGCCTGGGAACATGAAATCGGTTTGATTGTGGAAACCTGTGGTCTGGGAATATGACTGAGGTTTGATGGTGGTATCCTATGGCCTGGCAACATGACTGAGGTTTGATTCTGGATCCCTGGGGCCAGGGAACATGACTGAGGCGTGATTCTGGAAAACTGTGGCCTGGGAATATGACTGAGGTTTGACTCTGGAAATCTGTGGCCTGGGAACTTGACTGAGGTTTGATGGCAGAAATCTGTGGACTGGCAACATTACTGAGGTTTGATTGTAGAACCCTGTGCTATGGAAACATGACTGAGACCTGATACTTGAAACGCATGGCCTGGGAAATTGACATTGGTTTGATTCTGGAACCCTGTGGACTGGGAACATGACTGAGGTTTTATTCTGGAACCCTGTAGCCTGGGAATATAACTGAGGATTGTTTCTGGAACCCTGTGGCCTGGGAACATGACTGAGGCGTGATTCTGGAAAAGTGTGGCCTGGGAATATGACTGAGGTTTGATTCTGGAAATCTGTGGCCTGGGAACTTGACTGAGGTTTGATGGCAGAAATCTGTGGACTGGCAACATTACTGAGGTTTGATTGTAGAACCCTGTGCCCTGGAAACATGACTGCGACCTGATACTTGAAACCCATGGCCTGGGAACTTGACATTGGTTTGATTCTGGAACCCTGTGGCCTGGAACAAGACTGAGGCGTGATTCTGGAATGTTGTGCCCTGGGAACATGAGATCTGTTTAGATTGTGGAATTCTGGGCCCTGGGAACCTGACTGAGGCTTGGTTCTGGAACCCTGTGGACAGGGAACTTGACTGAGGTTTTATTCTGGAATCCTGTGGCCTGGGAACATGACATCAGTGGATTCTGGAACCCTGTGGCCGGGGAACATGACATCAGTGGATTCTGGAACCCTGTGGCCTGGGAACATGAGAACGGTTTGATTCTGGAACCCTGTGGCCTGGGAACATGTCTGAGGTTTGATGGTGGAAACCAGTGGCTTGGCAACATGACTGAGGTTTGTTTCTGGAACCCTGTTCCCTGGGAACATGAGTGAGTTTTGCTTCTGGACACCTTTGTCCTGGGAACATGACTGTGGTTTGATTGTGGAACCATGGGTCCTGCAAACATGACTGAGGTTTGATTCTGGAACCATGTGTCCTGGGAATATGACTGAGCTTTGATTCTGGAAATCTGTGGCCTGGGAACTTGACTGAGGTTTGATGGCAGAAATCTGTGGACTGGCAACATTACTTAGGTTTGATTGTAGAACCCTGTGCTATGGAAACATGACTGAGACCTGATACTTGAAACGCATGGCCTGGGAAATTGACATTGGTTTGATTCTGGAACCCTGTGGACTGGGAACATGACTGAGGTTTTATTCTGGAACCCTGTAGCCTGGGAATATAACTGAGGATTGTTGCTGGAACCCTGTGGCCTGGGAACATGACTGAGGCGTGATTCTGGAAAAGTGTGGCCTGGGAATATGACTGAGGTTTGATTCTGGAAATCTGTGGCCTGGGAACTTGACTGAGGTTTGATGGCAGAAATCTGTGGACTGGCAACATTACTGAGGTTTGATTGTAGAACCCTGTGCCCTGGAAACATGACTGCGACCTGATACTTGAAACCCATGGCCTGGGAACTTGACATTGGTTTGATTCTGGAACCCTGTGGCCAGGAACAAGACTGAGGCGTGATTCTGGAATGCTGTGCCCTGGGAACATGAGATCTGTTTAGATTGTGGAATTCTGGGCCCTGGGAACCTGACTGAGGCTTGGTTCTGGAACCCTGTGGACAGGGAACTTGACTGAGGTTTTATTCTGGAATCCTGTGGCCTGGGAACATGACATCAGTGGATTCTGGAACCCTGTGGCCGGGGAACATGACATCAGTGGATTCTGGAACCCTGTGGCCTGGGAACATGAGAACGGTTTGATTCTGGAACCCTGTGGCTTGGGAATATGTCTGAGGTTTGATGGTGGAAACCTGTGGCTTGGCAACATGACTGAGGTTTGTTTCTGGAACCCTGTTCCCTGGGAACATGAGTGAGTTTTGCTTCTGGACACCTTTGTCCTGGGAACATGACTGTGGTTTGATTGTGGAACCATGGGTCCTGCAAACATGACTGAGGTTTGATTCTGGAACCATGTGTCCTGGGAATATGACTGAGCTTTGATTCTGGAAATCTGTGGCCTGGGAACTTGACTGAGGTTTGATGGCAGAAATCTGTGGACTGGCAACATGACTGAGGTTTGATTGTAGAACCCTGTGCCCTGGAAACATGACTGCGACCTGATACTTGAAACCCATGGCTTGGGAACTTGACATTGGTTTGATTCTGGAACCCTGTGGCCAGGGAACATGACTGAGGCGAGATTCTGGAATCCTGTGCCCAGGAAACATGACTGTGGCTTGGTACTGGAAACCCATGGCCTAGGAATTTGACATTGGTTTGATTCTGGAACCCTGTGTCCTGGGAACATGACTGAGGCGTGATTCTGGAATCCTGCGGCCTGGGAACATGACATCTGTTTAGATTATGGAATACTGTGCCCTGGGAACCTGACTGAAAGCTTGGTTCTGGAATCCTGTGGACTGGGAACATGACTGAGGTTTGATTCTGGAACCATGTGGCCTGGGAATATGACTGTGGTTTGATTTTGGAAACCATTGGCCTGTGAACATGACTGATGTTAGATTGAGGAATCCTGGGGCCTGGGAACATGACATCACTTTGGATTCTGGTACCCTGTTGCCTGGGAACATGAAATCGGTTTGATTGTGGAAACCTGTGGTCTGGGAATATGACTGAGGTTTGATGGTGGTACCCTATGGCCTGGCAACATGACTGAGGTTTGATTCTGGATCCCTGTGGCCAGGGAACATGACTGAGGCGTGATTCTGGAAAACTGTGGCCTGGAAATATGACTGAGGTTTGATTCTGGAAATCTGTGGCCTGGGAACTTGACTGAGGTTTGATGGCAGAAATCTGTGGACTGGCAACATTACTGAGGTTTGACTGTTGAACCCTGTGCTCTGGAAACATGACTGCGACCTGATACTTGAAACGCATGGCCTGGGAAATTGACATTGGTTTGATTCTGGAACCCTGTGGACTGGGAACATGACTGAGGTTTTATTCTGGAACCCTGTAGCCTGGGAATATAACTGAGGATTGTTTCTGGAACCCGGTGGCCTGGTAACATGACTGAGGCGTGATTCTGGAAAAGTGTGGCCTGGGAATATGACTGAGGTTTGATTCTGGAAATCTGTGGCCTGGGAACTTGACTGAGGTTTGATGGCAGAAATCTGTGGACTGGCAACATTACTGAGGTTTGTTTGTAGAACCCTGTGCCCTGGAAACATGACTGCGACCTGATACTTGAAACCCATGGCCTGGGAATTTGACATTGGTTTGATTCTGGAACCCTGTGGCCAGGAACAAGACTGAGGCCTGATTCTGGAATTCTGTTGCCTGGGAACGACATCTGTTTAGATTGTGGAATACTGGGCCCTGGGAATCTGACTGAGGCTTGGTTTTGGTACCCTGTGGACTGGGAACATGACTGAGGTTTTATTCTGGAACCCTGTAGCCTGCGAAAATAACTGAGGATTGTTTCTCGAACCCTGTGGCCTGGGAACATGACATCAGTGGATTCTGGAACCCTGTGGCCTGGGAACATGAGAACGGTTTGATTCTGGAACCCTGTGGCCTGGGAACATGTCTGAGGTTTGATGGTGGAAACCTGTGGCTTGGCAACATGACTGAGGTTTGTTTCTGGAACCCTGTTCCCTGGGAACATGACTGAGGTTTGATTCTGGACACCTTTGTGCTGGGAACATGACTGTGTTCTGATTGTAGAATCATGGGTCCTGCAAACATGACTGAGGTTTGATTCTGGAACCATGTGTCCTGCGAATATGACTGAGGTTTGATATTGGAAATCTTTGGCCTGGGGACTTGACTGAGGTTTGATGGCAGAAACCTGTGGACTGGCAACATGACTGAGGTTTGATTGTAGAACCCTGTGCCCTGGAAACATGACTGTGGCCTGGTAGTGGAAACCCATGGCCTAGGAGTTTGACATTGGTTTGATTCTGGAACGCTGTGGCCTGGGAACATGACTGAGGCGTGATTCTGGAAAAGTGTGGCCTGGGAATATGAATGAAGTTTGATTCTGGAAATCTGTGGCCTGGGAACTTGACTGAGGTTTGATGGCAGAAATCTGTGGACTGGCAACATGACTGAGGTTTGATTGTAGAACCCTGTGCCCTGGAAACATGACTGAGACCTGATACTTGAAACCCATGGCCTGGGAACTTGACATTGGTTTGATTCTTTAACCCTGTGGCCAGGGAACATGACTGAGGCGAGATTCTGGAATCCTGTGCCCAGGAAACATGACTGTGGCTTGGTACTGGAAACCCATGGCCTAGGAATTTGACATTGGTTTGATTCTGTAACCCTGTGGCCTGGGAACATGACTGAGGCGTGATTCTGGAATCCTTCGGCCTGGGAACATGACATCTGTTTACATTATGGAATACTGTGCCCTGGGAACCTGACTGAAAGCTTGGTTCTGGAATCCTGTGGACTGGGAACATGACTGAGGTTTGATTCTGGAACCATGTGGCCTGGGAATATGACTGTGGTTTGATTTTGGAAACCATTGGCCTGTGAACATGACTGATGTTAGATTGAGGAATCCTGGGGCCTGGGAACATGACATCACTTTGGATTCTGGTACCCTGTTGCCTGGGAACATGAAATCGGTTTGATTGTGGAAACCTGTGTTCTGGGAATATGACTGAGGTTTGATGGTGGTATCCTATGGCCTGGCAACATGACTGAGGTTTGATTCTGGATCCCTGTGGCCAGGCAACATGACTGAGGCGTGATTCTGGAAAACTGTGGCCTGGGAATATGACTGAGGTTTGACTCTGGAAATCTGTGGCCTGGGAACTTGACTGAGGTTTGATGGCAGAACTCTGTGGACTGGCAACATTACTTAGGTTTGATTGTAGAACCCTGTGCTATGGAAACATGACTGAGATCTGATACTTGAAACGCATGGCCTGGGAAATTGACATTGGTTTGATTCTGGAACCCTGTGGACTGGGAACATGACTGAGGTTTTATTCTGGAACCCTGTAGCCTGGGAATATAACTGAGGATTGTTGCTGGAACCCTGTGGCCTGGGAACATGACTGAGGCGTGATTTTGGAAAAGTGTGGCCCTGGAATATGACTGAGGTTTGATTCTGGAAATCTGTGGCCTGGGAACTTGACTGAGGTTTGATGGCAGAAATCTGTGGACTGGCAACATTACTGAGGTTTGAGTGTAGAACCCTGTGCCCTGGAAACATGACTGAGACCTGATACTTGAAACCCATGGCCTGGGAACTTGACATTGGTTTGATTCTGGAACCCTGTGGCCAGGAACAAGACTGAGGCGTGATTCTGGAATGCTGTGCCCTGGGAACATGAGATCTGTTTAGATTGTGGAATTCTGGGCCCTGGGAACCTGACTGAGGCTTGGTTCTGGAACCCTGTGGACAGGGAACTTGACTGAGGTTTTATTCTGGAATCCTGTGGCCTGGGAACATGACATCAGTGGATTCTGGAACCCTGTGGCCGGGGAACATGACATCAGTGGATTCTGGAACCCTGTGGCCTGGGAACATGAGAACGGTTTGAATCTGGAACCCTGTGGCTTGGGAATATGTCTGAGGTTTGATGGTGGAAACCTGTGGCCTGGCAACATGACTGAGGTTTGTTTCTGAAACCCTGTTCCCTGGGAACATGAGTGAGTTTTGCTTGTGGACACCTTTGTCCTGGGAACATGACTGTGGTTTGATTGTGGAACCATGGGTCCTGCAAACATGACTGAGGTTTGATTCTGGAACCATGTGTCCTGGGAATATGACTGAGCTTTGATTCTGGAAATCTGTGGCCTGGGAACTTGACTGAGGTTTGATGGCAGAAATCTGTGGACTGGCAACATGACTTAGGTTTGATTGTAGAACCCTGTGCTATGGAAACATGACTGAGACCTGATACTTGAAACGCATGGCCTGGGAAATTGATATTGGTTTGATTCTTGAACCCTGTGGACTGGGAACATGACTGAGGTTTTATTCTGGAACCCTGTAGCCTGGGAATATAACTGAGGATTGTTGCTGGAACCCTGTGGCCTGGGAACATGACTGAGGCGTGATTCTGGAAAAGTGTGGCCTGGGAATATGACTGAGGTTTGATTCTGGAAATCTGTGGCCTGGGAACTTGACTGAGGTTTGATGGCAGAAATCTGTGGACTGGCAACATTACTGAGGTTTGATTGTAGAACCCTGTGCCCTGGAAACATGACTGCGACCTGATACTTGAAACCCATGGCCTGGGAACTTGACATTGGTTTGATTCTGGAACCCTGTGGCCAGGAACAAGACTGAGGCGTGATTCTGGAATGCTGTGCCCTGGGAACATGAGATCTGTTTAGATTGTGGAATTCTGGGCCCTGGGAACCTGAGTGAGGCTTGGTTCTGGAACCCTGTGGACAGGGAACTTGACTGAGGTTTTATTCTGGAATCCTGTGGAATGGGAACATGACATCAGTGGATTCTGGAACCCTGTGGCCGGGGAACATGACATCAGTGGATTCTGGAACCCTGTGGCCTGGGAACATGAGAACGGTTTGATTCTGGAACCCTGTGGCTTGGGAATATGTCTGAGGTTTGATGGTGGAAACCTGTGGCCTGGCAACATGACTGAGGTTTGTTTCTGGAACCCTGTTCCCTGGGAACATGAGTGAGTTTTGCTTCTGGACACCTTTGTCCTGGGAACATGACTGTGGTTTGATTGTGGAACCATGGGTCCTGCAAACATGACTGAGGTTTGATTCTGGAACCATGTGTCCTGGGAATATGACTGAGCTTTGATTCTGGAAATCTGTGGCCTGGGAACTTGACTGAGGTTTGATGGCAGAAATCTGTGGACTGGCAACATGACTGAGGTTTGATTGTAGAACCCTGTGCCCTGGAAACATGACTGCGACCTGATACTTGAAACCCATGGCTTGGGAACTTGACATTGGTTTGATTCTGGAACCCTGTGGCCAGGGAACATGACTGAGGCGAGATTCTGGAATCCTGTGCCCAGGAAACATGACTGTGGCTTGGTACTGGAAACCCATGGCCTAGGAATTTGACATTGGTTTGATTCTGGAACCCTGTGTCCTGGGAACATGACTGAGGCGTGATTCTGGAATCCTGCGGCCTGGGAACATGACATCTGTTTAGATTATGGAATACTGTGCCCTGGGAACCTGACTGAAAGCTTGGTTCTGGAATCCTGTGGACTGGGAACATGACTGAGGTTTGATTCTGGAACCATGTGGCCTGGGAATATGACTGTGGTTTGATTTTGGAAACCATTGGCCTGTGAACATGACTGATGTTAGATTGAGGAATCCTGGGGCCTGGGAACATGACATCACTTTGGATTCTGGTACCCTGTTGCCTGGGAACATGAAATCGGTTTGATTGTGGAAACCTGTGGTCTGGGAATATGACTGAGGTTTGATGGTGGTACCCTATGGCCTGGCAACATGACTGAGGTTTGATTCTGGATCCCTGTGGCCAGGGAACATGACTGAGGCGTGATTCTGGAAAACTGTGGCCTGGAAATATGACTGAGGTTTGATTCTGGAAATCTGTGGCCTGGGAACTTGACTGAGGTTTGATGGCAGAAATCTGTGGACTGGCAACATTACTGAGGTTTGAGTGTAGAACCCTGTGCCCTGGAAACATGACTGAGACCTGATACTTGAAACCCATGGCCTGGGAACTTGACATTGGTTTGATTCTGGAACCCTGTGGCCAGGAACAAGACTGAGGCGTGATTCTGGAATGCTGTGCCCTGGGAACATGAGATCTGTTTAGATTGTGGAATTCTGGGCCCTGGGAACCTGACTGAGGCTTGGTTCTGGAACCCTGTGGACAGGGAACTTGACTGAGGTTTTATTCTGGAATCCTGTGGCCTGGGAACATGACATCAGTGGATTCTGGAACCCTGTGGCCGGGGAACATGACATCAGTGGATTCTGGAACCCTGTGGCCTGGGAACATGAGAACGGTTTGAATCTGGAACCCTGTGGCTTGGGAATATGTCTGAGGTTTGATGGTGGAAACCTGTGGCCTGGCAACATGACTGAGGTTTGTTTCTGAAACCCTGTTCCCTGGGAACATGAGTGAGTTTTGCTTGTGGACACCTTTGTCCTGGGAACATGACTGTGGTTTGATTGTGGAACCATGGGTCCTGCAAACATGACTGAGGTTTGATTCTGGAACCATGTGTCCTGGGAATATGACTGAGCTTTGATTCTGGAAATCTGTGGCCTGGGAACTTGACTGAGGTTTGATGGCAGAAATCTGTGGACTGGCAACATGACTGAGGTTTGATTGTAGAACCCTGTGCCCTGGAAACATGACTGCGACCTGATACTTGAAACCCATGGCTTGGGAACTTGACATTGGTTTGATTCTGGGACCCTGTGGCCAGGGAACATGACTGAGGCGAGATTCTGGAATCCTGTGCCCAGGAAACATGACTGTGGCTTGGTACTGGAAACCCATGGCCTAGGAATTTGACATTGGTTTGATTCTGTAACCCTGTGGCCTGGGAACATGACTGAGGCGTGATTCTGGAATCCTTCGGCCTGGGAACATGACATCTGTTTACATTATGGAATACTGTGCCCTGGGAACCTGACTGAAAGCTTGGTTCTGGAATCCTGTGGACTGGGAACATGACTGAGGTTTGATTCTGGAACCATGTGGCCTGGGAATATGACTGTGGTTTGATTTTGGAAACCATTGGCCTGTGAACATGACTGATGTTAGATTGAGGAATCCTGGGGCCTGGGAACATGACATCACTTTGGATTCTGGTACCCTGTTGCCTGGGAACATGAAATCGGTTTGATTGTGGAAACCTGTGTTCTGGGAATATGACTGAGGTTTGATGGTGGTATCCTATGGCCTGGCAACATGACTGAGGTTTGATTCTGGATCCCTGTGGCCAGGCAACATGACTGAGGCGTGATTCTGGAAAACTGTGGCCTGGGAATATGACTGAGGTTTGACTCTGGAAATCTGTGGCCTGGGAACTTGACTGAGGTTTGATGGCAGAACTCTGTGGACTGGCAACATTACTTAGGTTTGATTGTAGAACCCTGTGCTATGGAAACATGACTGAGATCTGATACTTGAAACGCATGGCCTGGGAAATTGACATTGGTTTGATTCTGGAACCCTGTGGACTGGGAACATGACTGAGGTTTTATTCTGGAACCCTGTAGCCTGGGAATATAACTGAGGATTGTTGCTGGAACCCTGTGGCCTGGGAACATGACTGAGGCGTGATTTTGGAAAAGTGTGGCCCTGGAATATGACTGAGGTTTGATTCTGGAAATCTGTGGCCTGGGAACTTGACTGAGGTTTGATGGCAGAAATCTGTGGACTGGCAACATTACTGAGGTTTGATTGTAGAACCCTGTGCCCTGGAAACATGACTGAGACCTGATACTTGAAACCCATGGCCTGGGAACTTGACATTGGTTTGATTCTGGAACCCTGTGGCCAGGAACAAGACTGAGGCGTGATTCTGGAATGCTGTGCCCTGGGAACATGAGATCTGTTTAGATTGTGGAATTCTGGGCCCTGGGAACCTGACTGAGGCTTGGTTCTGGAACCCTGTGGACAGGGAACTTGACTGAGGTTTTATTCTGGAATCCTGTGGCCTGGGAACATGACATCAGTGGATTCTGGAACCCTGTGGCCGGGGAACATGACATCAGTGGATTCTGGAACCCTGTGGCCTGGGAACATGAGAACGGTTTGAATCTGGAACCCTGTGGCTTGGGAATATGTCTGAGGTTTGATGGTGGAAACCTGTGGCCTGGCAACATGACTGAGGTTTGTTTCTGAAACCCTGTTCCCTGGGAACATGAGTGAGTTTTGCTTGTGGACACCTTTGTCCTGGGAACATGACTGTGGTTTGATTGTGGAACCATGGGTCCTGCAAACATGACTGAGGTTTGATTCTGGAACCATGTGTCCTGGGAATATGACTGAGCTTTGATTCTGGAAATCTGTGGCCTGGGAACTTGACTGAGGTTTGATGGCAGAAATCTGTGGACTGGCAACATGACTTAGGTTTGATTGTAGAACCCTGTGCTATGGAAACATGACTGAGACCTGATACTTGAAACGCATGGCCTGGGAAATTGATATTGGTTTGATTCTTGAACCCTGTGGACTGGGAACATGACTGAGGTTTTATTCTGGAACCCTGTAGCCTGGGAATATAACTGAGGATTGTTGCTGGAACCCTGTGGCCTGGGAACATGACTGAGGCGTGATTCTGGAAAAGTGTGGCCTGGGAATATGACTGAGGTTTGATTCTGGAAATCTGTGGCCTGGGAACTTGACTGAGGTTTGATGGCAGAAATCTGTGGACTGGCAACATTACTGAGGTTTGATTGTAGAACCCTGTGCCCTGGAAACATGACTGCGACCTGATACTTGAAACCCATGGCCTGGGAACTTGACATTGGTTTGATTCTGGAACCCTGTGGCCAGGAACAAGACTGAGGCGTGATTCTGGAATGCTGTGCCCTGGGAACATGAGATCTGTTTAGATTGTGGAATTCTGGGCCCTGGGAACCTGAGTGAGGCTTGGTTCTGGAACCCTGTGGACAGGGAACTTGACTGAGGTTTTATTCTGGAATCCTGTGGAATGGGAACATGACATCAGTGGATTCTGGAACCCTGTGGCCGGGGAACATGACATCAGTGGATTCTGGAACCCTGTGGCCTGGGAACATGAGAACGGTTTGATTCTGGAACCCTGTGGCTTGGGAATATGTCTGAGGTTTGATGGTGGAAACCTGTGGCCTGGCAACATGACTGAGGTTTGTTTCTGGAACCCTGTTCCCTGGGAACATGAGTGAGTTTTGCTTCTGGACACCTTTGTCCTGGGAACATGACTGTGGTTTGATTGTGGAACCATGGGTCCTGCAAACATGACTGAGGTTTGATTCTGGAACCATGTGTCCTGGGAATATGACTGAGCTTTGATTCTGGAAATCTGTGGCCTGGGAACTTGACTGAGGTTTGATGGCAGAAATCTGTGGACTGGCAACATGACTGAGGTTTGATTGTAGAACCCTGTGCCCTGGAAACATGACTGCGACCTGATACTTGAAACCCATGGCTTGGGAACTTGACATTGGTTTGATTCTGGAACCCTGTGGCCAGGGAACATGACTGAGGCGAGATTCTGGAATCCTGTGCCCAGGAAACATGACTGTGGCTTGGTACTGGAAACCCATGGCCTAGGAATTTGACATTGGTTTGATTCTGGAACCCTGTGTCCTGGGAACATGACTGAGGCGTGATTCTGGAATCCTGCGGCCTGGGAACATGACATCTGTTTAGATTATGGAATACTGTGCCCTGGGAACCTGACTGAAAGCTTGGTTCTGGAATCCTGTGGACTGGGAACATGACTGAGGTTTGATTCTGGAACCATGTGGCCTGGGAATATGACTGTGGTTTGATTTTGGAAACCATTGGCCTGTGAACATGACTGATGTTAGATTGAGGAATCCTGGGGCCTGGGAACATGACATCACTTTGGATTCTGGTACCCTGTTGCCTGGGAACATGAAATCGGTTTGATTGTGGAAACCTGTGGTCTGGGAATATGACTGAGGTTTGATGGTGGTACCCTATGGCCTGGCAACATGACTGAGGTTTGATTCTGGATCCCTGTGGCCAGGGAACATGACTGAGGCGTGATTCTGGAAAACTGTGGCCTGGAAATATGACTGAGGTTTGATTCTGGAAATCTGTGGCCTGGGAACTTGACTGAGGTTTGATGGCAGAAATCTGTGGACTGGCAACATTACTGAGGTTTGAGTGTAGAACCCTGTGCCCTGGAAACATGACTGAGACCTGATACTTGAAACCCATGGCCTGGGAACTTGACATTGGTTTGATTCTGGAACCCTGTGGCCAGGAACAAGACTGAGGCGTGATTCTGGAATGCTGTGCCCTGGGAACATGAGATCTGTTTAGATTGTGGAATTCTGGGCCCTGGGAACCTGACTGAGGCTTGGTTCTGGAACCCTGTGGACAGGGAACTTGACTGAGGTTTTATTCTGGAATCCTGTGGCCTGGGAACATGACATCAGTGGATTCTGGAACCCTGTGGCCGGGGAACATGACATCAGTGGATTCTGGAACCCTGTGGCCTGGGAACATGAGAACGGTTTGAATCTGGAACCCTGTGGCTTGGGAATATGTCTGAGGTTTGATGGTGGAAACCTGTGGCCTGGCAACATGACTGAGGTTTGTTTCTGAAACCCTGTTCCCTGGGAACATGAGTGATTTTTGCTTGTGGACACCTTTGTCCTGGGAACATGACTGTGGTTTGATTGTGGAACCATGGGTCCTGCAAACATGACTGAGGTTTGATTCTGGAACCATGTGTCCTGGGAATATGACTGAGCTTTGATTCTGGAAATCTGTGGCCTGGGAACTTGACTGAGGTTTGATGGCAGAAATCTGTGGACTGGCAACATGACTTAGGTTTGATTGTAGAACCCTGTGCTATGGAAACATGACTGAGACCTGATACTTGAAACGCATGGCCTGGGAAATTGATATTGGTTTGATTCTTGAACCCTGTGGACTGGGAACATGACTGAGGTTTTATTCTGGAACCCTGTAGCCTGGGAATATAACTGAGGATTGTTGCTGGAACCCTGTGGCCTGGGAACATGACTGAGGCGTGATTCTGGAAAAGTGTGGCCTGGGAATATGACTGAGG
This sequence comes from Balaenoptera borealis, assembly GCF_965194805.1. Classification (NCBI taxonomy): domain Eukaryota; kingdom Metazoa; phylum Chordata; class Mammalia; order Artiodactyla; family Balaenopteridae; genus Balaenoptera; species Balaenoptera borealis. The sequence continues at coordinate 892 of NW_028123399.1, read as the reverse complement.
TTTGATTCTGGAAATCTGTGGCCTGGGAACTTGACTGAGGTTTGATGGCAGAAATCTGTGGACTGGCAACATTACTGAGGTTTGATTGTAGAACCCTGTGCCCTGGAAACATGACTGCGACCTGATACTTGAAACCCATGGCCTGGGAACTTGACATTGGTTTGATTCTGGAACCCTGTGGCCAGGAACAAGACTGAGGCGTGATTCTGGAATGCTGTGCCCTGGGAACATGAGATCTGTTTAGATTGTGGAATTCTGGGCCCTGGGAACCTGAGTGAGGCTTGGTTCTGGAACCCTGTGGACAGGGAACTTGACTGAGGTTTTATTCTGGAATCCTGTGGCCTGGGAACATGACATCAGTGGATTCTGGAACCCTGTGGCCGGGGAACATGACATCAGTGGATTCTGGAACCCTGTGGCCTGGGAACATGAGAACGGTTTGATTCTGGAACCCTGTGGCTTGGGAATATGTCTGAGGTTTGATGGTGGAAACCTGTGGCCTGGCAACATGACTGAGGTTTGTTTCTGGAACCCTGTTCCCTGGGAACATGAGTGAGTTTTGCTTCTGGACACCTTTGTCCTGGGAACATGACTGTGGTTTGATTGTGGAACCATGGGTCCTGCAAACATGACTGAGGTTTGATTCTGGAACCATGTGTCCTGGGAATATGACTGAGCTTTGATTCTGGAAATCTGTGGCCTGGGAACTTGACTGAGGTTTGATGGCAGAAATCTGTGGACTGGCAACATGACTGAGGTTTGATTGTAGAACCCTGTGCCCTGGAAACATGACTGCGACCTGATACTTGAAACCCATGGCTTGGGAACTTGACATTGGTTTGATTCTGGAACCCTGTGGCCAGGGAACATGACTGAGGCGAGATTCTGGAAT